>NW_024070203.1:25429018-25842482 GCF_014754425.2 Oryx dammah
TTCCATGATCCAGCGGATGTTGGCAATTTGATCTCTGGTTCCTCTGCCTTTTCTAAAATCAGCTTGAACATCTGTAAGTTCACAGTTCACATATTGCTGAAGCTTGGCTTGGAGAATTTTGAGCATTACTTTACTAGCGTGTGAGATGAGTGCAATTGTGTGGTAGTTTGAGCATTCTTTGGCATTGCCTTTCTTTGGGATTGGAATGAAAACTGACCTTTTCCAGTCCTGTGGCCACTGCTGAGTTTTCCAAAGTTGCTGGCATATTGACTGCAGCACTTTCACAGCATCATCTTTCAGGATTTCAAATAGCTCAACTGGAATTCCATCACCTCCACTAGCTTTGTTCATAGTGATGCTTTCTAAGGCCCACTTGACTTCGCATTTCAGGATGTTTGGCTCTAGATTAGTGATCACACCATCGTGATTATCCAGGTTGTGAAGATCTTTTTTGTACAGTTCTTCTGTGTATTCTTGCCACCTCTTCTTAATATCTTCTGCTTCTGTTAGGTCCACACCATTTCTGTCCTTTATCGAGCCCATCTTTGCATGAAATGTTCCCTTGGTATCTCTAATTTTCTTGAAGAGATCTTTAGTCTTTCCCATTCTGTTGTTTTCCTCTATTTCTTTGCATTGATTGCTAAGGATTGATTATCTCTCCTTGTTATTCTTTGGAAGTCTGCATTCAAATGCTTATATCTTTCCTTTTCTCCTTTGCTTTTCGCTTCTCTTCTTTTCACAGCTATTTGTAAGGCCTTCCCAGACAGCCATTTTGCTTTTTTGCAATTCTTTTCCATGGGGATGATCTTAATCCCTGTCTCCTGTACAATGTCATGCACCTCTGTCCATAGTTCATCAGGCACTCTATCAGATCTAGTCCCTTAAATCTATTTTTCACTTCCACTATATAATCATAAGGGATTTGATTTAGGTCATGCCTGAGTGGTCTAATAGTTTTCCCTACTTTCTTCAATTTAAATCTGAATTTGGCAATAAGGAGTTCATGATCTGAGCCACAGTCAGCTCCAGTCTTGTTTTCGCTGACTGTATAGAGCTTCTCCATCTTTGGCTGCAAAGAATATAATCAATCTGATTTCGGTGTTGACCATCTGGTGATATCCATGTGTAGAGTCTTCTGGAATCAAGATTGCCGGGAGAAATATCAATAACCTTAGATATGCAGGTGCACCACCCTTATGGCAGAAAGTGAAGAAGAACTAAAAAGCCTCTTGATGAAAGTGAAAGAGGAGAGTTAAAAAGTTGGCTTAAACCTCAACATTCAGAAAACGAAGATCATGGCATCTGGTCCCATCACTTCATGGGAAATAGATGTGGAAACAGTGTCAGACTTTATTTTGGGGGGCTCCAAAATCACTGCAGATGGTGACTACAGCCATGAAATTTAAAGACGCTTACTCCTTGGAAGGAAAGTTGTGACCAATCTAGTTAGCATATTCAAAAGCAGAGATATTATTTTGCCAACAAAAGTCCATCTAGTCAAGGCTACGGTTTTTCCAGTGGTCATGTATGGATGTGAGAGTGGGACTGTGAAGAAGGCTGAGTGCTGAAGAATTGATGCTTTTGAACTGTGGTGTTGGAGAAGACTCTTGAGAGTCCCTTTGACTGCAAGGAGATCCAACTGGTCCATTCTAAAAGAGATCAGTCCTGGGTGTTCTTTGGAAGGAATGATGTTAAAGCTGAAGCTCCAGTACTTTGGCCACCTCATACGAAGAGCTGACTCATTGGAAAAGACTCTGATGCTGGGAGGGATTAGGGGGCAGGAGGAGAAGGGGAGGACAGAGGATGAGATGGCTGGATGGCATCACCGACTCGATGTGAGTTTGAGTGAACTCTGGGAGTTGTTGATAGACAGGGAGGCCTGGCGTGCTGCAATTCATGGGGTCGCAAAGAGTCAGACACGACTGAGCGACTGAACTGAACTGAACTGAACTGAGTCAGATGAATCTATTTAATGCATCAGCAGTCTTATTCCCAGCTCTGCCCAAATCCTCTGCAAGCTCTTGATCTGCCAACCCAGCCTCTCTTTTGCAAAATAACACTTTGTGTCTTATTGCCTCATAATGTCCTTGTAACAGGCAATCCTGGGCAGAGAAACACTTTGGACTTCTCATGTTTCCAGTTAGCCTTGTGGACAAGTCCCTTGGTCTCCCTGGGCTTTCTTTTTTGCATCTGGGCAATAAAAGCATTGGGCTAGCCACTCAGTGGACTAGCTCCTTTCTCAGGTCTGCAAGTGTAGGGTTTTGCATCTTTACACCTCTCCTGGTTCCTCAGTGGTGACAGAGAGACACTGACATCAGTGGGGGTGGATGGGAAGCTGCAAATGCTTCCATTTGAACTTTGGGGTTGAATCATGTTGGTAATTTCAAAGTCTCATTATCTTACTCCCTAATGTTTGCTTCTAAACAAATATAGTTCTTGGGGGAAGGGGTGTTGGAATAACAATGTTGGTAATAGTTCCACTGGGGAAAGTGAAGAGTATTTGGAGTTTTTAATGTAGAACCTTGAAGTGACCAAATGCTGCTCAGAGTTTGTCCCTGGGGCACCCCGGTCTCCATCAAGGACTCTACTATGTTTGGAACAGAGCCTGTAGTTAAGTGGGGGCTGGATGATGAAGGATCACATAGCTAGGGGTGGAGACAATAACTTGAGTTGCCAGCTTGGGCTTGGGGTCCAACAGCCTGGTTCTAAGGCTTATTCTCTCACTTCATAGTGATGTGACAAGCTCTGCATTCCTCATTCTCCATAAAGCAAGAATCGTAGCACCTCTCAACTGGGTGTCTTAACCTGAGGTCTGTTGTCTAGTTAACTATTGTTCAATTCAAACTCTACAGAGGATAATCTGGTTTTTCAAGAGACCAGGCAGAACCTGAAGCTGCTCTCAGTTGCTCTTTCTGGCAGAGCTGTGATGTGTCTGTGCTTGAAAATTCTTCAATGAGAATTGCATCTGATGTTTTCCTCACCTACAGTCAAGTCCATGCTGAAAAGAGGGATGTAGGTGGGGCCAGACACTGCCTTATGTAAAGTTTATCCTTATAACAACACTTTACCATTGTTACTCTTATCCCCATATTATGAAGGAGGACACTGAGTTGCAGAGAGGTAAAATTTGGCAAAGATGACAGAGTCATAGGTGGAAGAGCTGGGATTCAGATTTATGTCTGCAATGTCTGTGTTCTGCTTATGCCAGGAGTCCTAGTGAGAACTGCTAATGCTGGACCTCCCCACTCTGAGACTCTATTTACCAATGGCTGCAAACAAACGACAAGAAACTGTTTCACTGAACTTTTCTTGACCATACATAAGTGCTTTACGGATCAAGAAGAACGAGATAAAATGACACCACATGTAAGATGGGTTGTAGAAATGACAGGAATTAATGTGTTTGCACTATGCTGGTGCAGCTCCTAATCAAGAGATAATGTCCATTTCTTGTCCTATGGATCTAGGCTAGCCCTATTACCTGCTTTAGCCATTAAGACAAGATGGAGTTGATGGCGTGCCACTTTCAACTCTAGGTCTCAAGAAGCTTTGTGCTCTACTGTTTATTCTGTCTTGGACACCTGCCAAGATGCCATGAAGACAAACTCAGGCTATGGTGCTAGAGAATGGGAGATTAGATGGAACAGAACCAAGATGCCTCTGCCCAAAGCCAGCGAAGCCCTAGAGGCAGAGCTGCCTTCTTCGCTTCTGTAGACTCTATGCATGGCTGAATCCAGCCAATACTAGAAAAACCACTCACTGAGCTCAGCCTACACTGCCTACCCATGCAGTTGTGCACCAAACGAATGGTTGTTTGAAAACATCCCATTTTTGAAATAGCCTTTCTATTCTGGAACAATTACAAATTTTTGAAAGAGTTGAAAAGGTAATATGCCTGTCACCTAGCTTCAATTTCCCCTAGTATTACCATCTTATATATTATTGTGGTACATTTGTGAAAACTGACACCAACATTGGCATATCACTATGAACAGAACTGTTGATATCATTTAGATCTTGTAAGTTTTCCCACTAATATCCCTTTTCTATTCTAGAGTTCAAAACAGGACATCAAAATTCGTTTTGTTAATGTATTTCCTTAGTTGCCTCCAATCTGTGACAGTTTTTCAGTCTTCCTAGTTTTCATGACTTTGAGATTTAGAGGGGTACTAGTTGGGAGTTATGTAGATGGTGTCTTAGTTTGGGTTTGTCTGAAACTGGGGCTATGGATTTTTTAAAATCCTGCAGAAGTGGTTGTTCTTATCCTGAGATCCACTTGACGACACTGATGATGTTAAGCTTGACACTTGGTTAAAGGAGTGTTTGCCAGGTTTCTCCACCATAAAGTTACTCTTTTTTTTTTTTTCCTAAGGCACTACACCTTGGCTGGTTTATATGCAGCAGTAAGTAGCTGTTATATATTGCTGCCTTGTCCCATTCATGGCTCTCTAAATCTGACTCTTCCAAGCTATTTCCTGGACTGTTTTCCGAATTTAGTCCTTTGGTCAACAATCCATTGTAATATTGCTCACACATGGTGAGTGCTAAAACAAATTTTTTGTTTCACTTTTGAAATTCTAAGAATCTTTCTCGATTCTGGTCAAATGCTCCTGCCTTTATAAACCTTCCTTGGTTTGCTCTGTAAAGTCTTACTGTATTCATTCACTCATTTGCTCATTTTATTGAGCACCATCTATGTGCCAGATACTCTTCTGGCTTTTGGGCCACAGCCATGAACCAGTCAAAATCCCTACTCTCAGGAAGCTTGCCAGGAGGGAAGTTTCTGTGCTTGGGTTTAGTTGTTTCACAGCTTGTGGGATTTTAGTTCCCCAACCAGGGATCAAGCATTTAAAGAGAAAATTTTTGATCAAATAATTTAAAGTGAAGTATGTAACTGTGGTCTTCTCTGATATCCATGTCCTCATGTTGCCCATATTAGGTTGTTACCTTGCCATGCCCTTGAGTAATCAGTCAGTCAAGAACTAATTCAGTAAATAGTTATTGTGCATGTGCTGTCTATGGTGGAATCTCTCGCGTTGCTCTTGGAGCCACCGAATGCCTTGTCCAATTCATTCTGTTGTAAAACTGTGAAAGAGGGGCATTGGAGGGATGGCTTATTGAAGCAGAGCTGGGACTACAGTGCAGATCCACGAACTTCTCGCTTGAGGTTCTTTCCACTATGTCCCACTGCTCTCTTGGCTAATAAAAAGGAATGACTGGGGGCTTCACTGGTGGTCCAGTGGTTAAGAAGCCATCTTGCGGTGCAGGGGACTCAGGTTTGATCCCTGGTTGGGGAACTAAAATCCCACATGCCAGGGAGCAATTAAACCCAAGTACCACAACTACTGAGTCTGCATAATGCAGTGAAAGATCCTGCATGATGTAGCTAAGACCTGATGCTGCCAAATAAATAACTTTTTATTTAAAAAATGAAAAGGATTGGGCTTATGGCAAGGTTCCACCGCTTATTGCCTATATAACATTCAGCAAGCTACTCATCTCTTTTTTCTTAATTTTATTTTATTTTTAATTGGAAGATAATTGCTTTACAATATTGTGATGGCTTCTGCCATATATGCTTCCCACATAGCTCAGTCAGCAAAGCATCTGCCTGCAATGTGGGAGACCTGGGTTCAATCCCTGGGTCGGGAAGATCCCCTGGAGAGAGAAATGGCAACCCATTCCGGTATTCTTGCCTGGAGAATCCCACGGACAGAGGAGCCTGGCGGGCTCCAGTTCACGGGATTGCAAGGGTCAGACACAACTTAGCACTATCTTTCTTTCTTTCTTTCTTTTCTGCCATATATCAACATGAATCAGTCACAGGTATACACATGTCCCCTCCCTTTTAACAGTCCCTCCCACTACTCATCTTTCTGAACCTCAATTTCTGCAGCTGGGCATGTGGATGCTAAGTTGCTTCAGTCATGTCCGACTGTTTGTAACCCCATGGATGGTAGCCCTCCAGGTTCCTCTGTCCATGAGATTCTCCAGGCAGGAATACTGGAGCGGGTTGCCATTCTCTCCTCCAGGGGATCCTCCCCACCCAGGGATCAAACCGTGTCTTTTAAGTCTGGGAGCCCCTGATCTCTTATAGGCACTTCATCTACTTTGTTCTCACTTTCTCAGTTACTGAGAATGCCTAGTTTTTCCTATCACTCTCTGCTTTATTCATTTCTTTTGTTTTTCTCCATTCCCAGTTCATACTCAGATATAGAGTAGTGCTTCCTTTTTGAGAAAACAGAGTCTTTTGTGGTTGTTTGATGTCAGTGGTAGATAATAAACTTTCCAAAATAACCCGGAGCAAATGTGTGTGTGTGTGTGTGTTCAAAGTATCTATACCCTAGTTATGGATTGGAGATGGCTGCTGGAAGTGGAGGGCAAAGTTGAGTCCACACCTGAAGAGCACACTGTGATACACTGATAAAAACTGGAGGACCTAATCACTTGTCTTGAAGAAACTGAAACAGCTGTACTGATAAGTGGTCCAATTGAGAACAATTAAAAATCTCAACCCCTTATCTGAATCCAACAAGAACTTCTGTGAGTTTGAAAGTAAGAAGTCAATTATGCAGAAACTTAGAAAGCAGGATTACTTGAGAAAGAGGACATTTATAGCAAAGTTTCACCTCCACACATCCTTATGTACAGAAATAGGGACAAAGCAAGGAGTTTTGGGTGAGGGGGGTCCTCTGACTCTCTGCCAGGTATGGGCTGGGGAAGGTGGGGGGTGGGTATAATGACACAAAACAAAACAACCTCAGATAATGACAAATTGGGTTTACATACAGTACAGATTCTTTCTTTTCTTTCTTTTTTCACTACTTCTGCTTGAACTTTGTGGTTTTTCTTGGAGAGATTGGTGCCCCAGAAGGAAGGGTAGAAAGAACCAATTGACTGTTCTCAAAACAAAACAAAACTCAACAAAGGTCCTTTCTTCCTCAAGGACTATTCCCATGGAAAGTAAAAAGTGAGCCCACTTGGAATTACCTGACTGCAAAACAATGCCACTTTTATTAAAGAGAGTTAGTTTTTCACTCACCCAATTTAAACATGGCTCCACAGAAATTGCCGAAGTCTTCAAACGGATATGGTCCTCAGACTAGAGGCGGAGACAGAGAAACTTAAGGCTGAAAGAATTTTTTTTTTCTTGTTTGAGTGAACCAAAAATAGGGGTTTAGACAGGAGCTACTCTTCTCAAATTATGTTCATAGTGAGATATATTGTTCAGATTTTCACTGGCAGCAATGAGATTTTGTGTAACAATCTTTTCCCCAGTGCTTTTGGAAGAGAGTAGTTGCTTTGGTTCTCAGAGTATTTTAAACCAGCCCAGCAATTTTTTTTTTTAAGCACACTTAGATTTGGTTTGCGGTTCTATTTAGTGTTTGTTTAACAATACACATTTGTGTTGGGATGGGCACATTGGCCCACTTTCTCTCTGAAAATGGCACATCACCTTTGAACTCATAAGGAGTATAAGGAGTATACAACGTGACATCATGGAAGAGAATTCTGTCCCATCTGAGTGAGGGGAGCAAGGGATTTGCTTTTTCTGCAATTAAAGTTGAGTATAAGTTAGCTGTTATAACTCATTCTTAGTTCTTTCATTCCGTATTTCAGGAATCTTCCAGAACATGATCACCCAAGAGGGGCATTGAAAGTGTATCTCATAGAGCTGTGGGAAAAGACAAGATTTGAACAAGAAACCACAAAGCAAGGGCTAACAATCCTCTGAGGATCCATATCATCTCTGGTTTTCACTCCAACATGTCTTTTTGACAAGATCACTGTGTGATAGGTCTTGATGTGGGTTTTGACTTCAGTTCAGTTCAGTTCAGTTGCTCAGTCGTGTCTGACTCTTTGTGACCCCATGAATCGCAGCACACCAGGCCTCCCTGTCCATCACCAACTCCCCGAGTTCACTCAGATTCACGTCCATTGAGTCCGTGATGCCATCCAGCCATCTTATCCTCGGTTGTCCCCTTCTCCTCCTGCCCCCAATCCCTCCCAGCATCAGAGTCTTTTCCAATGAGTCAACTCTTTGCATGAGGCGGCCAAAGTACTGGAGTTTCAGCTTTAGCATCATTCCTTCCAAAGAAATCCCAGGGCTGATCGCCTTTAGAATGGACTGGTTGGATCTCCTTGCAGTCCAAGGGACTCTCAAGAGTCTTCTCCAACACCACAGTTCAAAAGCATCGATTCTTCAGCGCTCAGCCTTCTTCACAGTCCAACTCTCACATCCATACATGACTACTGGAAAACCCATAGCCTTGACTAGATGGGTTTTGACTTAGGTGTGCAGTAAATTGTATCATTTTGTTTTTTTTTAAACAAAAGACCAAACTAGGATTTGAAGAAATCTTGTTCATCATTTAAAAGATTCAAATAGACAAGGGTCTTTTGGGGACAAAGGCTTTGTCTTGATTATCATTTTATCTTCTGTACTGAGAAGAATAGGGTTCACTTAACGTCTGTTGAGGGAATGGAGGTCAAATACCACTGGTCAGCACATGATCCTAAATGCTGGGGGGGACAGATTTACTCAACAGGATGAGGGATGCAGACTGCGGGACAGATTTTCCTTTTCTGTTGCCTCAAGACCAACAAAAAGGATATTTTTATTTCAAAAGGATTTTTGCCACTCATTTCTATGAGGAAATGGCCAGGAGAAATAAATAACCAACATGGACGTTGACACAAGTTTTGAGAAACTTTGCAGCCAAAAGATTCCTGCATTTTGTATTCGGATTCCCTTACTCAGACTATTTCTTCCCACCTGGTTTCATACATTTTAGAGGCCAAATTTCTCCAGAGCCCCAGACTAAGCATCACCTGTTTATTTGTTTCCTGCCTTGAATGTTGCCCCATATACTCTAACAGTGCTAATCTGTAATTTTCCCATTTAAGCAGAAAATATGTATGAGTTCCTTGCATGTACAGAAAGCAAATGCTTGCCAGTAGTGGCACAAGGATATGTGAGACATGGTTTTTAACGCTCAAGATACTCACAGACTAAAAGAGAGAAAGATAGGTGTAGAAATGATTACAACAGGAAATGGTAAGGGCTCTGAAGGGGTGTTAGTGTGGCCTGAAGGTGCTGGCAACCAACCTGGCTCTTGGAGATTCTTTTCTGTTTGTGGTGTTTTTGTCACAGGTGGAGAGATCTTATAAAAAATCATTGGCGAGAAGATGCTGTGGAGAATGGTACTGAACACATGGACATTGTGTGTCCTCTTTAGGAGAACTCTTGGAAAGCAATTGACCAACTGGCCTCAGCATCAAGAACAATCTCTCTCCTGAGAAATGATTCAGTTTTGCCTTGATTGGGATGAGATTAGATGCCCCTTTAGAGATCAGTTGTTGATGAAATTTGAACCAAAGTTTTGGCTCACCCCATTGTACCTGTCAGTAACTGAAGGCATTCATAGAGCTACAGGAGTTCATTCTAGATTCTGTTGTAATTTCTATCTTCTCTTAAGTTGCTATCTTTCCTTCTCATTACCTTTTAATGTATGTCATTTCTGTCCTTGTTTTAAGATTTCCTAGGATATTTATGCTCTAGGCAGAAAAAGATGATATGACAAAAACAAAAAGAACAATACATGCTCCCCCTTCACCATCAGAAAGAGACCCTTGAGCTGACACATGATAGAGAGGAGGTAAATAAAGATGGTGGAGGAGAGGTTTTAGGCAGAATAACAGCCTATGGAGAAACAGGAAGCTGTGAAAGGGACATGGGTTCTGGTTTCCATTTCAGCGATATAAAGGAGATTTCTATTTCCCCCGTTAACTTCATTTTCTTGCTCTGCCCAAGTACCATCAGTACAAATATATTTTGAATATATTCTGTTAGGTTGAGCAAGCATGACTTGTTGGCAGTGGTCACAAAGGAGCTTTACTCTGCCTGCCTTCCATCCTTTTAAGTCCACTCTGGGAGCCTGCTAATCCTCCTGGTCCTAGGAGAAAACTCAGGCCCCAGGATTACCCTGGTGTCTCTTCACTTTATCATCAAACAGCATTTTGATGGAAGAATTAAAATGTCTCGCCCAATATGACTTTTTTCTGTTGCGGTTGTTTTATCTTTTTACTTTTTTTTCTTTTGAGCCTTTTATTTTGTTGGGATATAGCCGATTAACAGTGCTATGATAGTTTCAGGTGAACAGTGAAGAGACTCAGCCATATATATACATGTATTCATTCTCTCCCAAACTCCCCTCCCATCCAGGCTGCTACATAACACTGGGCAGAGTTCCCTGTGCTATACAGCAGGTCTTTGTCTGGTTATCTATTTTAAATATATCAGTATGTACATCACCATCCCAAACTCCCTAACTCTCCCATCCCCTTGGCAACCATAAGGTTTTTTTTTCTAAGTCTGTGAGTCTCTTTATGTTTTGTAAGTAAGTTCATTTGTGTCATTTCTTTTTAGAGTCCACATGTAAGGGATGTCATACAGTATTTCTCCTTCTCTGACTTACTTCACTCAGTATGACACTCTCTAGGTCCATCCATACTGCTGCAAGTGGCATTATTTCATTCTTTTTAATGGTCGAGTAGTATGGACATTTAGGTTGCTTCCATGTTTTGGTTATTGTAAACAGTGCTGCAATGAATATTGGGGTGCATGTATCCTTTGGATCGTGTCTTCTCTGGGTATATGCCCAGGAGTGAGATTGTAGTCACATGTTAGCTCTATTTTTAGTTTCCTAAGGAACCTCCCTTCTGTTCTCCATAGTGGCTGCACCAATTCACATTTCCACCAACAGTGTAGGAGTCACTCAATATAATTCTGCGTTGATGAGAGCTGAGACTTTACTTTTCCTCCAGCTCAAGAGGGAAGCCTGAAGTTGGGGAAGGGGTAGAGAATTGGCTTCTCCAATCCTCTGCTGGTCCTTGTCTTCCTGTCAAGGCTTCTGAGCCTTCCAGCTTTGGAATTCAGGGAGGGGTAGGGAGGTTTCCACTCTGCTGACGCTGCATGGAGACCAGTGAGCTGCCGTGTGAACTGCTCAGCCTGACAGTTTACTCCATCTTTTGCTTCAACAACCAGTGGCAAGTAGGAGCAACTTGGAAACACAAGCTTATTCTTTGCTTGTGGTCCCAGAGTTTCTTTGCTGTTACTGTCCGTGATGCCGAAGGAATCCTCTCAGCCTTTCTAATGTGTGCATGAGGGATGAGAACCCAGGGGGGCAACCCTTGATGAGTGGGGGTGGCTCCTGACGGACTAGTGCTCCCCTTTCCCACGTCTCAGGCGGTTGATCCAAGGGGCACCCTATAAACCTCGGGGATGGTTCCTAGGGAGACAGAGCCCTGGTTGCCTAGAGAAGTGAGCACAATGAAACAACCATGGACCATAATTTCCTCCCCCCATGCTGTGCTCCTTCTGAACTCCCAAACCTGTATTTAGTAGTCATTTCCTCAAATGGACTACCTGCCTGCAAGCCCTTGTCTTAAGCTATGCTTTTTGGAAGTGCTCAGGCTAAAACTCAATGGACATACATTTGAGCAAATTCTAGGAGACAGTGAAGGACAAGGGAGCCTGGCATGCTGCAGTCCATGGGGTTACAAAGAGTCAAACATGATTAGTGATTGAATAACATCAGTGGGCTAAAACAGAAATCTAGCCATTAGATACTGTTTCAGATTTCTCAACAGTTTAAGACTGACTTTTTTGGAGGTGCTTTCATGGGTTCTTCAGGGAACCCCATCACTGGGGATGACTCATACATACTTCCTGGACAGAGCAATGGCATCTTTATGTCCATGGATGGTTATCTTCTTCCTTAGCCTCTACCCAGGACCAGCTACATAATTTGTGGGGCCCAGTGCAAAATGAAAGCATCAGGCTGTTTGTTAAAAAAAGTATTCAGAATTTCAAAATGACAGTAGCTGAGCATTAAACCCAAGTGTGGGGCCCTTCTGAGAGCCTTGCTTGAAGACTGTCCTGATGAATATAACCCCGTTATATTTCATCACGTTTCTAATCTGACTCCTCAGCAGGGCTCTTTCACAGAGAGGTCCACATCTGGTCCATGGGAAACCCACATCCTCTACCCCCCACTTGCTGACTCTACTGCTTCATCAGCCTTTTCCCTTTTAGATTTCTCAGCAAAAGTTATGCGCCGTGTGCTGAGTGCTGGCTGCCTTCAAGATGGCGCTCAAGGATACTAGCTTCTTGTTTTTCACACTCTCTGGTGCAGAACTAGGACTGACTTGTATAACCAAGAGAATACTCTGGAAGCCATGGGTGTGACATCCAAGGGCAGGTCTTTGATCCCTTGGTTTCCTTTCTCCAGGGGAAGCCGGGTACCATGCTGTCAGGACACTCAAGACGCCCTACGGTGATGACATCACAAAAAAGACCTGGCCAGAACTTAGCACCAACTTGCCAGCCGTGTGAGTGAGTGCCTTGGAGTGGATCCTTCGGCCCCAGGAGAGTGGAGACTTTGGATGGTGCAGCGCTGGGTGACGTTTGACTGTACCCACAGGAGATCCTGAACCAGAGCTGACTTAAATCCTCAAACACAAAACCATGAGGGGTCACCAATCATTATGGTGATTTTGAGCCCTCAGCTGTGGGATGGTATAACCTATAGCAAAGGATTGCTAAGACAGCAAATCAAATCTCCCATTGGGTGGGGGAATAGCTCTCTTGAAAGAAATCTCCCAGGATCCTCCATCAGTCTCTATACTTTCTATGGACCAGGGAGAGACTGTCTGTGGGGTCATTTTCGGTCCTGCTCAAAAGAGTGACCTGGAGAGACCAGCTCATCTTGGAAGAGAAAAGCCATCATTTTCTGGGTGGTGGGTTTCCCTGGTAGCTCGGCTTGTCAAGGATCCACCTGCAGTGTGAGAGACCTGGGTCTGATCCCTGGGTTGGGAAGATCCCCTGGGGAAGGGATAGGCTACCCACTCCAGTATTCTTGGGCTTTTCGGCTTCCCTGGTAGCTCAGCGGGTCAAGAATCTGCCTGCAATGCAGGAGACCCCAGTTTGATTCCTAGGTCGGAAAAATCTGCTGGAGAAGGGATAGGCTACCCACCCCAGTATTCTTGGGCTTCCCTGGTGGCTCAGTTGGTGGTACTGATCCTTTTTGTACACTCAATTTTGTACCAGAGATTTAAACAAGCTACCTACAGATTTTTGCCACTTATTTTGATTATCTTTTGCATCTTGTTTAAAGACTTCATTTTAGAATATTCTGACTTCCATTTTTTTACCTCCATATATGTTCTCTGCCCAATTTGAAAATCAATGTGACCAATGCCTTGGTTAGGACATCCCCTCCTCCTCCATATTCTCAATGATGGCATCTCCATGAATTCATTTTGGAAAACATTCTGCATTACAGAACTTCATTGATTTAGTGTATCGGTGTCTCTACCACAGCCAGATTGGGTAGCCATGACCTTGGAAAACCAAGGAGTCCAAAACAGTGGGCATATTCACTAGAAAACAGAAGTCTGGAAACCAGCCCATGTTCTGGGAAAGATCTTTTAGCCAAAGAACTCAAATCCGTGTTCAGATATGCATGAGTAAAATTCCAAAGAGAGAGAGAGAGGGAGAGAGAGAGAGAGAGCTAGCCTCACTTCTGCAATTCTGGACTAATTCTGCTACTCATGGATTTATTACTAAGGACTGATAATTTATTTAGCATCTAATCAAAGACTTATTTCCAACCAACAGGGACCTGGGATTTGCTGGGGGTATTCGGGGAACTGAAGTACTCTTATCATTCTTCCTCTCCCAAGCTGTATGACCTAATGTCATGCTCAGGCCTTCTCTGTGCTTCAGTGGCTTCCTCTGTGCCTCAATGGCTTCCTCTGTGTGAGGCTGACAATACCTGACAACCGGAGATAAAAGATCACAGGGCTTTGAAGTGCTGTCAATGCTTCACCTATTTGAGGTTTCATTATTATTTTGCCTTTTATATTTAGAATCATTTTCTGGAAGAGGGGAGAAAAATGGCTTATCTGACATTATAAAAACATTAAAAGTCAAATTAAAAAAACAAGCCCTTGCTGATGACTGTTAAGCCAGTTTCTGTTAATTGAATCATATTTCCCCATTGATTTGCATAAAGAACGATGATTGGTTTCCATGGGGGCAGGGGGCTTGCAACAATGTGAAATCACATTCAGAAGTGTAGAAAATCTTTAAGCAGTTATTTTAAATACCAAAAAAAAAAAAAAAGGCCAGAAATATGAGTGTAACATGCCAGTGAACTGGATTCTTGGAAGAACGTTCCATGTGTGCGGTGGGGCTGCATGCTTTTGGAGGGAGGCGGGCGGGGGGTGTCCCCTTAGGTAATTAGGAGAGCCTCCCAATTCTGAAGGAAGTGAAATTCTTCCGCTCATCATGGGAAGATTTTTCTCAGGGAGGGAAATGTTGGATTGGCCAGAAATTTGTGCTTTTTTTTCCATACCATCTTATGGAAAGATCCGAACGAACTTATCAGCCAACCCAAGAGCTGTGAATAAATCAGGGTTTGGTTGAGAGAACAAGAGCTACTCTGTAGATTCTAGGGAAAAAGGGTTTTACTAAAAGGAATTAGGGGCAAGTAAGACTGTTGGAACAGCTAGAGGAGGAAAACTACCATGGCTGGTCTTAGCCTGAAGCAGCCAAAAGGTTCTCATGAGCTCTCATTCCCAAGTGTGTCTGGGAAGCAACAACCTGAAGTTCCTGGGCTATAGCAGGAAAGCGGGTGTTCTCAGGAGCTCTCTGGAAAGCTGCTGCGAATCTCACAGCCTGGCTGCTACTCCCTTCTCCGAAATAAACAGTCCCTCCTCCCCTGTGCTTTCCAGGATCGGGTCTCTCACTGGCCAGCTCTTCCCAGGAACCACACAAGGAAAGGCAAGCCAGGAAACAAGCCCGGCTCCCTTTATGCAGCCAGGAGGTGAATTTCTCAGGGAGAGAGGTGATGCTGAATCTTTCAAGACATCCCCCTACAAGGGAGAATGCCAGCGCTCCGTGTGTTCCGTTGCCCGTATCATCTCCATGGACCCACCACCAAGGTTAGGAAGCAGGCCACATTCGAATTTTAACCTTAAAAAAAAAAATGATTAAAAAAAAGCTCAGAAAAGTTAAATAGCCAGCCCAGGGCTATGCAACTGGTATGTAGCCATCAGGATTCAAACTTAGATCTACATAAGGGGAAACCCCATGCCCTTCTGGTATTTTTTTACAGATTGGCTGGTGGTTCAAACATTTGCTGTATCAGAGTCACCTGGAGGAATCACCCCACCCCCAGAGTTTCTGAGTCAGAAGGTCTAGGGTGGGACCTGAGATTTGAGTTTCTATTAAGTTCCCAGTTGATGCAGCTGCTGCTGATCTCGCGACCACACTTGGAAAACTCCAGAGCAGGGAGGCAACCCTGTTGTTCCCCGTCTCAATCTGCTGGTGCTCGGGTCAGGCAGATCCCATAAAATTTGCCTGAATACTTTTCGCTGCCCTTGCCTATGGTTCCCATCAAGTAGCCTAGATGCTATGCTTGGTTATGTGAGTGTGTTTTAGCTGTACAGCCTTAGCCTGTAATCACACAGCTGAATGAAAATGAATGGGCTCATATTTCTGAGTGCCACCTTATTTGGAAGCCAATGAGGGCCCCTGGTATTATGCATATGTCCCTGATTGAACCAGAATACCAAATGAAACTTTCGAGCTGATTATTTATTATTTCATTGTGAGTTTTTTTTTTTTTAAGAACTCAACATTGGATAAGTAAATGGCCCAAATCTTGCTTTGGCATTCACAGAAGTCACATTAGTCTTGATGAATTATTTGCTTATTCATTGAATATGTAATTTAATTCAATAGAAATTGCATGGCAATTTAGCACACATTAATGAACAGATACTATCTCACAGCTTAATGAACCTGTCATCCTTTTAAGGTAGGGAAAATATTTAAGGAATTAACGATCAACTAGGAGGAAGGCTGTTCAGATATTCAACGGGTTTAACCAACTTTTATGAACTCTTTCAGGTAGAGATACACAGATTTCAAATACTCATGTCAATACCAGTGGGTAGCAGCTAGCTGTCTTTGGAGAAAGTCAGGAAGACCCAAGTGTGGACCCAAGCAACGCCTCTGACTAGCTAGAGGATACTAGCTTGTCATCTAGTCCCTGGGGTCCTCACCTGTCAAATGGGGTTTCTAATTCTTATCTTCCAGGATCACTGTGAAGACTAAATGAGATAAAAAATGGATGTAAAGGTTCTGAAATGTTGTTGATTCTCAACACATGACTATTATTATTATTTTATAATGTTACTGCTTATCTGAGCAATGATGTTCCCCTTCTTTTCTTTCTTTCCTTCCTTCCTTTGTTCCTCTTCTCCCCTCTCCCTTCTTTCCTCCATTCATGTATTAAATAAATGTTTCTTTTTCTTTTGCATTTACTGGTTTATTATAAAAGATACAACTTAGCAAGAACCAAATGAAGAGACATACGGATGAGGAGGCTTGAGAGAAGAGCTCAAATTTGATCCGAGACTGAGCGACTTCACTTTCACTTTTTACTTTCATGCACTGGAGATGGAAATGGCAACCCACTCCAGTGTTCTTGCCTGGAGAATCCCAGAGACGGGGGAGCCTGGTGGGCTGCTGTCTATGGGGTCGCACAGAGTCGGACACGACTGAAGTAACTTAGCAGCAGCAGCCAGCCAGCTCTAGGGCCCACACAGGTAACCATTCTGTCATACTACAAGGTCCAGGATGGATAAATATGGTTTGACCTCATGAATTTGCTGTTTATTAACCACATGGCCTTGGGCAAGCTACTTTGCCTCACAAGTTCTCTGTGTCCATCTGTACCCTGGGACTGACACACAAAATTGAGTGAGTGGTCATGGGATCAAATGAAATAACAACACGGGATAGCTCTTTGTCAGCTGGAAGTGGCCAGAAGTCAGACTGGCTGTGATTTCTTCAGTGCCAGTGGGGCTCTGAGTTCCAACTGGTGTCAAGACAGAGAAGCGGGGATGATTAGCTGACAGTCAGCTTCCAGAAGACGAGCCGAGGTGGTAGGACTGAGATGCTATTTTTAGGGTGATCCTTGCAGTGCAGCCCACACTCTCCGTTCTCTCAGCTTCCTGTTCCTGTGGGGATGAGTTGTGTTGGGTGAGATTCTTTGCTTTTCTGTTCTACTCAGCAGGAATAGCACAGTAGACAGGGAAACAGAAAGAAAGATGGATGTTGGCTCCATACAGAAGATCTGCTCTGTTACTGGGAAGAGATGGATCTTGGCGCTGACTCAGGTGGGCTTTCTCATTGGATCTAGAAGCAATACTTTCAACCGCTTCTCTTAGAAACATCAGAAACACCTCTGTTACTCTTTGTTCATAATAGACAGGACTCAAGTCAGCCCTGGACAGAGCTGGGTGTTGGCACAGCTTACGAGCATCTCTGAGTCCAGAGCCCTTGGATGGTGGGTTTTCCAGGACTAATCAGAGTGAATGAATGAGAAGCTTTAGGCTTGTGTGGCCAGGAGGTTCCTCAGCAGCCAGGGCTAAAGTGATTCTGTGTGGTGCT
The DNA here is from genome assembly GCF_014754425.2 of Oryx dammah. Taxonomy (NCBI): domain Eukaryota; kingdom Metazoa; phylum Chordata; class Mammalia; order Artiodactyla; family Bovidae; genus Oryx; species Oryx dammah. The sequence goes on from NW_024070203.1 coordinate 25,446,546, forward strand.
GTCTCTGTAAACTGGGTCAGTGTGTCAACCGTGCCTTTTATATGCCAACCAGGCTGCCAGTATTTATGTTTAGGGTCAGATCTGGGACAGTAAAAAAGATCTGGACAAAAGAAATCCTTTCAGAACCTTTCTGTGCTGATATTGGCTACACAAAGGGGCTGGTGATCATTGAGAGGTCACACCATGGTGTTTTGCATAATAACCTTCTTTGGCATATAAGTAAGGAAATATAAGAGAGGAAAACAAAAGTTCATTGATTTTCCCCCGCTCCTTTAAATGAAAGGTAGATAAAGTGATTTTGTATTTGAGGATGGCATAGTGGAGCTTCCCAGGTGGTGCTAGTGGTAAACAGTTTGCCTGCTAATATAGGAGATGCAGGCGACGTGGGTTCGATCCATGGGTTGCAAAGATCCCCTGGAGAAGGAAATGGCAACCAATTCCAGTTTTCTTGCCTGGAGAATCTCATGGATGGAAGAGCCTGGTGGGCTATGGTCTCTGGGGTCACAAAGAGTCGGACACAACTGAAGTGACTTAGCACATATGCACAGCTGGCATATTAACCAGTCAGCAGGAGTTAGAATAGATTTAATCCTCTAATCCATACTAATGTGGCCATTAAAAATCTTGTTTGTTTATTAAATCTATCTTTTTGACGTTTTTAATATAGTCCATCATATGCTGTGTCTGTGCTGAATAAAGATATTCGGCATTTATTAAATCCTTCTTTTAATTGCACCAGGCACGGCGCTAAAGGAAACACATGATCACATGATCTCATTCAGTCCTCACCTCAAATGTGTGAGAAGGCACCTGTTTCAATTCCCATTTTACAGATGAGAAAGTCGAGGTACAGAGAGGCTCAATAATTTGCTGAGGTTCCTTTAGATCATCAGGAGGGGAGTCGGGGATTGACCCCCCAGTCATCCTCGGTGAGTTCATGCACTTGAACATCACACTGTAGGAATGATGGGGATCCCTGCAGCTGGGTGGAGGGTGGCCCCTGTTCAGGTGGTGACAGGTGACAGAAAGGAGCCTAGCCTGGGCGGATGCCCCCTGCATGCTGAGCACAGAGCTAGGTTTCTGATCCATGGCCTCATTTTGTGTCCTGAACAAATGCTTATGCATTGATCCACCTCTGAGCATTGCCAGAACGTTCTCTGGAAACTGAAGTAGAATCTTGAATTTTCTTCATCTCTGACTGAAAATAGCATGGCAGATTTTCTGACCTCTAGACTCAGGGGTACCAGTAAATTTGTTCATCTATTTGTTCACATCAATGATAACTTTTTGAGCATCTACGGTGTTATGGGTGATAGAGCTTTATCAGGAAATAAGAGAGACAAAGACTTCTTTCCTCAGCGAGCTTATAGTTACTATTTACCAGCACAGGGAATATCAGTCTCAAAGAGATAACACTTTAATAAGTCATAGTTTTCCTGGGAGAGCTCTATAAGGCGATAATACACTTTAATACTACATGAAAAGTGCCAGGACAGAGGTAGAAAGCCAATTGGATCTCAGTGTGGTACCCAGTCTCCATGACAACCCCGAGAGGTCCTCATATTTGATACCCTTATGTAGCTGGTCCCCTCTCCTGTGAAAAGGCTGACCCGAGAGGCATAAATGATACTGTAGGGACTTCTCTGGTGGTCCAGTGGTTAAAACTCCACTCTTCCATTGCAGTGAGTGCAGGTTCACTCCCTGGTCAGGGAACTAAGATACTGCATGCTACGTGGTACAACTCCCTCCCCTCCACAAAAAAAAAACACACAATGTTATAGAAATGATGGAGCATGACTTACAAGGCAAGATCAGAAAAAAACTCTGTGGTTTTTGCCCTGTTTTTGGAATTACTCTCTCTAGTAAAAACCAGCTGCCACGTCATGGTCATTAGGACATGTAAATAGTCCTATAGATAGTTCACATGGTGAGGAATTGACTTCTCCAATAAACAGCCAGTACCAATTTGCCTAACATGAATGAGTCATCTGGGAATCAAGCCTTGTTGCAGTCAAGCCTTCAGATGACTGCAGCCTGGTTCTGATCTAGAATCATCTAGGCAAGCTGCTCCCAAATTCCCGACCCATTAAAACTGGGAGATAATAACTGTTTATTGTTGTTTCAAAGCATTAGTTATGCAGCAGTAGATAACAGAAACATTCAGGAACCCAGGCAGGGACGAGTGGAGGTGGCCATCAGGAAAGGCTTCCTGGAGGAGGTGATCAATGAGTTTGTCTTAAAGGGTGAGTAAGACTCCTAAGTAGGAGTCAGTGTGGCTGAGAAAGAGTGTTAGGGTGGTAAGGGCCTTCCAGGCAGAAGCAACAGTATGTTCTAAGTCCCAGATACTGTTCAGTTAGGCATAGAAAACAAATGCCTGCCAAGCCTAGGCAAGAAATACACATGATCTGGTGGTTTCTTGTGCACCGTCTACAGAATTGCCTCAGAGTCCTGGGTGCCCTCATGGGTTGGAGGCCGTGCAGGATGCAGTTGGAGAGGTTTCAACTCCCAGCATCCCAGAGCCTCACATCCTCCTGAATTTTGCTTCTCTGCACCAAAACAGCAGGATTATCACTTGGCCATCTTTTGGTCTTGCTGCCTGGGTGGGTGGAGGGGAGAAGACAGGGAACTTCCGAGGCTTGTGGCCCAGTGTGATGATTACTAGGGGCCTGAAATGCAACTAATCCGATGCTCTGTGAGTGTTCGCTGCATGTGCTGTGTGTGCTGAGTCACTTCAGTCGTGCCCGACTCTGCAACCCTATGGACTGTAGCCTGCTAGTCTTATCTGTCCATGGGATTCTCCAGGCAAGAATACTGGAGTGGGTTGCCATGTCCTCCTCCAGGGGATCTTTCTGACCCGGGCATTGAACCCACATCTCTTATGTCTCCTGCATTGGCAGGGAGGTTCTTTAGCACTGGCGCAGCCCCATACATTGCATTGCATACCAGGCTTGAAAGACTGCATGACAAGAAGAATGCAAAACCAAAGAAAACCCAAGAAATACACATGAGTGATGCAGATGGTTTCCACTGTGGTGTGCTCTACCTGAGGCTGGAGCAGGGAGAAGTAGACAGCTGAGGTTCCTCAGCCCCCACTCAATGCTGCCATGCCAGAATATAGACCCACATTTTCCAGATATTCCCGACATGAGAAGCCAGAAATTGAATTTTCATTGTAAAATTTAATTTTCAAAAGGTGACCAACCCAAACTTCTTAGTGGCCAAATGCCCCTCACTAGCAGCCTCTTGTTCAAGAGCTCTTTATGAGTCTGGGGGAAACTTAGCTTCTCTTGCATGCTGGCCACAAACCTTTGTCCTCTGCCTCCTGGACAGCGTGTGTCCCAGGTGACTGGTGCAATGATTAACTGTCTCAAAGGTTTTCTAAAAGATGGCAAGTAACACCTGAACTCCACTGAGTTCCAGTGAGAGGAAGAGAAGTCAGAATGAATCCATGTGCAGAATTCCACAGCACCTTGGCAAAGCTGTCTGTGGCCTAATACTCTTAGGGCAGAAGTGTCAGAGCAAAGTTGTATGATGCAAGGTAGTTGGACACTTTGGACAGGAAGCCCTGCATGCATTTTTAGGATAATGCCTGTAGTTAGACTCCAGGCATGGCTCCTTAAATGACTTTTTGAGATACTTGATGTGTGGCCATGGGAGGGTGCCAAGCTCCACCATTGTGCCCATTTGACAGATGAGGAAACTGAGTCCCAAGGAATTTTACTAATCTGCCAAGGTCTTACAGTCAGTAAGAGACAAGGCAGGAATCTCTTATTGGTCTGTTCAAATCCCACATCACTACCTACACTCCTGTATTTTCTTTCTGGCATCAGGAATGAGACAGCATGAAGTCTCTGGAGTTTTCATTTGAGAGGAACTCAGCAGTGACAATCTGATTGGAAGCAGTGTTGGCCAGGGGGATTGTGAAATGGGGCATGTAGAGTGAGCAGTTTTTGTTTTTCTTAGAATGAGGCACTTTGCTTTCCTCTGTCTCCAACCTCAAGTCACTCCCTTGGTGACATGATGGGAAGGGACCAAGTTATGAAAGGAATGTCAAGGACAGCCCATGTGTGAGGTTTAGCCACCTGGTTTGTACTGAGCTTGCAAATTATAATTAGGTGAGTCAGAATGCTTTCCCTGTTGGACCATGTACTTGAATTTGTGGTAGAAGGTGGCATAAAGTACAAGAAATGCTATGGGATTTGGAGCCTGGGAAGTGTGAGTTTCAATCCTGGTTTAGTGACTAACTTGCCATGTGATCTTGGATGGATTGTATAACCTATCTGAGTCTCAGTCTCCACTTCTGTTGTATGAGGACAGGAGTCTTTAACAGGGTTCCCAGTGCCACAGTAGGCACTCAATGAAACCTTGTTGAATGAATGAATGAATGAATGGTTAGGGAGGATGGCAGAGCAGATGGGAGTGAAGTGTTCCTAGAGAGCTGCAATATGTGCAGGGGAGGGAGGGGATTGAGGAAAGGAACTGGTGGCAAGAACACCAGGTTTAGGAAACAGTGAAAAGCCCAGTACAGCTTCTTAAGGAGAAAAGTGTAGCCCAAGAGATGCCTGCACTGTGGTCCCTCACCCTGATTATATTTCCTGGGAGACCAACTGCTCCTAGGTGCTGACACTAACAGCTTCTTTAAAAGACCCTTTCATCTCCAATCTCAAAGTGCTTTGCAAGCGTTAATTAAATCTCCAAACTCCTAGTGGGGTAAGTATTATTTATCCACCTTTTGTAGGTGTGGAAATCAGACACAAGAGAAATGATTTGCCCAGGGAGATGCCTGGGTGGGTATCTTCCCATCCTGCTTCTGGACTTTCAAGCCAGAGTCAGAACACAGTTTTAGGAGAAAGCAGGAAAACAAAACCAGATCCCTTTGCTTTCTCCCTCCTGCACCTTCATATGTATAAGAAACAAAAGTAGGACAGAAAAGTAAGACTCATCATAAAATATTATTTCTTAGAGTTTTTTTAATGCATTCTCAAATGTATGTGTCTCTTCATAGTTTTTAAGAACTTGTGGGCATGTGGTTGAGAAAATTGTTCAGCTAAGTGTTTCTCTGATATGTCAGGTATAAGAACTCTACATCATATTTCTTATCTATAAAATAAAAATCTTTCCTCAGTGTGTTGTCTTATATATGTGTGTGTGTGTGTGTGTGTGTGTGTGTGTGTGTGTGTGTATGTGTTGGGAGGATTAAATGAGTGTGTGTGTATATATATATATTTATATGGTGCTGGTGGTTTCAGTTCAGTTCAGTTGCTCAGTCGTGTCTGACTCTTTGTGACCCCATGAATTGTAGCACGCCAGGCCTCTTAGTCACTAAGTTGTGTCTGACTCTTGTGACCTCCTGGACTTTAGTCCATCATGCTCCTCTGTCCATGGATTCCCCAGGCAAGAATAATGGGGTGGATTGCCATTTGGACCCAGGGATCCAACCTACATTTCCTGCATTGCAGGTGGGCTCTTTACCATTGAGCCATCAGCGATGGCCCCATGTAATTGACTGTGTGTGTACTAAGTCACTGAGCCATGGATGACTCTGTCTGACCCTATGGACTATAGCCTACCAGTTTCCTCTGTCCATGGGATTTTCCAGGCAAGAATACTGGAGTGGGTTGCCAGGGGATTGCTCCTCCTCCAGGGGATTTTCCTGACTCAGGGATTAAACCCGTGTCAGGATTGGACCCACGTTTCCTATACTGCAGGTGGAGTCTTCACTGCTGAGCCATGGGGGGACGCCCTGATGTAATTGAATAGTTCAGCCTTAATAATGATATCTAACTAATGATAACTAATTACACCTTTTGCTGGTTTAGCACTACAAGCTTTAGAAAATATATGCATTAACTCACTGGATAGTCATAACAGCTCTGCAAGGAGGTGGGACAGCTACTCTAGCATCACTCACATTTTAAAGGTCACAAACTTGAAGCTCAGGAAAAGTAAATAAATGAACGATTTGCTTTTTGTGAGGCATAATGCCCATTGTTGATACATTAATGGACCTCACTCTTGGGCCCATCCATTTAGAATTTGCATCTTGTGGGTTATTTTAACCCAAGTCTCCATCTTTAGAGTTTTTTCAAAGTTCACTGCTGGAGATTAGATTGTGGTGCTCACCCCAGGCCCTCGGCACAAGCCGCCATTGGCTGACCTCTCTTTGCAGCTCACCTGTAGTAGGTAACGTTTATTTGCACCCACAGTTACTATCAAAAAAAGAACAAAGCTGCATTTCTTTGCAAAGCATACTTTAAACTGAGTGACCATCTACTTGATCATGTAACCTGGGACCCTTTTGAGAGTGAAAACAGTGTGATTCATAATGACTTTAGGATGACAGGTGTGTGCTGGGACTGTCCCTGGCCGACTGGGATGTATAGTCATCCTACCCACGAGCCATCCTTTTCCCTAATTGGATTCAGATTCTTCGTCTGTCCTCACTTTCTTCTGAATCATGTACTTATTCAGTTAATGGTCAATCATGCACCAGACACCTCTGTTTCCAAGTGCTTGGCTGCTGGAGCCAAAGCATCCTGGCTCCTTTCTGGAAGCACTAGGTGAGTATTGACTAACTCCCCCAGATAAGCGGACATGAACCTCCTGGTAGCTTTCATTGACCATCTTCATACTGGTTAATGAGTAATCAAAGGCTATGTTCCTGGAGGGCAGAGGCCTTATCTCCTCTGCCTTCCACAACACGTGGGTCACACAGGGGTGTTTTGTCCACATACACCACCAGGCAAGCCTTTTAAAATGATGGAAACCAGTCCCTTCCATAACTTAGAAGCTTTCGGCTAATGATTCCCTGCCGGCCCTCCACTTTCAAATGCCTTTCCCCCTCCACTCTCCCTTCGTGTCTGGTGTCTTGCAACGCTCATCACATAGTCATTAATTATTTGGGAACACTGGTTTAATGCTTGTTGGGCCAGAAGTTGGGAGCTGGCCCTCAGTGTCTAGCAGAGGCCCTGGCTGGTGGGAATCTTTACTGCATGCTTGCTGGCTGGCTGATTGGCTTGAGGTTCAAGGAAATGGACAACCTCTGATGAGAACCTGGGCTTCCTGGGTGAGTAGTGGGGTGCAGGCAGAGGCTGGAGAGGGGCTCACAGATTTGGGGCTAGATGGAGAGAAGGTGCTTTAGTGGGACATCCACCGGAAGGTCTGGCTCAGGGGAAGAAATGAAATGCCCCTTCTCCCAGGAGCTCCCCAGGTAGGTGTGGTGGCTGTGCCCTGGCTCCACCCTCCATCCCTCTGCCATACCCACAGGCAAGTCTGCAACAGCTAAGTAGAGATACCAAATAAGGAATAGGAGTTTCTGTCTGGACTGAGCGTGCTTAGTTGCTAAGTCACGTCCAGTTCTTTGTGACCCCATGGACTGTAGCCCGCCAGGCTCCTCTGTGCATGGGATTCTCCTGGCAAGACACTGGAGTGGGTTGCCATGCCCTCCTCCAGGGGATCTTCCCGACCCAGGGATCAAACCTGTGTCTCTTGCATCTCCTGCATCGTCAGGCAGATTCTTTACCCCTGAGCTGCCTGGAAGCCCTGGACTGAGCGGAGGCCACGTTCCCAGGATTCCAACTGTCACAATGAAAAGTGCCAGAGCTGCCAGCGACCAGGTGTGCAGAGCTCAACCCAGCCGGCACAAAGGGTGTTCCCGCCACACTCACTCATCTGGCAACCCCAAGCTGGCTCTTTCCTCACTTTTTCCACTCTGGGACGGGTTTGCTAAATTTGCTGCAGGGCTATACCCGCTGAGCAGTTGGCCCTGGATGGGGCTTGTTTCAGGGAGACTTTTGATGAGGGCTCTTGACTCTGTCACTGGAGGAGGAGGTGGCAACAGGAAGGGCTGGGTCCCCAGGAGCCAGAGAAGGAGGGAGCTAGAGTTGCAGTGAGGGGCTGCCACTCTCTCTGGGGGGTGTTGGGCAGCCTATTTCACAGGCTGTTGTGTCTTATGACACTCAACCTGAATGGTACCCGTAGCCCAAATGCCTGGGTTCAAATCCCATCTCTGTCTCCTGCTGGCTGTGTAGCGATGGTAAATTATTCTTTCTTTTTCAGTTTCCTCGTCTGCAAAATGAGGATGGTAACTGAAATGAGCTCACCAGTTTTCTGAGAGGGGGAAGTGGCTTAATACAGGTAAAGACCTTAGGCAAGTTTCTGGCACAACATGTCAGTTCAAAGTAAAACACAGAAATCTGCCTGGGGCCTTTCCCCACATGTCCTGAGTGTCTGTGAACCTTTATTCTTATCGCAGCTCTGACCTGCCATGACTCCACCTCTCCTTCTTTGCTGTTGTTGTTTAGTCACTAAGTTGCATCTGACTCTTTGTGACCCCATGGACTGTAGCTCTCCAAGCTCCTCTGTCTATAGGATTCTCCAGGTTGTCATTTCCCTCTCCAGAGGATATTCCCGGACCCGGGATAGAACCTCTGGCAAGCAGCAGATACCCAATAAGTTTTGCTGAATAAATGAATGAAGAAATAATTTAGTGAGAGAGGTGATGAGGCTATGTCTAGAAGGAGAGGTAGGGCTTCCCTGATGGCTCAGTGCTAAAGACTCTACCTGTCAAGGCAGGAGACACAGATTTGATCCCTGGTCTGGGAAGATCCCCTGGAGCAGGAAATGGCAACCCATTCCAGTATTGTTGTCTGAAGAACCCCATGGACAGAGGAACCTGGCGGGCTATAGTCCATGGGTCGCAAAGAGTCAGATATGACTTAGTGATTGAAAACCATTTGCCAAAAACCAGTCAGAGTATATTGTAACAAATCAACAAAGTCTCTGCCCTCAAGAAGCCCATAGTCCTAAGAGCAGGAATGGTGTAGAACAAAGCATCCTTATGCCTAGATTTCCTGAACCATCCCCTTGAATCACTGTGTAATTACGGATGCCTTGAAAGCTAATGAAGTATTTTATTTTCAGGATTCTGATAAGCTTTGGAAAGAAATTGTCTTGAATAATGAAGATTGACTTTTTCCTTGCCTATTTTTTCACTGTAAATATTTATATAGTACTGCCCAGATGTTAGGGGAACATCTATTTTTTAAAATGTGATATCATTAATCTGCCTTTGTTATGCTGCATGAGTGAAAACTTAGAAAATTAAAAACAATTATCTTAAAAGAAGCCCATAGTCCTGTGGGGTGGATAAAGTGGAAAGATAAAAACTTAAGGCAAATAAAAAGTCTTACATTCCCTTAGAGAGGGGTGGAGATTGACAGAAGGGATTAAAACTTAATAGGAGAAAGTTTGGAAGGCTGCCTGTAAGAGGTGCCATTTAAGCTGGCTTGGAAAAGATGGGTCAGATAACAATAATATAATAATAACAGCTCCTATTTTTGAACATTTGCTCTGTGTCCTGTACTATATACTGTTCATGGATTATTTCTGTGAAACATACCCTAGGAGACAGTTCTGTCATTATCCCTCCCTTTATAGAGGAAGAAACAGAAAACTAGGTCATCCAAGGTCTCAGAGCTGGTAAGTGAGGGATCAAGATGTGACCCTAGGCTGTCTGGTGCTCGTGGACGACTGAGCTTCACTGAGAAAGTGCTGGCCTCTTCATGCTGGGACTCTCTCCTGCGAAGATCCTGAGGTTCCTCATCCTGGAACTGCTGGACCCCTGGAACGTGTGTGGCATTCTGCTTTGCATGGATCGTGTGCACACCAGTCATCCCAACCCTAGCTGGTCCCCCATAGATATTTATAAATTGAATAGCAATGAGCGATGCCTGTGGAGTGCTTTCCAGATGGTAAGCCCTCTTTTGAGAGCTTACCATGCATTAACTCATTTATTCCTCATGTACTATGAGGGAGTACAATTATTTTTTTAGGTTTTCTTTTTTATTTACTGTTGGCTGTGCTGGGTCTTCATCGCTATGTGGGCCTTTCTCTAGTTGCGGAAAGCAGGAGCCAGTCTTGGTTGCAGAGCTTGGGTTTCTCATTGACGCATCTTCTCTTGTTTTGGAGCACAGGCTCTAGGGGGCATGAGCTCAGTAGCTGTGGTTCCTGGGCTCCAGAGCACAGGCTCAATAGTTGTGGCACACGGGCTCAATTGCTCCACTGCAAGTGGGATCTTCCTGATCAGGGATTGAACTCACGTCTCTTGAGGGAAACAGAAAGGGTTAGTCACTCAGTTGTGTCCGACTCTTTGTGACCCCATGGACTGTAGCCCCACAGACTCCTCTGTCCATGGGATTCTCCAGGTAAGAATACTGGAGTGGGTTGTCATGCCCTCCTCCAGGGGATCTTCCCGACACAGGGACTGAACATAGGTCTCCAGCATTGCAGGCAGATTCTTTAGCATCTGAGCCACCAGGGAAGCCCAAGACAACCTTGAAGAAGTAATTATTGCATCTTAGGGGTAGGAGTGGAGACCTGGATACCCTCTCCTGGGTTTGGAAAATACTGGGCTGATTTGTCCTTGAAAAGATTCAGGAAGCATCTGTATTTTGCTGCTGCTGACTCAGAGAATTAGGCTGGCTGACACTGGGGACTTTCTAAGCTTGCTTGTATCTGCATGTATCTATGGGAACAAATCCAGTGAAGCCTTCTAGGAGGACAGGTGTAGGAGACCTCACTGTCAACAGAAGACCTCAGGTTCACAGAAGATGGGAGTAGAAACTGCCCCTTTCATTCCCTGTTGGCATGTCTCTATTTCCCCTTCACTAGATTAGAAGCTGCTCTGAAGGCAGGGACCAGGTCTTACTCTTCTTTGTGGACTTTCATCCCATCCAAGCACCCGCCATGGCACTCAGGTTATAGGAGGTGCTGTAAACACATTAATAAAGTGAAAAGTGATGAACATAATGTGACTCTTGTGTACATTCCCTTGTGGTTCATGGGCGGGATGCTCCGTGTTTTTGTTGGGAGAATGCCACTATTCAATCTGCCTCTCTGGGCCTCAATTCCTACTGTTACGAGGATTAAGTGAGGTCATACAGAATTTAGAAGAGTACTTGGCACTTGGTAAGTATTCTGCTAGTGTTAACTATCCTTAATATTATTAACATAAAGCTAGTATCCTCAAATCATTTGCTGCATATATTAGGCGTCAAGGAGACCCTGATTTGAGTCCTAGCTCTTCTTCTGTGTCTTGGGTGATTTACTGCATCTCTGTAAGCCTTGATTTCTACATTTGTACAGTGGGGATAAAGTTTCTACTCTATGGGATGCTGAAGATATGCCTGTAAGGCCCTTAGTTTTGGGCAGACAGACAGAAGTGCTCAGGGAACACCCTTGGTCTTGATGAGGCCCATGGAGATGATGATTAAGCTGTGAGTTTGTGGCCCAGTCCCAGTTTCATATGTGATTAAACAGAGACCAAAGAAGCCTGAGGTTAGTTTTAGGGCTACTGTCGTCTGGCTATATTGTATTGAGGAGCCTGAAAATGAATGGTGAATGACCCTGTGGGCTTCCCAGGTGGCACTGGTGGTAAAGAACCTGCCTGCCAATGCAGGAGGCATAAGAGACATGGGTTCAATCCCCGGGTCAGGAAGATCCCCTGGAGGAGGGCATGGCAACTCACGCCAGTGTTCTTGCCTGGAGACTCCCATGGACAGAGGAGCCTGGCAGGCTACAGTCCACGGGGTCGAAAAGAGTCAGACACAACTGAAGTGACTTAGCACGCACTGCAGGCACAAAAGACCCTGTATCAGGGCATCCACCTTGCCCTCCCAAGCTTTCCTACCCAGAACCTTCTTGGCCCCGAGGAAAAGGTGTTTCTTGTCCGCTTCCAGGTCTCCGGGCATTTGAACATTTTGATTCTACAAATGCAGTGCTCTCTGAATTGTCAAGTAGTACCTTTCTTTATCCTTGATTGGAACTTGCAAGCTGCACCAGGCCACCGTTAGCCAGCCAGTCATTTCAGGACTGGTCTCTCTTGTACTATGGAGGGTTCCCTAGGACTCTCCCTTTTGGGAGACCCGAGAGGAGGGGCCGAGCCCAGGATGGTTTCATTTTATTCTAGCGGCAGCATTGCCTGCTGCAATAACACTCAGGCGAAGGGGATGAAAAATGCCTTCTCTGCCTTTCCCCCCAACCCTTCCCCAAGCCATTGGAGCCACATAGCCCGGCTCAGGGCCATTTGCGGGCCCAGCCGTGGTGCTTTATGAGGGTGACTGCCCTGCGCGGGGTGGAGTGGCTGGCCCTCCCCGGGTTTGAATAAAAAACCACAAGCCATAATACACATAAAACCCTAATGTGCCTTCAAAATTACCTCATCTTTTATTTAGAGGTTATTCCGCCCTTGTCTTCCTTTATCGCTCTTTATGTGACTGAAGCGGGCGAGCGGCGCGGAATGAGGCCATCTTGGTGGCTGAGGGAAGGGAGGTTTACGGGTAGCTCCGCGAGGCCGCCAGGCCCCGGGGGGCCCTTCGTCTCAGCCGCCCCTCCCCTCCCTGCAGCCAGCTGCTGCTTCCCTCCCAGGTCCATTTTTTCACACTGTCCTTCCAACTGCAGATTTTACTGTCTTTCTCCGGGAGAGGAAGCTGCCTTTGGAGAAGCTGTGACTCTGGAGTGGGCCCTGGCTGAGCCCGAGGCCCGGCCCTCCCAGACCAGGGCTTTGGTTTGGCCTTTTCGAGTCCTTGTTCTCCGAGCTCAGGATCCTTGACATTTAAAGGCCAAGAAGAGCTGTGATTTATTCTCCATCTCGGTTCGGAGACGAGGGGCGGGGAGGATGGAGAGGGTTGATTTTCCTCGGCAAATGTGGCGGTGCTCAGACTCTAGTGTGTGTAAGATCCTCTGGAGGGCTCGTCGGAATAGCGAGACCAGAGCGCCTGACTCTGTAGGTCTGACATTCCACGTGTCCAGTGAATTCCCAGATGATGCTGTTGCTATGGGTCCACGGACAATACTTTGAGAATTACTGAGATTGCAGAGATTAGTGAAGTAAGGTGAGGGAGAGATAGGCGTATAGGTGTGTATGTGAGAGAGACAGAGGCAGAGGGAAAGACAGACCAGACAGAGACTTTATTTTCTGAAGAAAATTTTCCCATCTAGGGTAATGCTTTATTTACTAAGTCGTGTCTGACTCTTTTGTGACCCCATGGACTGCAGCCTGCCAGGCTCTCTGTTCATGGAATTTTCCAGGCAAGAACAATGGGGTGGGTAGCCACTTCCTCCTCCAGGGGATCTTTCTGACCCAGGGATCGAGCCCGCATCTCTTGCGTCTCCTGCATTGGCAGGTGGGTTCTTTACCACTGAGCCACCTGGGAAGCCCGAAAGACGGGCTTAAATGATAGCAAATTTTAGTCCCTATTTTCAAACTGGGAGGTCCAGGAATATATGGTTAATGCAGCTGAAAGATCTCCACAGAGATTTCAGACGGTTAGCGATTCTCAGACTTGGGAAATGCCTTTAGCCTGGCCCTGCATCCTCTCTATTTCACAAATCTTTGATATTAAAGAGAGCTCCAAGGACACACCAGTCATGCTCTTCAAGTAATGTGGCATCATGGTTGGGAGCCCAGAGTCCAGGATCAGACCAATGGGAGGTCAAGTTTGTGATCTTGGGTGAGCTAGAAAACCACTCTGAGCCTCAGTTTCTTCAGCTGTGAAGTGGAACAGCATCAGTACCAACCTCAGTGGGTGCTGTAAGGATTAAATGAACTCCTGCAGGTGAAATCTCCCACCACTGTGCCTGGGACGTTGTCGGTCTCAACAAAATGTGACTGTTATTATTGTCAGCATATTATCTTTTGTGAGTGTCTCTTTGTGTTTCCTGAGATTTGATGAGCTCCTATTGAATACTATGTGCCAAACTTCTTTCTACTTGTTATTTTATGTAACCACCTAAATTTGTTGAAATAGCCGTACCATCTTCTTTTCACTGACAAAAAAACACTCAGAAACATTAAGAAATTCGCACTGGTTATTTAGAAGTCGGAAAGCTTACAAGTGGTATGCTGAAGATTACGCCTAACCTGACTGGTTCCCTCCCCTCTTGGCTCTGCTGCTGGGGAGCTGCGTGATGTTAGATACTATGCTCCCCATCTCTGGCCCTCATCATATAAGAAGAAAAAGGACTGGGTTATTCATGATGAAGTGAGAGGTTCCTTACCAGGGCTCTGATACTAATAGCTAGGGGCCTGCGGTATTTCCTGCAGGAAAATGAGGATTTTCACTTGACCTAAGCAGGTTTCCAGTGTGTCATCATGAATTCAACAGTTTAACAAATATCTCTTGAGCATCTAGCATGCATCCAGCACTATTTTTGTTACTGGAGATGATACAGTGAACAACACAAAGGAAGTCACTCCCCTCCCTGGGTTTTGGTTCTACTTGGAAGGTTGGTAGCCATAAACATATGCTCTCTCAAATGTATACTGTAAGCTCAGTCAAAACCCACCTTTTAAAAAATTTAATTGTAGGATAATTATTTTAAAATATTGTGATGGTTTTTGCATACATCAGCATGAGATAGCTGTAAGTATACATATGTTCCCTCCCTCTTTTATCCCTCTCCCACCTCCCTGCCCCTCCCACCCCTCTAGGTGGTCACAAAACACCTGCTTTGGGATCCCTGCATCATATAGCAAACTCCCATTGGCAATCACTTTTACATATGGTAATGTGTAGGTTTCAATGCTGTTCTCTCAAATCATCCCACCCTCTCCTTCCCCTACTATGTCCAAAAGTTTGTTTTTCACGTCTGTGTTTCCTTTGCTGCTCCACATTTACAGTCATCAGTACCGTCTTTCTAGATTCCATATATATGCACTGATATACGATACTTGTCTTTCTCTTACTAACTTAACTCTGTATAATAGGCTCTAGGTTTATTCACCTGGTTAGAATTGACTCAAATGCATTACTTTTTATAGCTGAGTAATATTCCTTTGTGTATATGTACCATAACTTCCTTATCCATTCATCTGTTGATGGATATCTAGGTTGCTTCCATGACCTAGCTATTGTAAGCAGTGCTGCAATGAACATTGGGGTACATGTGTCTTCTTCAATTATGAAAACCCACACTTTCTTAAAGTGTCAGTGGCTGTGTCCACCATAGCGTTGGGTGGATTCTAACTTAATTTCTTTCCATCTTCTTATGAGCTTAAAGTTACAGCCCTGCATCCAACACTAACTATATTCAAGCAGTATATAAATTAGCTCATCTGTGCTTTGACTCCAGAAAAGTCTGTTAGCCTTCCTTCCATCAAAAGGTTCTGACAATAAGACTCCAGTAACATGGCTAAAGATGATAGAAGATGAAGAATATTTTAAAAACATGTCTTGAACTTTAAAAGCAGCCAATTTTTGGTTATCCAGGTAATAAGTATAGGGACCAGTTATAATGCAGTAGTTATTTGTGAATGTGTTTGGCATAAGCAGTTATACAATAAATGCCTATTGAACTAAATTGAATCTGCTTATAAAAAGCCCACAGCATTTCAGTCTTTAGCTGTGGGGCAGTTGCCAATGATGCCTACTTTTTGTTTGTTTGTTTGTTTGTTTTCGGTTGTGCTGGGTCTTTGCTGCAGTGCCAGGGCTCTTTAGCTGTGGCGCATGGACTTAGTTGCCCTGTGACATGTGGAATCTTAGTTCCCCGACCAGGAATTGAACCCACGTACCTGCATTGGGAGGCAGATGCTTTACCACTCCACCACCAGGGAAGTCCCAATGAAGCCTACCGTTGGTTGCACTGTGTTTGCTTGCCTGATCTTGCTCTCCTGGAACTCCAGGAGGGCACCCAGGACAGCATTTGTGCCTGGTCGGGGCACACTCGGAGGAGGTGTCAGGACACACTTCATAGAGGTTGTCCTTGAGCTGAGGCTTGGAAGATGAATGGGTCGTATTCACTAAAGACAGAGGAAAGGGTGATCCAGGCACCTTAAGCCGAGGTCAGAGGCTTGAGAGAGCTTGGAACCTCAGGGAACCGCAGTTCTTGGGAGAACTGGAGTAAACAGTATGGAGGGGTGAATGTCAGAACTGGGGAGAGTTGCTGAGTGTGCGGAGAGCTGGGCGTGGAAAGTCAGGAGCCATATCTGGAAAGTCTTGTCAGCTCCAGGAAGCCCCAGAAAAGAAACAAAGGCGGGGGTTCTTTGGGGCTGTCAAGCAGAGGAAGATGGTGACCAGATTCCGGCCCTGGCTGCCGTGTAGACACTGGTGAATCTGTGTAGTCCTTACCTTTCAAGTTGCCCCATATTCTGCCAGGAAATGGTTTGAGGAGTGTGATTTTGCGAAAGCCCAGTGGTATCTGGGTTACACTCCCCCCTCCCGAGCAGGCCCGTGGGGTGAGAGAGGGCTAACAAACAGACCTTTCATCAGTGGCAAGCTGCAGGTGGCCTCCTCCAGCCTTGCTGCTCCATGATCGTGGCTTCAGGACGGGGGAGAAGGAAAAGGTGGTCTCACCCACCTCAGATTCCCTAGTGTCTGCCCCCAGGGGGAGGCACTGAGGGCGTCCAGTGATCGGATGTAGCGGAGTGTTGCTGCACGAATAACCTGGGGCAAACCTCAGGCCTCCAAGGGCACGGAGTGTGGGCAACAGCCAAGAGCAAGCCAATGAGCACATGCAGCAAGGCTGGCGCTGGCGATGAGAATGAGACGCGCCAGAAACACAGCAGGGAAGCAGGGGGCAGGGCGGTGGGATGATGGAGGCACGAATCATCTGATGGGATGATTCAGATACGAAGCCAGGGAAGCTCACAGAGAACTGGGGAGAGGAAATAGAGGGGTGTGAGGGTGTCAAAGGAAACGTGTCTGGGCAGTGGAGATGGCAGGGCAAAGGCTAGGAAGTGGGGGCGGGTTTGGGGGGTTTCAGAAGCAGGTCAGGGTGGCTGCCACAAGGTACAGGAAGTGGGGGCAACATGAGGGGAGGTACCTGAATAACCCGGGGCCCTGTTCACATGGGGTCTTGCAGGCGGGGGTGGGGGCGACCGGAGTAAGACTAAGTGTGGGGGAGTTTGAACTGGGAACCACGTGACGGGATTTATGCTGCAAGGGGTCGAACTGGCCCCTGTATGGGGAATCTGTAGGGAGCAAGACCGGAAGCAGAGACACCAGGAGGTGGTGGCTGAGGAGGTCCAGGGGGCCTTGGACACTAGCAGGAAGGATGGAGGGGTGAGCTGATCAGATCAGGGCTTTATTTTGAAGGCGATCCAAAAGGCTACAAGATGGTGCTCTATCAACCCACCAATATTTTTTGGGCACGTATCATGAGAAGGCAGAAACGAGGTCATGTGGGTTCTATCACCAAGGAGGTTGCGTTCTTCTTAACACGGAGAGACACATAGCAAAGTGGACCAAGATATTCAGAATGCGAATCTAGAAGGCAGAAGGCTAAGAATGACCTACATTAAATGGCATTTAGGCTGAGTCTTCCTTTCTTTTTTAATATTTATTTATTTTGCTGTGCGTGCCTGAGTGTGAGTCAATAAGGCACGTCTGACTTTTTTGAGCCCCCAGACTGACCCAGGGTTTCTGACTTTTTTGACCCCACGGACTGACCCAGGGATCAAACGCATGTCTCTTACACCCCCTGCACTTGCAAGCAGGTTCTTTACCACTGGTAACACCCAGGAAGCCCTTATTTGGCTGCGGCTGGTCTGCAAGCATGCAGGATCTTCAGTCTTGGTTGCAGTATTCAGGATCTTTAGTTGTGCCATGCGAACTGTCGGTTGTAGCTTGTGGGAATCTATTAATAGTTCCCTAACCAGGGATCGAACTCTGCATGGGGAACTCAGAACCTTAGCCATTGGACCACCAGGGAAGTCCCTAGACTCTCTTGAAGAAGGAGTGGGAGTTTGCCACCTGGCCAGGAAGCAGAGGAGAAAGGGCACCCCAGCAAGAGGGAACAGCTGGGCAAAGGCATAGCTGCTTGTTCAGCATCATCTTCCGTTCTGGGGAGTCTGAGAACACTGGGTCTGCTTGTGGTTCCTGATGGTATTGCCGGTGCCTGGCTCCAGAAGCACTGCTATTTGATGGCTAAAAATCAGCACGGTATGTTTGGGAAACAGTAAATTGGCTTATACTGTGGAGCCTGAAGGGCTTCCCTGTGGTTCAGTGGTAAAGAATTCACCTGCCAGTGTAGAAGACACAGGAAATGCAGGTTCGATTCCTGGGTTAGGTAGATCCCCTGGGGAAAGAAATGGCAACTCACTCCAGTATTCTTGCCTAGAGAATCCCATGGACAAAAGAGCTTGGTGGATTACAGTCTATGTGGTCACAAAGAGTCGGACATGACTGAGTGACTGTTAACTGGAGTGCATGTCAAAGTGGAGCCTAAAATGCGATGAGGCATTTTAGGGGTCCAAATTCTCTGTATTGAGGGGCTTTGTGGGGTAGCTGAGAGGACCATGAAGTTGTGTGGGCCCAGCCCTCTGCGTGAGGTTAGAGAAAGACCAAACATGCATGCATAGGTGCCACTAATGGAGGCGGGGGGACCACAGCTCCCGCTCGCTCCTCGGGGCTTCCTTTGCACTTGGAGACAAATCTGGGGAGACTGAAGGCAGACGAGGCGGCGTCTGTCTTGCTAATGAGTTCTGATGAGAGCAAACAAGGAGCTTTTGAAGCTGTCCTTGAAGATGATCGAGAGGTTCTGATGAGCCTTCTAGAGCATTCGCTCTGGAGCTTCGAGGAAGATGGAGTGGATGATGCAAGATGGGGGTTGAGGGCAAGGGCAGTCGAGGCTGCTGCAAGCATCTGCTGTGATCTTCCCTGGGGAAAAACATTCTTTGGGACCACCTTTCCTGTTTTGAGCGCTTCCCTGATAGCTCAGTTGGTAAAGAATCCACCTGCAATGCAGGAGACCCTGGTTTGATTCCTGGGTCGGGAAGATCCCCTGGAGAAGGGATAGGCTACCCACTCTAGTATTCTTGGGCTTCCCTTGTGGCCCAGCTGGTAAAGAATCTGCCTGCAATGCGGGAGACCTGGGTTTGATCCCTAGGTTGGGAAGACCCCCTGGAGAAGGGAAAGGCTACCCACTCCAGTGTTCTGGCCTAGAGAATTCTACGGACTGTATAGTCCATGGGGTTGCAGAGTTGGCTGCAACTGAGCAACTTTCACTTTCACTTTCCTGTTTTGAAACTTTATTTTGTATTAACAATGTTAACGGAGCCACTTAACAGTGTTGTCATAGTGTAAGGTAGGCAGCAAAAGGATTCAGTCATATCTATACATGTATCATTACCATTCAACGGACATGAACTTGGGCAAACTCGGGGAGATGGTGAGGGACAGGGAAGCCTGGAAAGCTGCAGTCCACGAGGTCAAGAAGAGTCGGACTTGACTTGGTGACTGAACAACAACAAAAGCCAGGTATACATTCTCCTCCCACCTCCCCTCCCATACAGGCTGCCACATAACCTTGAGCAGACTTCCATGTGGGGACCTCCGTTCTTGTCTCTGTTGGTCCATCCCGGGCTCTCAGGAGGGGAGACCCTAGGAATACGTAAGAGAAGCTGGTGGAGGGAGAATGCAGAAGGGATGAGCCATAAATCCCCAACCTGCAGAAGCTCTGCCAGCCAGCCCCACCTCCCCGCGCACAGGCCAACCCAGCTGTCTTGGCAGCAGGCATAGGAACTGGCCCTGGGCGAGTTCCCCGGGTAAAAGGTGCAACCTGGGCGTGGGCTGGTTTCCTTGTGAAGGCTCTTGCTTCCCCTCAGGCTCCCCCACGCTGCAGCTGAGTAATCTGCAGGCTGCAATCTGTTGGTGGAGGTACTCTTTCAACACGGAGTGTCGGGCTCCCAGGTACACAGGCTCTGTGTGTGCCAGGAGCCAGGCTTATGTCCCTCTTCCAGGGAAGCCTCCCTCCCCGCTGGCAAGTGGTGCCCCCGCCCTGCCTCCCTGCCTTGCTCTTTTAGGCTGCCCTGTCCTCCCCTGGGAACCAGGTCAGGAGACCCACTGGCAGGTGTCATGGGGCATGAATCAGGTCTGAGCGGGAGGGTTAATTGGATGATTTCTCTGGTCAATAGCCAATCTCTTACACTCCCCATGAGAGAATTAGGAAAGTGTATGTGATGGATCATCTTTTTGTGGCAGAAGTTTAGGTTACTGGAAACCACATTTCAGCCAAGAATGACTCAGCGGACTTTTCCATGCTCTTCATGAAGAGTTTGGGCTTCCCTGGTGGTGCTGTGGTAAAGAATCCACCTGCCAATGTAGGAGACGCAAGTTTGATCCCTGGATTGGGAAGGAAATGGCAACCCACTCCAGTATTCTTGCCTGGGAAATTCCATGGACTGAGGAGCCTGGAGGGCTGCAGTCTATGGGTCACAAAAGAGTCAGACTTAGCAACTAAACAACAGCAACAAAGTGGAAAATTTAATTTCACGCAGGTAGGTGATTTCAAAGGGGTGAAGGCTGGCTGGCATTTCAGCTGGTGGCTCAGCAAGGCAACATATCTCTCTGATTGGCCTATGTTTTCCAGGTTAATGGATTTTCCAAGGCACCTTTACTTGTGCTGAGGAAGAGGGTAAGGCATTCAAATGGTTCATATGTAAGACCTGGGTTTCTCTTCTATACACACGTCAGTTTCATTCAACAGAGCATTACTAGGCCTCATGGATGCCATTAGTCAGAGTGATAAACCCTGGGGATTTGGTAAGGGCAGACACTCAGTCCTGCCCTTGGGAAGTTAGCTCATGGTTCAAGGCTGGACTTACACACAAATCAACAAAGAGACATGATGGTGCAGCATGATCAAAGGGTAAGGAAGAATTCATTCTGTTGAATAAAGCAGGGAATCAGGGAAGGCTTCCTGGAAGATGTGAAATCTCACGAGTCTGGAAGGATAAATGGAAATGAATGCTTTTCAACCGTAGTCTTTTTGGTGATCTCATGCTTGGCCTCTTGTCATACTGGCTTTGAGTGTGAACAATTAATTCAACTGTAACATGAACAGAAAGAAGAAAGCATTCACTAACATTGCAAGTAAGTTTATCCCAGACCTCTTAGTAATTTTTTCTCCTATAGCTCTGTTGATGGGGTTCATGGTCTTTGCCCTTTATAAAGTGGTCCACAGTGTGAAAAATGTGAAAGACCCTGGGTGAATGAACATCTGATAAGTATGTAAGTTGCAGAAAGTCTATTGGGCCTGGAGTTAGGATGTTAAGTTATGTAATTCTTTTGACTTTCCTCTTTTAAAATTACTATGAGTTCCTCCAGGGAAAGGACAGTTTCTTACTTCTCTGCCTTCCAAAGCCAGCCCATGCCTCTCATCTCATTTTACAAATGTGGAATATACTTGTGGTTTTCCTTGTGTCTCTGTTCCCAGGTAGAATCCTGAACCTATAGCTCATGTTCCATTTTTGGGAATGTCCCTCTCTGGTTCTCCAGGTTTAGAAGTCTGGATCCTTCTTGTTTGTTCCAATAACATAAAGGTCAGAATGTTCAAAGTGTTTCCAGACCAACCTTTCTAATTATTTGACTAAGCCAGTTGGAAGGACAGGCTTCCCTGGTGGCTCAGCTGGTAAAGAATTCCCCTGAAATGCAGGAGATGCTGATTCAATCCCTGGGTAGTGAGGACTCCCTGGAGAAGAAAATGGTAGCCCACTCCAGTATTCTTGCTTGAGAAATCCCATGGACAGAGGACCCTGGCAGGCTACAGTCTATGGGAATGCAAAGAGTAGGACATGACTAAGTGACTAAACCACCACCACCTTGGAAGGACTCTCCAACTTGCTTCATTTTGACTGAAGTTCTCCAGGCCTGTACATGCAGACTGCATATGTAATCTCAAAGGGGCCCTGAACAAGAGGAAAGTCGGTAGATGCCTGACTAAACCAGGGCCCAGCTGGAGACCTCTGGCCTCAGACAAAAAAATTCTATTTAAGGAAGAAAAAAAGAGCCCAACCACCTCCTCTGGCTCCATCAGATCCTTCCAAAGCCAGGAACTGGCTGTGAATCTCCCTGTTTCTACCACTCTGCAAGTTGGACTTTGCAGAGGGTGAACTTTTCTGGAAGAGGGGCAGACAAGGAGAGGAGATTTGCAGTTTGCTTTTGGCATCATCTGGGTGCAGAATTTTGGAGTTGAGAGAGAAGAGACATCAGAGCAAGCATGGACGGCCTGAGTTCTGTCTGTAATTATGCATTCAGTGTAGAAGCAGCATGCCAGTCCTGATGAGGCCAGCTCTGTGCTAGACACTAGGGCATACAACTGTGAGATGCGGTCCCAGCTTCCCCAGTCACTGCCCAGTGGCGGGGAGAGAGACGCCAACACACTGGTAGAGGGGTAGAGGGGGCGTGACCCCGCTGTTGGAAGCCATGGTGAGTTTTTGGGCTTCTGAGCTGAGTCCAGAAGGATACGTGGAGGTTGCCCAGAGTGGGAGTGGGTGGGGAGACTCCAGGCAGAGTGATCGAAAGTGGAGGGGCTAAGAAGAGAGAAGGAAGAGATACGTGAGACTTGGCATGGTGGGGTGAGAGGTGAGGAGCAAGGAACCACAGGTGAAGTCAAATCATTCTGGATGGAACAGGAGAGCGAGGTAGGTTTATGAAGGTACCTGCTCCACCTCCGGAGGTCATATTCCTTATCATGACATGTCAGTGAGGGGCGGGCAAATAGACAACATTTGGAGGCAGCCGTTTTCACTGTGGACCCCTCTGGCCATTGGAGTTCTGAATAGTGATCACTGTGTTTCTACCTGTAAGGCATTAAATAAATATCAGTGATGCTGGGAAAGATTGAGGGCAGGAGGAGAAGGGAATGAAAGAGGATGAGATGGTTGGATGGCATCACCGACTCAAAGGACATGAGTTTGAGCAAACTCTGGGAGATAGAAAAGGACAAGGAAACCTGGCGTGCTGCAGTCCATGAGGTTACAAAGAGTCAGACATGACTCAGGGACCGAAGAAGAAGAAACACACATCAAAATGTTTTCTCATGCATTTTGTGTCATAGGCAGCCGAGGAGGACACAGGGCAAGAGAGAATAAGCAACCACTCACTAGCTAGGTGGTCTTCCAGCCACCACTTTACCTGGCTGAGTGTCAGTTTTCCTATCTATCAAGTGGGGATAATGGCACCTACCTCAGCTGGTGGCTGCAAGGTCTGAACAAAATTACTGCATGGAGGCCCACAGGAAGCCCCTGATGCCCCTCACTGTACTGTTATCCAGATGGGTAAGAGCCCTTAATCTCTCTACCAGTCATATCAGGATGTTCCTCCTAAGACCCATCCTCCCAACTCCCTAGATAAAGCACCTGCTGCTCTTGCCCAGTTTAGCAAATGCATCTTTGTTCATGCCTGTGACATAGGGGTGCTGTCTTTGAGAAAGCTAAAACTGGGTAAGTGTCGCAGGCCAGCAATATACATTTCTGCATGATTTACAAGTTCTCATGGAGGAGAGGGGCATGTCCCTGGTGGTCCAGTGGTTAAGACTTTGCATTTCAATGTAGGGGGTGCTGGTTTGATTCCTGGTCTGGGAACTAAGATCCCACATGATTTGCAGTCAAATAACCAAATCTCAAAACACAAAGCAATTTAGTAATAAATTCAGGGAAGACTTTAAAAAAAAAATGGTTCACATCAAAAAATCTTTACAAAACCATGAAGTTTCCTTGGGTATCCTCATTCACTTTGTCCCCCCCTACTCCAGAGCCTTCTATAATATTGCTGCTCTCTGTGGCCTGGTGACTTCTGTTCACCAGCTTCCACTGGCCTCCCTAAGGCTGCCTTCGCATTTCTAGTTAGACTTTCCCTTATCTTACTGTTCCTCTGAGCCTCAGACTTCATCTGCTTCTATTGTTTTGTGGGCATGAACATACATCAAAATGGGTTACAGGTGACAATAACAGAGATT
This sequence comes from Oryx dammah, assembly GCF_014754425.2. Classification (NCBI taxonomy): domain Eukaryota; kingdom Metazoa; phylum Chordata; class Mammalia; order Artiodactyla; family Bovidae; genus Oryx; species Oryx dammah. The sequence goes on from NW_024070203.1 coordinate 25,470,282, forward strand.
GTGTTTTGGGCATGGACCCCATGCTCTCCAGCCAACCATGTCCCTGTTCCTAGTGACGCCCCAGGCTAGTGTTCAAAGGAGTCCTGGGTGCTTTCAGCCTCCTACACTCTCACCTCTCCTCTGCTTCTTGTCATGAAATTCAGACCAACTAGAGATGCTTGGTCTAATCTCCTGAAAGGACTCCTCATTATGGCCCTATGAGGCTGGTGTGTTGATGTTATCTGGGAGAGACTGTAGTTATTGTGATGAGGAAAGCAGAAGAGAGAAATGGAGTCTGTACTGATCAAATGTATAATCAGAAGACATCATTGAGGCCTGATGAGGCTGTTCAGGGTGTATTTCCCTTGAGATGCTTCTTGAAAGACAGCAGCTTGAAAGAAGGAGCAAGATGAGATTCATGGAGATAGCATTTCAAAAGGGAGCATAGGTACAACTAAACTAAGCTCAGAGTAACAGAAGAGGAAAGTGCACGTTAAAAAAAAAAGAAAAAAATCATCAAATGCCTGTGGATCTTATGAGTGGCAAACTCTCTCTGCAAAGTATGTGTTTGTGTTTTGAGTGACTAAGACTCCAGAGACAAGTTTAAACACATAAGCCCAGTTTAAAGGTAAATAAGATAATGTAGGAGGAAATTCACGACACAATGTTCCTTTTTATATAACACGTTTCCTTTGAAATTCAGAATATACATTGCTTAAAAATGACACAGCAGCTATCACATAGTGAACTGAACAACCTTTTTCATAGCATCCTAGCAGTGGAAACGGCTTCCGAGGGAATTGCTTGATGGTATTCATGTGGTTAGGGAAGCAAATAGAGATGTTCAATATTTCTTTATGGACTGAAGTAGGAGATACACCTAGCACTGTCTTCGGAAGTCAGAATTAGGCATGAAAATAATAAACATTCATCTATTTAATAAATATTTATTGAGCCCCTACTATGTACTGGCATGTTGTGCCAGTATGTATTTTTTTACTTGTTAAATGTAAAGGGATTTACGGAAGGAAGCACTAGGGTTCTAAAGATAAGTCAGATAGTACCTGCAGGTCAACTATAAAACCCCAGAGATTCTTAGGTGGAGCAAACCAGATCATTTTAACCAGTGTGGTTCCTCCTTTGATGCCAAGGGCTGCTGCTGCTAAGTCACTTCAGTCATGTGCGACCCCATAGATGGCAGCCCACCAGGCTCCCCCGTCCCCGGGATGCCCCAGGCAAAAACACTGGAGTGGGTTGCCATTTCCTTCTCCAGTGCATGAAAGTGAAAAGTGAAAGTGAACTCGCTCTGTCATGTCCAGCTCTTAGCGACCTCATGAACTGGAGCTACCAGGCTCCTCCATCCATGGGAGTCCCCAGGCAAGAGTACTGGAGTGGGGTGCCACTGCCTTCTAATCCAATAATGAACTTTGAGGTAGGTCTTGTATGTTTATGATCCACCTTAATTTAAAAACAGCCTGCAGTGGACTTAGGGAGAGAATGAATACTTCTAGAGACAGAAAGGTCTCCATGCCTTACACAGTGGCTAGCTTCAGGAATCCTTTGCATTTTGTTTGCTGAGTTCTTCAGCAACAAGTATTTAAAAGCTGGATAGATAGACAGTTGGTGGTGGTTTAGTGTAAGTCATGTCTGACTCTTGTGATTCCATGGACTGTAGATAGGTAGATAGATTAATTGATTGAGCTGCTGCTGCTGCTGCTAAGTCGCTTCAGTCGTGTCGGACTCTGGGCGACCCCATAGATGGCAGCCCACCAGGCTCCCCCGTCCCTGGGATTCTCCAGGCAAGAGCACTGGAGTGGGTTGCCATTTCCTTCTCCAATGCATGAAAGTGAAAAGTGAAAGTGAAGTTGCTCAGTTGTTCGACTCTTCGAGACCCCATGGACTGCAGCATACCAGGCTCCTCTGCCCATGGGATTTTCCAGGCAAGAGTACTGGAGTGGGTTGCCATTGCCTTCTCCTAATTGATTGAGCTAACACTGGTTTATAACATATGAGTTTCATGTATAATAACATTCTGTTTCTACTTCTGTATACACTGCAGTGTGCCCACCACAAAACTTTAGTTTCCATCCATCACCATCCATTGACCCCTTTTACCCATTGTGTCCACTCACCCATCTCCTCTGGTAACCACTACTGAAGTCTCTGTGATCTGTGTTTTTATTTTTGTTTGATTCATTTATGTATTGTTTGTTTTTATATTTCACACACGAGTGAAATGAGTGAAATTATATGGCATTTGTTTTTTTTCTGATTTATTTCACTTAGCATAAAATCTTCAGGGGCCATCCATGTTGTCACAAGTGGCAAGACTGCATTTTTTATGGCTGAGTAGTATTCCACTGTGTGTGTGTATATATGTATATGTATATAACACACCTTCACTCAGTCATCCATTGATGGACACTTAAGTTGTTTCCATATTGCGGCTGTTGTAAAAAATGCTGCAGTGAACATAGGGGTGCATCTACAATTTTCAAATTAGTGTTTTTGCATCCTTTGGATGAATACACAGAAATGGAATGGCTAGAGCATATTGTAATTTTATTGCTAATTTTCTGAGAAATCCCCATATTGTTTTCCATAGTTACATTTCCACTAACAAAGTACAAGTGTTCTTTATTCAAGTTCGTTTGCTTTCCATTACAGACAGAGATAGACCACGTTTCCCAGCCTTCTTTGCAGGTAGGTGGGGCATGTGGGTGGTATGACGAATGCTGCTTCTAGGCTTGGCTCTCACATAATCCTCTACGCCTCTCTGGCTGAATGTTGAGCATCCCACAAGGAAGAGTGAGGCCCTAGGGAATGGTGGAGCCTCAGGATGGAAGGAGACTTAGTCCTTGAAATAGGTACACTGGAGTCTGCTGGACCATACACAATGAACTGAGGTGTGACTGAAAAATAAACTGTGTCACTTGGTAATGTCTGGAGATGTTTTTGGAGTCACGAATGGGAGACGGGACATATTACTGGCATCCAGTATGTAGAGGTTAGGAATACAGCTATACATCCCACAACCAAAATAGCATAGGACAAAAATGTCAATAGGATCACTGAGACTTTGAGAATTACTACAGCAGCTACATTGTTACATTCCTGAACTAATACAGTGGTGAACTACCATGGTAGGATGATTTATATATACATTCAACAAAGTCTTGAGGGACTTCCCTGATGGTCCAGTGGTTAAGACTTTGCCTTCCAATGCAGGGGGTGTGGGTTCAGTCCTTAGTTGGGGAGTTAAGACCCCACATTTCTCAGAGCCATAAAACCAAAACAATATCAATAAAGACTTTAAAAATGGTCCACATAAAAAATAATCTTAAAAATCCCCAAAGTCTTGAGGATCTACTATGTGCCAGGTAACTCTCCAGATACTAGGGTATAGCAGTGAACAATTTGGGCAAAAATCTGCTCCATTGACAGTCACATTCTATAGTGAAGTGAAGTGAAGAAGTCGCTCAGTCATGTCTGACTGTTTGTGACCCCATGGACTGTAGCCTACAAGGCTCCTCTGTCCATGGAATTTTCCAGGCAAGAGTGCTGGAATGGGTCACCATTTCCTTCTCCAGTGGATCTTCCTGAGCCAGGGATCGAACCCAGATCAGCCGCATTGCAGGCAGATACTTTACTGTCTGAGCCATTCTATAGTGGAGGATGGCAAATAATAATATCACTCAAATAAAATATATAGTCTATCAGTGATAATAAATGATATGAAGACAATAAAATGGGGTCTGGGAGAGGGATGACTGTATTAAAATATTTTATTGAAACTTAACTCATTGTTGTAAATGCCACATGGGGATGATGATGCCTTTACCCATATCCAGCCTTGTCCTCTTTCCCTAAGCCTTAGGGTCATCTGTTTGTTAGACACCTTTACTTGGATGTCCTCAGGCACCTTAAACTCTGCATGCCTCAAGCTGAATTAATAATCTTCATGCTGCTGCTACTGCTAAGTTGCTTCAGTCGTGTCTAACTCTTGCGACCCCATAGATGGCAGCCCACCAGGCTCCCCCGTCCCTGGGATTCTCCAGGCAAGAATACTGGAGTGGGTTGCCATTTCCTTCTCCAATGCATGAAAGTGAAAAGTGAAAGTGAAGTCGCTCAGTCGTGTCCGACTCTTTGTGAGCCATGGACTGCAGCCCACCAGGCTCCTCTGTCCATGGGATTTTCCAGGCAAGAGTCCTGGAGTGGGTTGCCATTGCCTTCTCTCAATAATCTTCATAGAAGGGGCCAACAGAGGATAAGATGGTTGAATAGCATCACTGACTCAATGGATAGGAATTTTCACAAACTCTGGGAGACAGTGGAAGACAGAGGAGCCTAATGGTGCAGTCCACGGGATCACAAAGACTTGGACACAACTTACTGACTGAACAACAACAAATTGTGTTTCATACCTCAGTTTGATTTTGTCTGCTAATCTTAATTAAGCACAGAGTCACATCCATCCAATCCCCTCAATCTGAAGTCTGCACTCTTCTCTCACTTTCACCATTACCACCAAAATCTTGTGGAATTTACTTTGAAGTATTTTTTGAACTTTTTCCCTCTTCTCCATCACAATCCTAGTTCTGACTCCCACAATTCCTGCCTGAAACAATCCCAGTAGCCTGTGAAATGGTTTGGCTAAAAATAAAACAGACTCAGAGAAAGCATGTCAATTGCCCAGGCACACACTGCCAGTAAAGGCAGTGCCATGATTTAATCTTGGTTCTCTCGTGTTCCCAAATCCCACCCCTCAGCTCCTCAGCCTTTGAAGATCTTGTCCAGATCTCATGGTGCCAGGGAACAGAGAGGGTTGCAAAGGCCCCTGCCTGCTCCCTCTGCCCTGGGTCATGCTGAGGCCACATAGGAGCCACAGCTCAGCTAACCCATCTATGGTTGGAAGAAGAATTATGTTGGATCCACTTACAGGCACACCCCAGTTTATACTATTTGTGAGCAGAAGAGATTGTGTATTTCATAGCACTGCATTACCTGCAAATTTCTCTGTAGATGCAAATAATAACACTGGGGTTCCCCATTTCTCAGGCTTCCTGTTTGCATGACGAGGGAATTCCATGGACGCACCTCTTTCACACTCACTAAGAAGGGCAGTTTGGAAGAAGGTCTGAGCAGCATTGTCTTAGCACCTTTCTGCCTTGTTGGGAGCAGCCTGCCCTAGGACACCCACCTTCTCCGTCCTCCACTCTGTAAGCTCACTGGGGCACACTCTGCCTGCTCTAGGGACACCCCAAATTTTCCAACTCAGCCAGGACAGGTGGTAAGTCTGCCTAACTCGGGGCACTAAAGCAGCACACTGGCTTGTAACGCTATAGCTCCAAAGCTTAATTCTCCTAGATTTATCAGTAACACATCTCCATCTGGAAGATGGTTTGGTCTCCATCAGGGTTTTCTATGTCTTATTTCTACATTGGTTCTGAACTTAGGAAAGGAGATGCCTCTCTCTCCTCCTCAAGTCAATAATCATAAAAATAAATATCAAAATGGATTCTAAGAAAACGGATATTATTTCAGTAGGTGTTTAATATGTGCTTACTCCCAGTTAGGACCTGTGCCTGATCTCAGGTTACAAATGTGAACAAGACACAACTGGCCCTCAGGGGGCTCACAGTCCACCAAGGGGTTGCTAGGTAAAGAACTAGTTTTTTAAAAAGAATGTTTTAAGTGCTCAAGATGAAGATAAACAGAACAATGTGGGCCTGGAGTGTGGGCACATGGCCAGTCTTAGAGAGGTCAGTGTGGAAGATTTTAGGGTATCATTGCTGGAAAAGGTAGAATCTGACCCAAGACTTGAGGAGTTAATTATGCCAAGAAGGAGGGGAAGGAAAGATGTTCCAGGAAGAATCCACAGAATGGGCATAAAGTATTGAGGATAAAATTCTTGACAAGAGTGGTAAGAATGAAGCTGGAGAGAGAAAAGAGGCTCAGATTATGGAGGCTCTCGTATGCAACGGAAGGAGTTAGGATTTCTTTATTTTAAATAGCAGGTAGAAGGAGGTGATCTTGAGTGATTTTAAAGCCATGTGATTTGATTTCCATAAATGGATGTTAGAAGGCCAAGGAAGGGAAGCCTGGGGGCAGGGAAGCCAGGCAAGTGTGTGGATTGAATGAGTTAATTCATGTCAGATGCAAACAATAGCACCTGTCATAGTTACAGTACAATATAAACTATTTGCTATTGTTGTTGTAGGGACTTTCCCAGTGGCTCAGGCTGTAAAGAATCCGCTTGCAGTGCGGGAGACCTCTGTTCGATCCCTGAGTTGGGTAGATCCCCTGGGGGAGAGCATGGCAACCTACTCCAGTATTCTTGCGTGGACAATCCCCATGGACAGAAGAGTCTAGCAGACTACAGTCCTTGGGGTCACAAAGAGTCAGACATGACTGAATGACTAAGAATGCACGCCAGTGCAGGAGACGCGGGAGACACGGATTTGATCCCTAGGTCAGGAAGATCTCCTGGAAGAGGAATTGGCAAACCTCTCCAGTATTCTTGCCTGGAAAATTTCTTAGACAGAGGAGCCTGGCGGGTTACAGTCCATGGGATGCAAGAGTTGAACATGACTGAGCACATACAAATTGTTGTCATCAGGATGGTCTAGGTCAAAGGTCAGCCAACTTTTTCTAAATAGAACCAGATAGGAAATTTGTTAGGCTTTCCATGCCATTAGGCCTACTTTGCAATTTCTCAGTTCTTTTGTTATGTCGTGAAGGAAGCCATAGATAATATGTAAATAAATCAGTATGGCTGGGTAGCAATAAACTTTATTTCTAAAACTACAACCCACAAGCTATATTTTGCCAACCCTTGGTCTAGGTTATGCTGCAATTTCAATCCCCAAAGCTTATTGGTTTATGAGGGTTACTCTTATTTCTATAATTATCCATCAGAACGGGCTAGGTTATGCTGCATTAACAAACAGCTCCAAAGCTTTAGTGATTTATCTGTAGAAGGGTTTTGTGCTTGCTCACACTGCATATCCACTGTGAGTTGGCTGGGAGCTCCACCCCATAATTCCTTGCTTTGGAACCCAGGCTGAAAAAGCAGCCAAATATTTCTGGTTTCTGAGGGACAGGGAGAGAGAACTCTGGAAGGTCCTGAAGCAGTGATTAAATGAGCCTGCCCAGGAGTACAAGCGGTAAATCCACTCATGACTCATTGGCAGCACCAGGCACAGGGACCCACCCAATCACAAGGGGCCTAGAAAACACAATCCTGCCTCTTGCCCCCAAATCAGGGAGCTGGAAATACTTGGCAAGCATCACTGTGACGATTTCCACATTATTATTACCTACGATGAAGCTTCCAAGTAGACATGTGACAGCTCTGGCCACACGGAGGAAAGATGCTCTCTCAGTGTAATTCCAAATTATTAAGGCAGAGAATCTGATCAGCTCAGCTTGAGCCAGAAGTGCATAGCTGGTTCAATTCACCAAGGCAGCGGCAAGGTATTATATCATCAAGTATGGTTGGTGGGAGCCCTTTGTTTGGATGGGAGGGGGTGGAAAAAATTAAAGGGATTATTTTAAGTTGGGCAATTGCTCCAGTATTCGCCAACGTTAGTAGAGTGGCAAATAACTGCAGTTCAGTTTTCTGTGAAGGAAGTGGGTAGAAAGACAGGGTTGTACATAAGTGAAAGCAAGGAAGAGCTGTCCCAGGAAAATGGGGCACAAGTCCTGGGTCTGTGGCTAACCAGGCATCTGAACTGGGCTTGCTGTTTTTCAGTTGCTCAGTCGCGTCTGACACTTCGTGACCCCATGGACTGTAGCTTGCCAGATTCCTCTGTCCATGGGATTTCCCAAACAAGAATCCTAGAGTGTGTTGCTGTTTCCTTTTCCAGTGACCTGGGTTAAGGCACCTCAAAACTTTCGGTGCCTCTTTTTCCTTACCTGTGAAATATATACCTCAGTAAAATGGTAGAGAAAAAAGCATAGAGTTCTGAGAAAAATGAAGCATGTTAAGATGAAGGTCATGCTTCATTTTTCCAGAACACTGTGTTTTTTTCCTCTCAGTTCAGTTCAGTTCAGTTCAGTTCAGTCACTCAGTCATGTCTGACTCTTGAGACTTCATGCACTATAGCACGCCAGGCTTCCCTGTCCATCACCAACTCGCAGAGCTTCCTCAAACTCATGTCCATAGTTAGTGATGCCATCCAACCATCTCATCCTCTGACGTCCCTTCTCCTCCTGCCTTTAATCTTTCCCAGCATCAAGGTCTTTTCCAATGAGTCAGCTCTTCACATCAAGTGGCCAAAGTATTGGAATTTCAGCTTCAGCATCAGTCCTTCCAGTGAACACCCAGGCCTGATTTCCTTTAGGATGGACTAGTTGAATCTCCTTGCAGTCCAAGGGACTTTCAAGAGTCTTCTTTAACACCACAGTTCAAAAGCATCGATTATTTGGCTCTCAGCTTTCTTTACAGTCCAACTCTCACATCCATACATGGCTACTGGAAAAACCGTAGCTTGGACTGGATGGACCTTTGTTGGCAAAGTAATGTCTCTGCTTTTTAATATGCTGTCTAGGTTGGTCATAGCTTTTCTTCCAAGGAGCAAGCGTCTTTTAATTTCATGGTTGCAGTCACCATTTGCAGTGATTTTGGAGCCCAGAAAAGTAAAGTCTGTCACTGTTTCCACTGTTTCCCATCTATTTGCCATGAAGTGATGGAACCAGACGTCATGATCTTCGTTTTCTGAATGTTGAGTTTTAAGCCAGCTTTTTCACTCTCCTTTTTCACTTTCATCAAGAGGCTCTTTAGTTCTTTGTTTTCTACCATTTTACTGAGGGCTTCTCTGGTAGCTCAGCTGGTAAAGAATCTGTCTGCAATGCAGGAGACACCAGTTCAATTCCCGAGTCAGGAAGATCCCCTGGAGAGGGGATAGGCTACCCACTCTGGTATTTTTGAACTTTCCTGGGGGCTCAGATGGTAAAGAATCTGCCTGCAATGTGGGAGACCTAGGTTCGATCCCTTGGTTGGGAGATCCCCTGGGGGAGGGCATGGCAACTGACTCCAGTATTCTTGCCTGGAGAATCCCCATGGACAGAGGAGCCTGGTAGGCTACAGTCCATGGGGTCACAAAGAGTTGGATATGACTAAGCACAGCAAAAGATGAAAATCAAATGACACCATGGATGTGAAAATGCTTTGCAAGTTACACCCTTCTTCTTCTTCTGTTTCGTTTGGCTGGGAGGTGTGTGGAATCTTTGTTCCCTGACCAGGGATTGAACCTGCCCTCCCTGCAGTGGAAGGGTGGAACCTTGACCACGGGGCCACCAGGTAAGTCCTCTGATGCTCTTCCATTGGTCATTTCAGCAGCACCTCCGGGCAGTGAAATGACCACAGGTCTGCTTGGTCTTTCCCTTGCTGTTACCCTCCTCAGCCTCCTCTCCTGTCCTCTTTCTGGTCCAACCCTTTGACTCACTGAGACCTCTTTGGTTTCTCAACTCACATTTCTATCTTCCAGCTGCCATTGGCTGACATATCAGTAGGATCAGAAGCACAAAATGATTGGTTGGTTTTAAATGTATTCTTATCTTCTCACACTGGTTGTTGGCACTGTTTTAAGCTTGTGTGTGTGTGTGTGTGTGTGTGTGTATTTCTTCTAAATAAGTCATCCAAATTTTTTGGTCATACACATCTCCGAGGAGACCGGCTCTGCCCGGATACTTTGGATTTCACCTGAGGCTATAGCACATTGATCTGTTCTCAGCATTTTCTCAGTCTGATTTGTCTCTGCTGAACTCTGGCAGATCAAAGTCTGATTCTGGCAATAAAGGATAAAGGGTTTGGGGAGCAGGATTCAGGTTTCGCCCTACATGATCTTATGTATCTCTTTGCTTTTGTTTCTTTTCTCATCTGACACTGTTTTCAGTGTATCAGGCATCTTTTCTTTTTCAGTCAGCTCTATTGAGGTGTAACTAACACATAATACATTGACCCAGTTAGATTATACATTTGCTACATTTTCACTTATGTACAGGTCCATGAAACCATCATCACAAGTATGATAATGAACATTTCCATCACTCCCCCAGATATCCTGTCTCCTTGGAATCTCTCCTCTCGTTGCTCTCTTCTCTACTCGGTGTTAGTTTGCATTTTCTAAAAATTTACATAAAGGGGAGTGCAGTTACTGAAATCCTTCATATTTCTGTTTGCTAATTCTAGTATCTGTGTCAGTTTGGGGTCTGCTTTTTAAAAACTGTTCATTTGCTGGTCATTTTTGTCTGTGCTGGGTCTTTGTTGTTGCATGCAGGCTTTCTCTATGGTAAAGGGGAACTGCTCTCTAGTTTCGCTGTGAGCGGTTCTTACTGTGGTGGCTCTCTTGCTGTGGAGCACGGGTGCTGGGGCACTCAGGCTTCAGCGATTGCAGTGCACAGCTGGGTTAGCTGTTCCATGGCATGTGGGATCCTCCCCGACCAGGGACTGAACCCATCTTCCCTGCATTGGTAGGCGAACCATCAGGGAAGTCCTTGGGGTCTGCTTTGACTTAATGCTTTCTCTCCTCAGTAGAGGTCATATTTCCCCGCTTCTTTGTCTGACTGGTAATTTTTGATAATATTTGATCGCATGCCAGACATAGTGAATGTAGTATTACCTTGTTCTGTGTTGGATAGTTTTGTTTTACTATAAATAGTCTTGAGTGTGGTTCTGGGGTGCAGTTAAGCTCCTTAGAAATAATTCGATTCTTTTAGGTCTAGCTTTTAAGATTTTTCAGGTGGGACTAGAGCTGTATTTAGTGAAGGGCTGATGTTCCCCCAGTGAAGCAAAACCTTTCTGAGTATTCCACGCAATGTCCCATGAGTTATGGAGTTTCTAGTCTGGCGGGTGCCAATGGGCACTTTTTCTGATTCCTAAGAGTGCTGTGTGCTGTGGGCTGTTCCCACCAGTCTTTGCAGGTGGTTCTTCCCCTGGACTTGGGCAGTCTCCTGAAACAAGAGCTGAATTGTATTTTGCTGAATACTCACAGGGAATCCTGTACAGTTCTTTGGGTCTCTTACTCTGTGTAGATCTTTCCTCCCTGGTCCTCAGTCCTGCAAAGTCTAGCCACCCTGTTCTCTCTGGATTCTCGGCTCCATCTCCTCAACTCCGGAGGGGCACCAGATTCCATCTGGTTTGTCCCTCCATGCACTGGGACCTGGAAGCTCTCTCCAGGCAATAAGCTGGGGCAATTAAAAGGGCTCACCTTGTTGATTTTCCACCTCCCAGGAATCACTGACCTTCACTGCCTGATAGCCAACATCTTAAAAATTATTGCTTAGCCTATTTTCTTTTAACTTACATTTGGAAGGTAAATCTGGTCCCTGGCCAGAAATGGAAGTCTACTAGGCATCTTTGAATTGAAATAATCATGAGTTGTGTAGACTTTTGCTTTACAAATTTTGGCTCACAGCTCAGTATCCAAGCTCTAGAAGCTTATTAGAAATGCAAAACCTCAGGCTTTATCCCAGATTGGCTGGATAAGAACCTATATTTTATCAAGATGTAAGGTATTTGTATGGATATTGGTGTTTCAGAAATACCAATGTGGATTTTTGAATTGCTGTTGTTGTTGTTTTAGTCACTCAGTCATGTCCAACTCTTTTCAACCCCCTGCACTGTGGCTCATCAAGGTCTTCTGTCCTTGGGATTTCTCAGGCAAGAATACTGGAGCAGATGTTATTTTCTATGCCAGTGGATCTTCCCGACAATCTCTATTTTTTTTGTTACAAATTTTAGTCTTAACTTCTGGAGAGGAAACCTTCTGGGTGACTCCGGGTGGAGGAGAATCAGGGATGAAATAGCTCAGAAAGGGACTCGGGGAATTCTGCCCCAGACTCTGAAGCTCATGGTCACATTGACACAGGCCCCACTCAGTGTCTGAGGGCGGCAACCTTGACCTCAGCAAGGGGTGCTCCTTCTACACAGGGACCAAGTGGTCTGACCTTGAGTGCACTCATATGCTCTTCCTTGCAGGGATGAGGCAGTGGGAAAATCTGGGATTATGAGACTGACAAAAAGTTATAGAAGGGGCACTAAATCCTTCTGGGAGCAAGGCAGTGGATCAAATAAGAAGTCACACAAATACCCTCTTCTAGGTGAGGGAAGAGCTAAAATCCTGATCTCAGAAGACTCAGCTTAGATTCCCTGCTTCTCCACCCAGTGGTGGAGTGTTAGGATAGTTGCTGGATCTTCGTCTCAGTGTCTGTCTCTCTATATGGGTGCCCGGTCACGTCTGGACACTTAAAACCGTATATTAGTTTAGTTCAATTAATATATGCCATTGTTTATGAAAGTCAAATAATATTATTAGAATTTCCATTGCAAAGAGCTTCCAATGACTTACATGCATGTGGTACTCTTTGCTTCAGAATCAAAATTCAGTTAACTTCCTCCCCTTTTTCCTTCCCTCCTCCCCTTCCTCCCTGCTTTGTCCTTTTCGTTTCTTCCTTTCTTCTTCTTAACTCTTTCACCCATTCTCTCTTCCATTTCCCCAAATTCCAGGCTTTTCTCAGGAAAGGGTATGGGAGTTTAGGTACCATATAAGCCCCCAGGAGTATTGTAATGTAGATAAATAAGTCAAGCTCCATGCTTTCCCATATAATACTTATGACCAGGTGAAATAAAATTAAAATCTATATCAAAATCAACGTCGAAGGGAAAAGGAGTCTATCCAACATACATACAGTGGGAGGGAAGGATATGGAAGAGGGTGGGGCAGTGGGTGCACCCAATGGTAAGGGTGGGTTTGTGGCTGACGACAGATTCAAACACATAGCACCCTTGGATTCCACCAACTAACCTGGAGTGATCCCAAAAGTACGAGGCAAGTAGTCTTTTTATAATTTGTTATTTGTTCCAGATTTGAATAATAATATAGCTATGTAAGGTGGCATATAGGGTGGTGCCTTAAAGTAGCATCATCACCTTCCCAGGTGGTGCTAGTGGTTAGCACCAGTGCAGGAAAGGAAACATAAGAGACTCAGGTCTGATCCATGAGACTGGAAGATCCGCTGGAGGAGGGCATGGCAACCCACTCCAGTGTTCTTCCCTGGAAAATCGTGTGGAAAGAGGAGCCTGGTAAGCTACAGTCCTTAGGGTTGCAAAAAGCTGGATACGACTGAAGTGACTTAGCATTAGCATTAGTCTTTTTTATAATTTGCTGTTTATTCCAGATCTGAATAAGAGAGCTGGCTAGGGTGGCATGTAGGGTGGTGTCTTAAAGTATGTCCTTTGTCAATGTGGTCTAAATTTCTTCACTCATCAGGAAGTCCCTGAAGGGGTCACTGACATCATTCCCTCATTCTTTTTTAAAATGTTTATTTATGTTTATTTATTTGGCTGTGCCAGGTCTTGGTTGCACAGCATGTAGAATCTAGTTCCCCAACTAGGGATTGAACACAGGCCCCCTGCACTGGGAGTGAGGAGTCTTAGCCACTGGCCCATCAGGGAAGTCTCCATTCCCTCATTCTTGATGGCCTTTTAGTGAGGGAAATGGCAAGCTTGAGAAATTCTCCCCAATTTGGGGGAGGATTAGATTTTCAAACTCATGCCCTCTGAGAGCCTGCCAGTGAGTAGCACTTCCTTATAACCTGCTTGAGGTCTTTTAAGTGCAACCAAACTTCCCCAGAACGAGAGCCCCATCTGTGCTCCTCCTCTGTGTCAGTGACTGTATCGGTCATTGACCACTGAGTATTTCTACAGCCAAATCTGTTGCCAAGTGAAGCTGCTCTGGGTGTTTAGGTCTTTCCTGGTGATGCTCTGCTTATTGGCTCCAGGGAAGACTTGGATGAAAGGAGGGAAGCCAGCAGTTCCAGAGCTCCCATTGTGTGCCAAGCATCACAGTAGAACCAACACACAGGTTATCCCACATATTCTTCATCATTAATCTATGACAAAAGAATTATCATTCCCATCTCTTCCTAATGAAGAAATGAAAGCTCAAAATGGTTAAGACACTTTTCCAGTGCCACCCAGAAGAACTGAGATTTGGACCCATAACTTTTCCTAATACTTAAACTCGTTCTGTAAGTATCCCAATGATGTGCCAAGATTATTGACTTAAAACCCAGACAGCTAGTATGCATTAAGTGCTTACTGTGTGGCAGGCACTGGAGACTTGGAGAGCAATGAATGGTTGGGAAAAAAGCTGCAAGGGAGGTAGGAGGAAGGAGGGAAGAAATGATGATGATGAGAGAGGGGGCAGAACTAACTCAAGAGCATTATCCACTGGGCTCAGGAACATGGATGGCATCACTGACTCAATGGACATGAGTTTGAGCAAATTCCTGGAAATAGTAAAGGACAGGGAAGCCTGGCATGCTGCAGTCCATGGGTTCTTGAAGAGTCGGGCAACTACTTAGCAAATGAACAAAGACAGCAGGAACATGGGCTTTATGCTGTAGGTGCTGGGGAACCACAGAAGAGTTTTATTCAAATGATGAAGAGGACTGGACTTGTACTTAGAGACAGCATCCAGCAGCAATGTGGAGGACAGAAGGCAGGGGGCCAGGGGCCAGGCAGGAAGTAGGAATAGCAATTATAATGCCACTGAAAGAGGGAGAATAGACTGATGGTGATGAGATGATTTCAGCACTGGGCACTTAGGTGCTAGAGACTGTACTAAATGTATTACATGTTCTCACTCATTCAATATTCAGGTCCACTTTACGACATGAAAAGTACTGTTATCACTTTCCAGGTGAGGAAATTGAGGCACAGAGAGGTTAAATACCAACTGTTCCTATCATAATGGAACAAGCCCTGAAGAGATGTTCCCTCTTGCTCTGAATCTTACGTTTTCAGTTACTAGATGGCAGATCTGATGCTGAGACTCTTAAGCTCTCCACCACTTTTCTCCACCGTATTTGTTGTCTCACCAAATCACATTGGATCATAGATCCTAAGGGAAGAGAGAAATGTTTGTGTTCATTAGGGTCACCTTACTGCTTCTCCACACCCCAAACTAGATGCTCAGATCCTTCCCCTGTCATCTGCTTAAACATCTCCAGTGACAAGGGCTTGCATCCTGCCCAGATACCCTGGGACACAAGCATTATAGGAATTTTGTGCATTTTTCTGAGCCCCAGTGAACATGGCCCACTGCTCCTGGTGCTTTTCTCCGAGTCTGGGCCCTTCTGCCCCCAAACAGCACCTGAGAGTGTAAACTCTGGCTACTTGGATAAATCTGGAGCGAAGTCCACCAGGGATTTCAAGGAGTATTCTTTGCACGAGAATCATCACGAGATGGCCAGGCCTGTGCTAATCGGCTGTATTTGAACTATAACAATATTCAAACCCAGCAAGACAATTAAAGCTGAAAATGGTCAGAAGGGATTAAAAGGATTCAAAGGATAATTGCTTCATAACAAGCTACATTGCTGCAAGTAGCAGGCAGGATTGATGGAACTGGAATTAATTATATTGGAATACGTGTTTATTTTTATAGAGTCTTTTAAAATCATTTGGATTTGGCCAACTTGTGCCTTTCTCCAATACTCTCGGCTTTGGTTAACTGCCGTGGATTTATCTGCCGAGTGCAATTACTGCCATTCTTGGAAACTACTCAGGCACGAAAACATGCTCACCATTTATCAGATCAATCCTTTTATTGCCTTTGTAATAATGATGCCTAAATTTGTATAGTGCTTGTAATGTTTACAAAATGCTTTGCATATGTTATCTCAGTTTGTCTCCACAACAACCCGATGAGATGGTTAAGGGCTGGAGTTCCATTTGGAGATGATGAAACTAAGGCAGAACAAAATGTGCCATCCAGCGGATTAATAAGGGAACTCTGACTGGAGTCTACAGTACCTGCCTCCTAACTGGTGTGTTTGTGCTGCTGATCTGGAGAAAAAAGCATCTTGCTTGCTAGGGGGAGGGGCTAGGCTGAACACTGCTGTCAAGAAGGAGAAAAGTCATTGCTTGTGTTCAGGGAAAAGTTGAAACTTACTAGTGAATCAACTGTTTGAACTGTAAAAAGTGGAAGATATCATTGATCAGAAAGGAGAGGTGCTTTTGGAAATGAAGTTGCTGTAATAAGGCTTAAGAAATGACTCTTGTTTTGGAGTCAGGAGCCTGGAGTTTATTATGTTCCACCTCTTCCCTTTCATGGGTCTGTATCTTGTCACGTGACTATTCCCCTGGCTATCTTACTTTTTTCCCTTCTGTACAGTGGGTCTAACGATGACCTTCACTGGTTATGGTAACAGTCAAGGTCAAATGAAACATTGCATTTGTTTGAGCCCGACAACCGTGGGATGCTTTTGCCCCTGGCGTTTTTCTGTCTGATATCCCTATGGTAATTGACTGTGAAGTGAAGTGAAAACAGCTCAGTCATGTCTGACTCTTTGTGACCCCATAGACTATACAGTCCATGGAATTCTCTGGGCCAGAATACTGGAGTGGGGTAGCCTTTCCCTTCTCCAGGGCATCTTCCCACCCAGGGATCGAGCCGGGGTCTCCTGCATTGCAGGTGGATTCAACAAAGAGAGGAACCCCTCATTTCAGTCTGTAACAAATGAGATTTCTTATACCCAACACCCAGTTTCCCCCGATGGTAATATCTTGCACAGCTAAAATATAATATCAAAGCCAGGAAGTTGACATTAGTTCAATCTGCAGAGTTTATTTGGACTTCACCCATTTTATTTGCCTTCCTGAGTGTATATGTGTGTCTGCAGTTCTGAGCAATTGTATCGCATATATAGATTCCAGTAATTCATCACCACCACGGTCAAGATACAGAACTGCCCCATCACCACATTGGTCCCTTTTGCTACTCTCAGCTAGTCTGTGATTTTCCTTTTGAAGCATCTTAAAGATGTTGATCATTAAATCCATTTTCTGTTTCTCTTGTTCTCTTGTTCTTGATTAGTTTTTAAACCATATCCAACTCTTTGTGACCCCATGAACTGCAGCACACGAGGCTCCTCTGTCCTCCATTATCTCCCAGAGCTTGCTCAAACTCACATCCATTGAGTCAGTGATGCCATCCACCCATCTCATCCTCTGTCGTCCACTTCTCCTTTTGCCCTCAATCTTTCCCAGCATCAGGGTCTTTTCCAATGAGTCGGCTCTTCATGGTGGCCAAAGTACTGGAGGTTCAGCTTCAGCACCAGTCCTTCCAATGAATATTTAGGGTTCATTCCCTTTAGGATTGACTGGCTTGATCTCATTGCTGTCGAAGGGACTTTAAAAAAAAAAGAAAAAGAGTCTTCTCCAGCACCACAATTCGAAAACATCAATTCTTCGGTGTTCAGCCTTTTTTACGGTCCAGCTCTCACATCTGGAATATGTATACGATACACAAAACAGAATGAGCACAAGCTCTGGACTCCAGCACCCCTGCGTTTGAGGGACAGCATAGCTTCTCACCACTGGGCAACCTGGTGTCACCCTGCAATCCCTATTGATAGGGGTGACGCACTTGCAGCGACGTGCAACCTTGAGGTACAGCGGCCAATCGGAGCCTAGTCAGTGGCAGTTACTATCAATATACTTGAGATTTTCTCCTTTGGCCTCAGTCTCATCCCTCTCGCTTCTTCTGCATGGATAGAATTCATGGCTGTTGTGGTCCCCTCTTGCCATCCCAGCTGACCGAGCATCTCTCTGGGGAGGCTTTCTTTCATTTTTGTCTTCCTCCTCCACTCTGCTCCCCAGCAAAACTGGCAGAGGTTTTCTAAGCTCATTAGCTGGCTTCTCACATCTTTCTCCCCTTCGTGTTTCCAATGTTCCCATTTCATCTGCAGTTTGCCAGGGAAGCTGTTGGCTTTTGTTGTCTGGCTGGGTAAACCCTTTCCATGCCAGCGCCGACGTGCTGGGTGCCCTTTTAAGAAGAACACCACGGTGCCGGCTCCTGATCTAAGCAGGGAGGCTTGAGCTGGGGAACGCGGAGAGCATCCTTCCCCCAGGGGAGCAGCTATTCTGGGAAACAAACACTCCAGGCATCTCATTAGCATAATCTCAGGAATTAATGGCTTGATTGATGTTCCACAGTTCCCCACCGTTTTCTATAAATGATAATGTATTAAAACGAGATGGGGGAAAGAAAACATGACGCGACATATATTATTTAGGTGTTTGCAGAGAGGCTGACACACAAACACACACGATTTATCAACAGTCATATTTTTTTGCACAGTGTTCTGAGCCCCAAGCCTCCAAGATGTGGAATTAATTTCATAGCAGGTGATTCTAGACGATTTCACACAGGCCATCTGTCGCTTCTTCAACTACCTTTCTGCTGTTACAGTAATTAATCATTTCAGAGACTGGCTTGGCCCCGGAAAGTCCATTCTGGCTGAGAACTCTACAAAAGTGGATAGCATTGGCATAAGTGTTTTGAATCAGTTTGTTCCTATGAAGCAGGGGTGTTCAAATATTCTTGTTATTTACTTTTATTTGCCCACACCAATGGCTCCACAGCTGCAGGGTGCTTCAGAGAGTATTAGATTGTTGTTGCTAAAACTGCTCATGTTCTTCCTTTGGTGTAGAAGAAGCAGAGCTCAGAGAGGTAACTTGAATTGTCCAAGGTCACGCAACTAATTGGAGAGAGCTGGTAGCAGAACCTAGGGTTCTCCACTTTTCTTGCCTTGATCCTTCTGGTCCTTGAATGTTACCAGAAATAAATAAGTAGATAGCCCTAAGAACACTAGAGGTAACTCAGCACGGGACATGGAGGGCACACTCAAATTAAATGCTGCAAGTCAGTAATTTAATCATTCCAGAAATCAAAATATAGCCATGCAATAAGGTAGAATCAATATTAAAGGAAATAGAGCTTTTTAAGAAACATGAGTTGTGGTCTACCTCGCTTGATGTCACAGTGGGAAAGAGAAAACACCAGGCCACTTCCTTGACTGAGATGCACTTACCCCCTGATGTTTATTGATTTATTTATTAGTGACACAAATATGTACTTGATTGGTGATTCATGGTATTCCCTGGGTTAGATGCTGGAGACACAATGGTGAAGCCTCTGTGCTCAAGGTACTGACATTTAGGTGGGGGGACATAAAATGAAGAATTAAACAAACACAAGTTGCGAGAAATGAGGGGCAGAGACAGCAGAGGACCGGTGGCACATTTTCCTGTGTGCATGAGGGACTTTTAGATGGGATGGCGTAGCAGGCCCCTTAGAGGAAACTGTGCTGGGAAATGGACTCTGGTGCGTGGGAGCTGAGCACGTGCTAAGTAGGGAGGAGAGAATCCTGGGCATGGACTGCATCAGAATGGCCCTGGGCTGGGAAAGCAGATCGGCGTGGTAGAAAGAGTCAGAGATGGACGACTGGTTATGAACAGGTTAAGAGAGATAGGTGAAAGACATTGTTCAAGGCCCTTGCGATGGATTGTTTCATTATTCCCATTTCACAGATGAGAACACTGAGATGCAGAGAAACAGAGCAGCTTGTAGAAGGTCACACAGTGGTAGGCAGTGTGGCTGGACTTCTAACCCAGCTCTCTCTGACTCAAGAGTCCAGGCTTTAAGGCAGAGGCTAGCAAACTGTGTCCTGGAGGCCAAGTCCAGCATCCTACCTGTTGTCTGTAATTAAAGATTCACTGGAACGCAGCTGCAGTCATTCATTTATGCGTTGTCAATGGCCGCTTTCTCACCACAACAGCGTAACTGAGTGGCTGGGGTAGACACTGTATGGCCTTGCAGAGACTGCAATATTCACTACCTAGTTCTTTAGAGAGAAATTTCACCGGACCTGTCGCCCTGGGGTGGGGAGAGGTCTCATGTCTACTTCATTCCTGGTGTTTCCCCAAAGCCACCCCGTGACTGGTATTAGCCAGGATCCAATAAGCATCTGTTGGATGGATGAAGAATGGGAGAGGAGGTGCATGGAGCCAAAAAAATCAAAGGGTTAGAGATCGCATGAACTGGGCTAGCATGAGATAAGGAACTGGCTGGTGAGCAGACTCTGCTTGGTTGTAGCAGGTGGACCCACTTGGTCAGAGGGAGGAACAGGATGTTGTAGACATCAGGTTGGAGACAGTCCCTGAGGGTCGATTGAGAAGTGCCCTGAATGCCACCATCATTAAGCTCTGAGACCTTTAAGTGGCTGACTTAGCAGTCACAGAGGCTCTGGAAGAGACCTACTTTGCCAAGATGGAGATTGTAATTGGTTATTGATGTCCTATTTGTATGCTAATGTTGCTCGATAAAGTAGCTAAACCATAATTAACGCTCCAGCTTCTCTTCAAAAAAAAAAAAAAAAGCCCACTGAAAGGTCAATAGATTCCATACAATAAATTATTAAATAATAGGAGACATAGGAGGTTAAGTTTCTGGGCTATAATCTTTTCAGGTTTATGAACTATCATTTATTAAAAGCACTGACAATGTTTACATTTTGTTTTGCCATTTTCCTGCCAGCTTCAGAAATTTTTAGAGTTAGCATCAGTGTTGAGTGGAAAAATATATTGTTTGCCAGACTTCATCTGTCTGGAAATCAAGACAGTGTTACCTCTGTGATCTGACTTCTCATCTCTCCATGTCAATGTTAAGTCAAATAGCATGGCAGCACGTTGGCAGATTTCATGCTGTATGGAAACCAGGATGAAATATACTATAATGCCAGTTAAATTTATCTGGCAATCACAGAAACATACCAAGATCTTTTGCAGATTAAATTCTTACTCCCGTCCTGAAAATTCTACAAGAGGGAAGATCTTGGTGTGGTTATTCAATCGGTAGAAACTTTAAGACCTCCTGGACCATAGCACACCAGGCTCCTCTGTCCTCCACTACCTCCCAGTGTTTGCTCAAATTCATGTCCATTGAGTCAGTGATACTATCCAACCATCGCATCTTCTGCTGCCCCCTTCTCCTTGTGTCTTCAATCTTTTCTAGCATCAGGGTGTTTCCCAAGATCTTACCTGTAAGGAACAGATATGACTAAAGGGATGTCTATGAACTTGGACTCTGGGGTCTGTGTTTGAATCGCTTTTTTACACCTTAGCCCCTGTGAACTTTGGACTTAGCTCTTTTGTGCCTCATTTTACTCAGCTAGGAAATAGAGGCATGAGTGATACTTACTGCACGGAACTGTGATGATTAAGAAATTGTACATAAAATGCCCCAGTCCGGAGCATAGTAGTGTGAAGCATTATTATAACTCTGTAGGGTTTAAAATGTTCAAGGGCAGTGACTGACAATGAGGCCAAATGAATTGGTAAGTTGATCAACTTTAAAAGTTCTCTTCAAACACCAATCAATTCATTGACAGTTTACTTGGCTTGTATTGTGTTTTTTGGGAAGATGCTAAAAAATATAAGGTGAGATCATTCCAGATGTCAAAGAATTGACAGTTCTTGGTGAGGAATCGACTCAAAGACAAGACAGGGGTATTACTGAATAGAAATCAGTTGTTCATTTACTGGGCAACTGTTATATATCAGGGACCACGTTAAGAACTGGTGACATAGAAATGACTCAGAAGGACATGACTAACGATCCAGTGGGGTCTGTTAGACAAGAGTTTCAACGAGGACTAGTGCAGTCCATGCTAAAAATGTTTTCCCAAGAAAAGAATTAGGAGCTGAGCTTTACAGTTTAGTACTGGTTCTACAAACAATAGGACTTCAGCAAACTTCTGGGCTTAATTTTCTCATTGTATATTTGAGCCTGAAACATAGAAGATGTTTGCCATACACAAGATTCAATTCTTAACAATGTGTAGTGCCTATATAGAATCATTGTTTAACAATCAAATGACTGATGATCAACTTCTCCCCAAAATACACTTAAATAGTCCAAGTTGTATGAAAGTGAAAGTGAAGGTCGCTCAGCCGTGTCCAACTCTGCGATCCCATGGACTAATCAGTCCATGGAATTCTTCAGGTCAGAATACTGGAGTGGGTAGCCTTTTCCCTTCTCCGGGGGATCTTCCCAACCCAGGGACTGAACCCAGGTCTTGTCATGCTGTCATCACACACAGCCCAGCATCTTGACATCATAACTCTCATTTTGAATTTTTCTTCCTGTCTTCTTTTTTTTCCCCTGTTACATTTTCAAGTGCAGTTTTAACTGTAATTGCCATTAAACTGCACACATAATGATTTTTTTAGGACCACAGGTGTCCTGAATAAGATATGAATTGTAACACTCAATTCAGAACATACTCTCGTCATTTTTTCATGCCCACAGGATTTTCTGTCCTGTGTTTCCCTTTATGAATTCAGTACTATGTAAGCGGTTTGATGTCGCTGCTTAGTCTTACTAGGTAATATTAGTATCATCGATTAGATGTTGTTGTTGAATATCTGGGTTGCCTGGTTTTACATCTTTCGAATGCTTTGCACTGTGACTTATTCCCAACTGTGTACATTTTCCCCAGAGTTCAAGGAACTGGAGGAGCTGGCAGAATCCAAGGAGGCAAAATCTCAGATGTCACTGAGGACTTCTTTTGGCCTTGGCCATGAAAGGAATGTGTCAGGGAAGCAATGCTCTGATAGCCACGCTGGGCGACTCCATCATCCTTTTAACTACTTTAAAAGGATGTGTGTTTGGTTGCAGAGTTGATATCATAGCCATCATGGTAGAATTATCACTTTAAAAAATTACTAGACTGTTTTCAAGTACATTTTTAGGTCTATGGAACTGAGCAGAAAGTAGAGAGTTCCTTATTTCTCCCCACTCCCACTCACAGTGTATTATTAACTTCTTGCTTTAGTATGGTATATTTGTTACAGATGATGAACGGATATTGGTATATTATTATAAACTGAAGTTCACAGTCTACATTAGCATTCACTCTTTGTGTTGTACATTTTAGGTTTTGACAAACAGATGACATGTATCCACTATTGCAGTATTAAACAGGATAATTTCACTGCCTGAAAAATCCTGTGTGTTCCTGCAATCATCCCTTCCTCCCTGCCTTTGAGCCCCTGGCCACACCACTGATTTTTCACTTCCCCACAGTTTTGCCTTTTCCAGTATGTCATATAGTTGGAATAATACAATATATAGCCTTTTCAGATTGGCGTCTTTCACGTAGCAATATATATTTAAGTTTCATCTATGTCTTTTCATAGGTAGGTAGCTCAGTTATTTTTATCACTGAATAATAGTCTACTGTCTGAATGTATTACAGTGTATTTATCCACTCATCTACTGAAGGACATCTTGTTTGCTCCCATGCTTTGATAATTAGGAATAAAGCTTATAAATATTTGCAAGCAAGCTTTTGTGAGCATTAAATTGTCAGCTAACTTGGGTAGATAACAAGGAACACAACTGTTAAATTGTGTGTAAGCTTTTGCTTTTATATTTGTTAACTTAAATTGAGATACACGTTATTTTTAAGAGTTCTCTACAAACTTATATAAGGACAATTGCATCTAAAACATTTCAATGGGGGCAGGATGGGAGGTGCCTGGAGGCGAAGGTATCAATTCCTACTTCCTTGAAACAGTAAATAAAGGGAACACCTTGGCACGTACACTCCATAGCACTCTCCACATCTAAATGGCTCAGTACACACTGTTTTGAACTAAATCACACCAGTGAACTTTGCCCATTCTGCCCTGCTACAAGTTGTAAAACTTTCTCTGCAGGTAAAGAACACCACTGATTATTGTATATAAAAAATGAACCAAAATGCATTTAAAAATAGATATTCAAATAGTTTTCATAGAAGTTAAATGAGTATGATGCTTGTCTCATTTGTATATTGATTATTTTTAGAAGGGAGTATAATAGCACTAACATTTTCATCACATGGCTTTAACAATTACTGATGTTTTGCCAGTTTTGTTTTATCCATCCTTCCACTTTTTGCTTTATTCTTTTAAAGCAAATTGTAAGCATTGTATTTACATTATTTCCAATGGCTGCTTAATGTTGCGCGTCACATGGAGTGGACCATGCTCTTACATTTTTTCCATTGTTGGTTAATAAACAACTCCACAGTGGATGTCTTTGAGATTAATGCTTGTCGGTGTTTGATGAAGACTAATATATGAAACTTTTCTCTTCCTTTCATAAGATTCAACACAAGGAGAGAGAGATGCTCGAGCTGGATGAATAGAGAAGAAGAAACATCAGCTATATGGATTTCCTAAAACATCTTCCCCTGAGTTGAACTTCACGACTCTTCTTGCTCAGCATAGAACAAATCAATCCTCCTGAAAGGCAGCCTGGAGAAAGGGAGTGTGACATGTGAGAAGGGTCTCACTGGACCTGCCATCCCAAATGCACCCATCAGCTGAGTCTTCTCCTTCCATGAAGAAGAGCACGAGAAAGGAGAGGATGCTTCTAGGGTAAGAATTTCTTTCCATTAAAAGAACCCAGAGGACTGGGAGGTAAGTGGACCCCATTAGAAATATTTTTATTTAATCCCGTGGGGGATTCCTGAGTCAAAGGATGAATGTAATTTTATGGCATGGTGACCAAATTTCTTTCCAAGAGAGCTGTACATCTGTATACTCTTACCAATCATGAATGAAAACTGCCCAAATTTTAGACTAGCCAAATTGCGTAAATACCTGGACAGGTGTACTTAACATAATTGTATTTCAATAATAAGACCACTGTGCAGAAATTGTTGACCATTCCCTGGAGAGCTTGCCAGAACCCAACCGATCAAAATGGGTATTAGCACCATTATACAGAGCATTGGGGGCTGCCTGAACTGAATCAGCTAACAGTTGGAAAGCATGAAATTACTGACTTTGTTTAAATCTAACTGCAATTTATCTGTAAGAACAGTACTGAAAGGTGACATTTGTCTTAGTGAGTTTCCCATTCATTTCCGGAGCTGGAGTTCATCAGTCATGCAGCTCAAGTGCATGATACATGCAGATGAATATTTATTATAGATGATGGAGTATCCTTCTGGCAACATAATACACTTCATTCACTTGGAAAGGGAATTCAAAGAGATCCATGATAGACTGCTGGAACTGGAGGGGCCTTTCACCTCCCTTCAGGAGAAATCGGTGGAGAATCAGCTGTTTTGGTGAAGAGAGAGTCCACTTGGTTAGTGTTCACATGTGAACTGGTTTTAAAGCATTCTGACTGGTTAAATTTAGTTAAATACATCCTATTGAAAGATAGTTGCTATCTCAAAAATAATTCATTGAGTGGATGGAAAATCCAGCTATATGCCTGAATTCAGCCAATAGATTGAAGCATATTGGTTGTTTGAATGCCACCCAGCTGTTTGAATTTGTTTAGGCTCATAGGTGAAGACACAGATTTGGCCTAATTCACAGAGTCTCTAGGCACTAGAAGAGGATCTTAAAATAAAGCATGCATTTCCGACATTGATCTGACACTTGAGGTTAAGTGCTTCTTTCTTAGGAAATGCAAGATCAAAGACAATGAAATGACAGAAAAAAATATACTCAGAGCATCATTCTTTTTTTCTTTTTAGTTTAGAAGCCACTCCTCATCCCAGGAGAGCTGAGCAGCAAAATTACGAGAAAAATAACTTCCTTGTGCCCATTAAGCTGTCTTTTGTTTTCTTTTGATGACCAATGAGAATCTTGTTCATTAAAATTGTATGGATGCCTCTGCTTTCCTCCCACTCTTTATTTACACATAAAAAATAGATGATTCCAAAGATTTCAACATCATGCTTGTCAAGGTTGCTGAAAACCTCCATGCAAACAGCCATCTCCTTTTGCAGAACCATTAGGAGTTTCCTAAAATATACAGCGGTAGATTCAAGTGGGTATATCTATGGAGGTGTGGACAAGGCTGGGTATCTGAAGAAAACCAGTGTTACAAACAAACCTTCCTTGTCTTTTTTTTTTTTTTTTTTAAAGAATCTCCCTACCTTCCCAGACTCTGGACACATGCCTTTCCCATTATGTGCTGGAATGGAAGTTACAGGAGGCTCTGTGACTATGGGGAGACGGAAACCGAAAGTACGGCCATTGAGGAAGATTAAACTCAACTTGACCTCCAAGGCTGATGGATAAATGATGATTAGAAAGAGGATATGCATATCTAAATTGCATTCTATCTCTACTGCAGTCTAACGACATTACTAAAATTGCCGTTTGATAATCCATCAAAGTGAAAATGTGTCCACTTATCTCCGGCTATAAAAACAATCATTGATTCAGTCTCTCAACATGGGTATTGCCAGATTATCGTGGGCAGATGGTCAGATTATTGCACTGGAGTTGGATCCAAATCACCCCTGTGTTTCCTCTTTCTGTTGATTTTTCCTCTTCTCTTTCTTATCTCCCCAATAAGTATTTATTATTCTCCTGCTGTGTGTTTAACAAGATCTGGTTTTCAGCTGTACACCTTGCTGACTGGTGATCTTGGCCGAGTCACTTGACATCTTGGAGGCTTGACTTCTCCTCTGAAAAAGCGGAATACAGCCTGCCTTGCTTGACCTGCAGAGTTATTGAGAAGCACAAAGATGCATTTTGCATCAGGAAAGTGCTGTAGAAATATGAAGTTCCAGGGCTCTGTTGAACAATAGTATTCATTTGTGTAGTTACAGAGCACTCATTAGGTACTACAATGGGTTGGGTTCAAGGCATCTGAAGATGAATAAAACATACTCCCTGTAATACACAGGGAGTGTATTTTTTTTCAGTCCAATGGGGGAGATAGAGGTATAGTGCAATAAAGCGGAGGTGAAAAGAACATCTCATATAGATGAAAGTTCACGTTAAGTAGAGAGATTAGGACGAATGGCAACTAGAGGGTTATCTTTTGTCTTGTGAGCATCTCTGTGTTTGTTTGTCTAGATTCCACCCCTCCTGCCCCTTCTAGAACCTGAGATTCTGTATTTCTTACGATCTGGGTCAGTCCTCGTGGGGCCTGCCTAAGTGATCTTGATGGATGCTATTGCAGCTATGGTATCAACTGTAGCTGCTGGCGAGGGACAGAGGTGATACTGCAGAAGATGACAAATAGAGCAGGGATGAGGATGACTGGGGAGGATGCTGCTTCTCGTCCTTCTGTCCCTCTTGCTGGTGATTTGGGTCTCTTCATATGAGCCACATGACCTGATGGGCTACCTTCAGATCGCAAACTTATCTGGTCCCAGGGAAAGAGAAGCATTTCCTACAGCGTCTCAGGTTTCACAGCTGGTGCTCTCCTTGGCTCCACAACACAAGTCCTTATAGTGCAACAAGTATGTGTGTTAGTTGCTCAGTCATGTCCAACTCTTTGCGACCCCAAGGACTGGAGCCCCCCAGGCTCCTCTGTCCATGGGATTATCCAGGCAAGAATATTGGAGTGGGTTGCATTTCCTTCTCCAGGGGATCTTCCTGACTCAGGGATTGAACCCCGGGTCTCCCACACTGCAGGCAGATTCTTTACAGTCTGAGTCACCAGGCAAGAGTCAAATGGACTGGCTTTGAATCATAGCTTTGATACTTACTATGCATACATTCTAGAGCAAATTATTTCAACTCTTGAAACCTCAATTCCTTATTTGGAAAATGGGAGCAATAGCAGCAGCCATCTCATGGGGTTGCAGGTAGACAATAGACTTTAAGGATTTAGCCCAGGGCTCTGCACACAGTAAGCATTTAGGCAATACCTCTGTTGCAGAGATTACTTGTCTTTTGTATTTGGACAGAATTAGAAGCTGGATAGGGGGCTTCCCTGATGGCTGAGTGAATAAAGAATCCACCTGCAATGTAGGAGACACAGGAGGCAAGGGTTCAATCCCTGGGTCAGGAGGATCCCCTGAAGAAGGGAATGGCTACCCACTCCAGTATTCTTGCCTGGAGAATCCCATGGACAGAAGAGCCTGGGGGGCTACAGTCTATGGGTTCTCAAAGAGTCAGCCACGACTGAGCACACACATAGCAGCAAGGCAGAGAAAGAAAAATAGCTCTGCAGAGGCTTCAGGGTGAGACTCCTGACACTCAGAACCTCATGCAGACACTCTCAAGAGAAGCAGAGCACCTCCCCTGAACCAGCTGCTCTCTCTCTGAGAGAACAGGAGTCCCAGGGCTCCCTGAGATGCTTTTTACATTGTTTCTTACCCCAAAGATTCAATGGGTCATCACTGAACATGGTGAGACAAACTCTCCATTGCTAATGACCTTGATATGGTTTGCAAGTGCATGACTTCATGTTGCTGAAACCAGCCCCCCTCATCAAAGAGGAAGGAGACGCACCCAGCTGGGGCCCCTAACAATTAGAACTTGTGAGAACAAGGCTGCTTTTCCTCCTTGACTAGAGAGGGTGAGAATGGCCTGTCCTCCCCATAACCTAGGCTGGTAGCAGAGAGTATATATGGAGGCTTCCATACTAACCCTCCCCTTGCAAGCCTTCACTTCCTCTTTTTTTTTTTTTTTGAATCCTGAAAGAATTTTTTTCTCCTTCCAAAGCCAGATTTGGATTCCAGGAGGCCAAGGTATATTTACTTGTCCTGGGCATGTCATTTGCATATGTCACTAGGGTTGACCTGTCTATGATTAAGCAGCTCCCAAAGAAAAAGCTTGTCACACCTGTCACTTGTATCTTTTCCTTTGTTTTTCTTCCTTCACTTCGCCGAGGACCCAGTGGCCTCTTTAAGACCAGGAGATGCAGACTTGCCAAAGAAGGTCAGAATGGTGTGAGGAGGGGTAAGAATCAGAAGCGCTCATGAGATTTAGTTTGCAAAGTAAACTCTGGTGTGATTATATGTGTCATTCACTGTAGATTTGACTATATCAGGTATTGTCCTAAGAATCTAAGAGTTATCGCATTACATCTTTGCCAGAACCTGATGAGGTAGACACCATTATTCCCATTTTACAGATAAAAGGACTGAGGATTAGAACTTATCTAACACCCTCAAGATCACCCTGCTAATCACTGGCAGAGCTGAACTCAAATTCAGGTTGATCTGGCTTCCGAGCCCATTCTTATAACCCTACACACTGCTGTTATTCTCTTCTCCAAGTCATTGCATTGTCATCTGCAATTACTCCCTGCCCCTTACCTACAAAGGATTGTACATGCCCTTCCTCCTCGATGCCATGTGACCATGAGCGACTCCTACAGGAGGAAAGAGGACACCTCCCTGCCTTCTTGACTGACTTTAGGTTTGATCAGTAGATTGCGAGTAGATGTGACGTGTGCCATGTCTGAGCAGAAGACTTTATGAAACACAATGAGCCTCTGTGAGCTGTCTTGTCTTTTCCCTCTGCCATGAGAGTGGCACACTCCACACAGCACTAATTTGTACAAGGGGGGGAGGTCTTCCTTGCGTGTCTCATGCATGCTCAGTTGCTAAGTCATATCCGACTCTTTGTAACCACATGAACTTTAGCCTGCTAGGCTCCTCTGTCCATAGGATTTCCCAGGCAAGAATACTGGAGTGGGTTGCCATTTCCTTCTCCACTGCCTATCTCATAATTTGGAGTGAAAATCAAATAAGACTGAGCAATAGACAGAAGTACTTGAGGTCAAGTCTGTGACTTTATTTCCGGAGTCCCCAACACCTTGTTCATGAGCAAGGATGGAACTCAACACAGTTCTGCTTAACAAACAAATAAGTTCACAGCACAAATCCAGAGCAAGCCATAGGACCTAGATAGAGTTGGGCCTACATAGAGGAGGCTAGCTAGAAGGGACTGGGTAACTTTCTCCAATAAACCAGCCAGTTCTTACTTAGGTCTACCATAGGCAAAAGGACTTCCTGATGGCTCAGAACTTTCCTGCCAATGCAGTAGATGCAGGCTCCATCCCTGGGTCAGGAAGATTCCCTGGAGAAGGAAATGGCAACCCACTCCAATATTCTTGCCTGGGAAATCCCATGGACAGAGGAGGCTGGTGGGCTGCAGTCCATGGGGTTGCAAAGAGTCAGACACGACTTAGCAACTAAATCAATGCCACCATAAGCAAGCGTTTCA
Source organism: Oryx dammah (assembly GCF_014754425.2). NCBI lineage: Eukaryota > Metazoa > Chordata > Mammalia > Artiodactyla > Bovidae > Oryx > Oryx dammah. Next base: position 25,500,100 of record NW_024070203.1, read on the forward strand.
TTGTAGCCAGCATACCTGAGTTATTTAAAAGAATAGTGAATCTGTGTAGTAAAAAGTCAGAAAGGGTGTTTCATACACATACTGGTATGCCAACTTAATCCATTCCCATCCCTTCTTCCCTATTAGTAGAACCCTAATCTTGTTCATTCACCTTTCAGAAGGAGAGAAAAAAATTATTTCAGCCATCAGAGTGGTCTTGTTCTGGCCAGAGACTGGTTTGGATATGGATATGTGACCTATTTATGGCCTATAAATAAGGGGAAATCTGCTTGGAAGACTGAGAAAGAGTTATCAGTCTTAGAGACATCGGTGTGTGGGGGTGGTTTTCTCCATCTCCACATTTTCCCTTGCAGGCATTGCTGTGTCCATGTGTGATGCCAAAGCTATGACCACCATTCTGTAATGATAAGGAGAACTATTGCTGACAGGGAGGACAGAGAGGGTCTTTGCAGAAGATCCTAAAGGGTTCATTGAGAGTTTGAATTAAGCTGTCTCTTATTGCAAGGCTTCTTATTTGGGAAAAGTCTTTATTGTTCCACCACTTAGTTGCACTGGCTATTACAATTGGAAGCTCTCTAATACATTCAGGGTTTCCATGGTGGCTCAGACGGTAAGGAATCTGCCGGCAATGCAGGAGACCTGCATTTGATCCCTGGGTTGGGAAGATCCTCTGGAGACCGGAAAGGCTACCTACTCCAGTATTCTGGCCTGGAGAATTCCATGGACAGAGGAGCCTGTCAGTCTACAGTCCATGGGTTGCAAAGTCGGACACAACTGAGCCACTATCTCTAATACGTGCAAGATGATGCAAAAGTGAGGAACATGTGGAGCCCATCTATCCACCAAGAACTCACAGCCTGGTTGCAAAAGTAGCAAGGTAGTAATTGATACCAGCACAGTGTGATACACACCTGAATCAAGGTGCAAACCAGGTGCTTCAGGAGGGCATAGGGGAGTAAGCTTGGTCTGCAACATAGGGTCAGGCAAAGCTTCAGAGAGGAGGTGGCTTTAGGTGGACTTTTGATCAGATGGGTTTTGCAGTCCATGCAAAGGGAATGGCATGGTCAAAGGCAGAGAGATCTGAGAGAGACTTGTTTGATTAAGGTTTGTTTGCTTTGGCACTACTGGGCTGTAAAGGGTGAGAATGAAGCAGGAGGAAGTAGTCAGATCACAAAAGACTGCTAAGGACACACCAAGAGGCACGTTGGTGAAGGTGTGTACACGTGAGGACTCAAGCAGCGAACCTGACTTCCAGGCATTTATGAATTGAAGGGTATTACCTGAAAGCCTACTTTGTGCCAGGTTCTGGGCTGGGAGCTGGGGCTGCAGTGCTCAGTGCTGGACTGGAAAATCTCGAGGACATAACCCTACCATGGTCACCACTGATCCCCCAGCAGTGAGACCAGAGTTTGGCGTCCAGGGGGCTCACATAGTTGTTGACCAAATGAGCAAAACAAACACCATCCTTACCCATGTAGACTTGCTGACTAGGAGAAAAACGAGCATTTAACAAGAGATGAAATGGACTGTTGAACACAATTTCGATGAGTTTAATTATATGAACATAGTTGGGAGGGCTAGACCCAAATTCTTTGGAGACCCCAAAGAGTCAAGAAACGCCATCTCTTTCTTGACTTGTTCCAAGAAGTGAGCCAGTAAGCGTTTTTTTTCTTTTTTGGTCTCAACCTCTTTGGACCTCAATTTCCTTGTTTGTAAGCTGAAAATAATCATCCTTATTCCCAAGGGTTGTGGAGAGCTTACAGATAATGTACTAAAAGTTTCTAGAACATAGTGCACTCAGTATCTTCTAATGCAGAACTTGTAAGTCCTCAGGAAAAGTGACTGAAGTGGGATGACACTGCCGTTGGAATTTTCTCGCATGTTGGCGGACCTAGACCCAAACCTAAAGTCGCAGCTTGTAAGTAACAGGTGTTAATTTCTCACAACGTATTTCCTGACAATGTTGGGAAAATAAGGTATCATTTATTTCATAAAGGGGAAAAAAAACACAAAAACTTTTGTGAACTTGATGGCTATCAGAATCATTCCCTCTTTAGCCCCTGGCGAAAAATGAGTCAGCAACTAAATGTTTCTGTGGCAAACAGGTAAGCAGTGGATTCACAGATTAAAATGACCATTTAAGAAGGGTGAAGAGAACCTAGTTTCAGAGGAACAAAAGCATATGGGGAAGGGGGAGAGCCATGCCTTCTGTTGCTACTTTCTTTTCATTTGTTCTTTCTTTTTCTCTCTCTCTCTTTAAAAAGAAGTCCCACACTTGACTTAATGTTCTGCTGTCACCATCGTGAAATTATTTTTATTTATTTATTTTTTTGTGGCTGTGCTGTGTGGAATGCAGGATCTTAGATCCCTGACCAGAGATGGAACCTGCACCCCCTTGCAGTGGAAGTACAGAGTTCCAACCACCGGGGAAGTCCCTCTGTTGCTTCATTTCCAGTTCAAGCTACTTGTTGATTTTCATCACACCCAGAACACTGTAGACTCTTCCGGGGCCTAGCTGGGGAGGCTGTAGAGGGGGAAGGCTATCTCAGGCCATGATGTTTTGCCCAATTGCTTTTCCTAAATGTAGCCTGAGGCTACTTCCTTGTGTTCTGAATCCCAATCCAAAAGAACCAGTGCTGGGTTGAGGCTCCCAGCCTAAGGAAAGCCATCCTTCATGATGAACATTCAGAAAATACGGCTTGGAGGCCGCTGCGCTAATTGTCTGGTACCCTAAAGGATGAGGGCCAACTGTGTTGAAAGAGGAGGATAACTAACATGTTTGCAATGTCATCTAATATGGTGCTGGATGCTTTGCATCTGCGTGCTTAGTCGCTCAGTCATGTCCGACTCTGCGATTCCATGGAGTCCACCAGGCTCCTCTGTCCATGGGATTCTCCAGGCAAGAATACTGGAGTGGGCTGCCATTCCCTTCTCTAGGGAATCTTCCCAATCCAGGGATCAAACCTGGCTCTCCTGCATTGCAAGTGGATTCCCCACTAGGGAAGCGCTGCTAGATGCTTTGTATACCATATACTTTGTAATTCAAAGAGCAGCACTTCACTATAGGCATGGTCCCCATTCACAGATGAGAAAACAGAGGCTTAGATGGAATAACCCAACTATTTATTCAAGGTGATAAATCTGGAAAACAACAAATCTGAGATTTACAACTTGCAATTTTTTGCCCTAGAAATCTGAGTGAAGAGAAGAGCTGTGGGCATCCTTTCCGCAGTGTAAACTGAAGCATGCCTGACATATGTCGGCTGTGCTGAATCACTTCCATGAGCTCCTTAGACTGTATACTGCGTGGGGGTAGACAAGGTCAGCTGTGCTGCTTTCAGCTCCATTCCCAGGACCCTGCACGGAGCCCGGCCTGAAGGAGGCTCTCAGTCAAATGTGTTGACTGATGAACAAATGATCTTCTTAGCTTTTGATTTCAAGAGGTTACTTATTCCAACAGAGCCATGCAGAAGGGTGGCCGGTAGACACAGACATTGAGAAGTACAGGTCCTGGGCGGGCTTCTGAAGCAGACCCTGGTCCACCAGATGAATCTTCCAGTGGCTCACTTTGGGTCTTCATTTCACGGAGAACACAGGGCAGGAAGTGACAGATGTTTCAGACATCTGGGCAACAAGTAATCATGCAGATTTTATGGAAAGTATTTGACAGATTTGCAATAAGGTCTTGCAACAAATCGATCAAGTTGATCTTTCAGGTTCTGAGTCACAGGGGAAGGCATAGATTAGGAAGACATCTCTCAGGCCTGAACAAGAGAGAGCCGCCAGGCTATGGACTTGCCTGACCTGTCTGGTGGGTGAGTGGCGGCCAAGAGGCTGGCTCAGTGAGGCCTCTGATTAGGGCTCCTTGGTCAGAGAGCTCCAAAACTGGAGACTGAGAAATGGAAGAGCCCACAACATCCAAATTATCATCCATCATTGATCATTCAAGTGCTTGGCCATCAATAAGGGGAAGTACCATGACAGCTGGCAAGGGCACTTTTTAACAATCCTGGATGTACTTCATGTTATTATTAGTAATAGCAGCAGCTGTCATTTACTGAGTACCTACAATGTGAAGACAATAATAGCATCCATCTCATTGAGTTAGTGAAAACAGAAAGCATGCAAATTGCTTAGTACAGCCAGCTCTGTTATAACACGACATATGCATTCCTAAAAATCACTGTGCTATGCAAAAAAATCACACAATGAAAACCACAGGGCTTGTGGGAAAAAAGGATTAAGGGAAAACACTCAAAAATATCACCAATGAGATGATAGATATACAAACCTAATAAAACAGATAATACAGTTTTACACGTTAAATGGCTAAGAACTGCTTAAATACTATAGAAAAGTAAAAATAAATAGGGTGTGTGTGCTCAGTCATGTCTGACTCTCTAAGACCCAGTGGACTATAACCTGTCAGACTCCACTGTCCATGGAGTTATCCCAGCAAGAACAAGTGGTCATTTCCTTCTCCAGAGGATCTTCCTGACCCAGGTTTTGAACTTGTGTCTCCTGCATTGGCAGGCAGATTCTCTACCACTGGGCAACCTGGGAAGCCCCAATAAGTAGGATACTTTATCTTAAGAGAGACCTAGAGTTTACTTGGTTAAGTGGGTGTCAGAAGCTCTGACATCCAAAGAGAAGCAGTTTGTGAGTTATTGTGGAGTAGCGATAGGAGGCTTATTTGAAGTCAAGAGGAAAGTTGTTATACCAGATGTGCACAGGTGTGGCTCATCACACACACCCTGCATTTGCAACTGAGATCACTGGCAGATGTTTGAAAGGTGTTCCTCACGCTCCAACGTAGCCTGGTTCACCTGGGTGTATCCAGCTTCTTATGTGAAATCTCACATAAGAAAACAGACTCTGCCCCATGCTCCAGTGGTTCTCTGATACATCAGTTGTGCTGAGACAAATTAATGTTTCCAAAAAAGTGCTGTAACAGAACTGACTATACAGAATTCACAGTAAGTGCTCAATGAAGAGCCCTAGTAATTGTTCCATAGGGTATCTTTCATCCATTCATTAAACCCGGTAACGTTTGTATGAAGAATCTCATCTACAGAAGAGTAAAACTGAGATTCAAAGAGGTTAACTCACGTGCTCAAGAGCTCAGAGATCGGAAGGGGCGGGAGCTCTGTCTACACTTCTATGAATCTAACCCTGGGGTAAATCACCACTTACATCCCAATATGGGATCACGAGCCAGTGGCAGAGGAAGCTGCATGGTGAAGGCAAGGTTCTAGGTCACCATCTTTGCCATTTCAAGATATCATTGAATAGACATGGTTTTTAAAGACCAGACACATTTCTGAGACATTTCTAGTCTGTGCTGCTACCTCCAGGGATATATTTATTCTCCTCCTCTATTCTTAGGGATGATAGAGTGGAAAATGTCAAGAAGCACTGTGATGTCCCAGATTACTTCCTGATGTGGGAAAAAAAAATCCCTTTATGTAGCCCAAAGCTGCCTCCCTCTGCTACCATGTCCTTACATGTCCTTAACCAAGTCTTCTCTTCTCCAGGCTGAACGTGGCAGTAAGTAGCTTTGAGTTTGACAACGTCCCCTGTAAGTTCTGGGTCCAGAATTGAGCACACTACTCCAAACATGCTTTAGCAAACCTAAACCCAGAGGATCCTGTTGGAATCTTGGCCAAAAGGGGGATTGACTTTTGTAACAGATGCCTCACTTTACTGACCCATTGATTTGGGACCAAATAATCCCCAGACCATAGTCATGGGAATTCTTGAAACCTGGTTTCCCTCCCCCATTCTGAGCTCAAACATCGAATTTATGTATGCCCATTAAAATATCTTCCTGTTGGTCTTATCCCATCAAAATCCATTTTCCACCAACTTTTTATTAGGGAAGATTTCCAATATATTCCAAAACAGAGAGACTAATCGCATAACGATCCTGCTTGAACTCATCACCTGGGTGGGTTCATAGCGGTGGCCCAGCTCCCTCATTGTTCTCCATTGTTACTTTCAGACTTCTGTTGTTCCTTCCTCCTATCCTGCTGCCTTCTCCTTGGAGGCTCATACCAGCCTTTAACTGCTGTTGCCCCTTCCCCGCCATTCACTGGTGACTGGTCCTGGCTCAGAGTCTTTCCTTTCATCTCACTTGTCCCATCATCACAACTGGCCTCAGCGGCAATGAAACAGTGCCTTCAGCGTCATTGCTTCCTCATTCCTTGACCTTGTTGACCTCAGTGGCCTTCACACCTGCTTCATCCCAACCCCATCATCATACTTCATCTCATGTTAGCACCAAAGGGCTCCAGCTCTGAAACCTTCACTGTCAGCTTCTCTTCCTCTGACTCTGGCTTCCAAATGTCTGGCCCCTTTCAGATTTCTCCTCCATTTTCCTCTTGGTCAGGCAGTGGCTCCCACCTTGACTGCTTGCCCACTCAACCTGGACCACTTGGTTGATTATCAGAAGGATTCTGTGCATAACACCTTCACTTCCTTGGTTTTCTGCCACTACTGTTCAGTGAAACTCCCAGCCTAATCATTTGTGACCAGGGTATAGCCTCCTGTACCCTGACTTCTGAGCAATATTGGAGCGAAATACATGACTAGTCTGATTGGTGCCACCACACTTTGGCAGCATCGTGACTCAGCTGGTGCCCAGTGCCCTCTACCAGTCCTCATGGTGACCCTTGGCCAGCTCTCACTCTTATTCTCCTCTGTAACTCTTATTCAGCTTCCTCACCCTTTATTGTTACTTTGTGAAAAAATAGAATCACTGGCCCTAGTGTGGTTTCTCTCTGGTTCTTTCATCCCCTGCATGGTTAAACATTTTTTTTTAAATTAATTTTTATTGGAGGAGAGTTGCTTTACAATGTTGTGTCCTTTTCTACTCTTCAGCAAGTAGATCAGCTATACTTAAACTTATATCCCCTCTTTTAAAAATTTCCTTCTCATTTAGGTTACCACAGAGCATTGAATAGAGTTCCTTGAGCTATACAATAGGTTCTCATCAGTTACCTATTTTATACATAGTGTCAAGAGTGTTTATATGTCTTATTCACACCCACTTTTGCCTCATTCTTTTAAGTCTCAGGGACCAAATCACCTTTGTCATATCAGAAACTACTACTCTTAGCACCTGGGACTAAACAGAGTGGCGAGATGACATGTGCTCAGGATCCTAAGAGAAGGGAAGGGAAGAGGAGGAAAGAGAAGAGATGGAGCAAAAGAGAAAGCCCGTTGGAAGGCTGGAGACGCGGTGACAAAAGCAAGAAAAGCGAGAGAGGTGCTGAGTCCCCTCCACCCCCAAGCCCTCGGCTAAAATGTTCTAAGGTTCTTTTGAGGGATTACTTCTGAGGGTTCTTTCAGTGGCCTTATCTTCACCTGCTTCCCTCCAAACGTTGGGGGTGTATTGCTTCACCACCTTGTCTCACGAAGAAGCTAAGAAGATAACATTTACAGAGGCAACATGCTCTCTTCCCCAGATGCCTGCAGAGCCCCAGCCTGTGAATCCTGGCAGGGAGGGTGCACCTGGGCTCCCAGGAGTGGTGGGATCTGGGATTCCTCTCTGGAGCTCATGGGACACTGGAGATGCACAATCTTCCATCTCTAAGCTCTTGACACTTTGCAGTCACAGTATAGGTACAGAGAGATTCCCCAACAGAGGGGACAATCCTACAGTTGCTGTTCAGTCGCCAAGTTATGTCCGACTCTTTGCGACCCCACGGGCTGCAGCACATCAGGCCTCCCTGTCCCTCAGCATCTCCCGAAGTTTGCCCAAGTTCGTGCCCATTGAATTGGTGATGTCATCCAACCATCTCTGCTATGACAACCATAGGGTAGCCTGCTAATACCTTTTATCTCTTTCCTGGCATCATTAGCCTCAGCCAGAAACTTCTGTGGTGCATGCTTTTCACAAACAGATTTGAGCAAATATTCTATTGCTCATCAATAGGGGTCCTTTATTTGCATTTATGGATCTTGAGGTTTTCATTCATTGCGAGAAACCTCTGGGATCCTGAGATCCAAAGCATTCCAATTATACTTGAAAGTCATTTACTTTACAACTTTAAAATGGAGAGAAATCACCACCACTCCTTACCCTGAAAACACATGGGACTCTTCTGTCACAATGAGTGGTCTCAGCCAGCTTCTCTGTGTGGCAAAGGGTCCACTGCCTAAGGAGAGAGAGTCTATTTCACTACAGGGTGATAGTTATCATTGTTAGAAAGTTCTTCTGAGGTTATCTAATTGTGTGATCTTGGGCAAGCCACTTCCCCTATCTGCACTGCAGATTCCCATATGAAAACAAGGCAGTTGAGCGAGTTGACCTGACCTTCTAATTCTAGGCTTCTGTGTCCTTTGAGTCAGTGCCACTGTTTCTCCTGGTTTCTTTCTTGTTTTTCTTTGTTAATCTCATACTCCTAGTTTATCCTTCTACCCTTTCCCCTTTGGTAATCATAAGTTTGTTTTCTATGTCTGTGAGTCTGTTTCTGTTTTGTAAATGAGTTCATTTGTTTTTTTTTTTATAAGATTTCATAAATAAGTAATATCATCTAACATTTGTTTTTTCTGACTTACTTCACTTAGGACGATATTTCTAGGTCCATCCTTATTGTGGCAAATGGCAATATTCCCCTTTTTATGACTAATATTCCATCATATGTACATGCCACATCTTTACCCATTCATCTGTTGATGGACATTTACGTTGCTTCCATGTCTCGGCTATTGTAAATAGTGCAGCCACTATGAACATCGGGTGCATGAATCTTTTTGAATTACAATTTCTGTCTTTTGCAGATAGATGCCCAGGGGTGAGATTGCTGGATCATTTGGTAACTCTATTGTTAATTTTTTAATTTCCAGATCCTTTTTCATAGTGGCTACACCAGTTGACATTCCCACCAACAGTACAGGAGGGTTCCTTTTTCTCCACATCCTCTCCAGTATTTATTTGTAGGCTTTTTGATGATGGCTGTCCTTACTGGCCCTGATTTCTGAAGCATCCCATACCCTCCTGGTTTTCCTCCTTGGTGATTAATTGCTTCTTATTTTCCTTCTCTCACTCCTCCCTGCCTCTACCTGTTAAGGTTCCCCAGGATTTGAAAGTGAAAGTGTTGCTCAGTCGTGTCCAACTCTTTGTGACCCCATGGACTGTAGCCTGCCAGGCTTCTCTGTCCATGAAATTCTCCAGGCAAGAATACTGGAGGGGGTGGCCATTTCCTTCTCCATGGTACCTTCCCAACCCAGTGATTGAACCTGGGTCTGCATTGTGGGCAGATTCTTTACCATCTGAGCCACCAGGAAAGCTCCCCAGGGTTTGGCCCACTTCTTATGCTATATTGAACCCGCCCCATCCTCCACTCCAAACCCAGGTGGTTTCATGGATTGCCACAGCTTTAAACATCATCCCTATGTGAAGAACTTTCTAAGGGAGGTCTCCAGCTAGCCCTTAGGCTTCATCACATTACCTCCACTTAGGTGTCTCCCAAGCCTTTCAACCTAACATGCCCCAATGCGGGGGGGGGGGGAGGTTACAAATATGAAGGCACACTTGTAGGGTTCTAGAACAGTTCCTGGCATATAGCTGGTGCTCCACAAATATTTACTTCCTGGAGGTACTGACTCCTTAACACTAACACTCATCAGTCTTTTCAAGCACTTTCCACCTCCTTCTAAAAAGTTTACATTTACAGGTATCTTAACACCCCCAATCACAGCAAGAGTGGCTATTTTTAGAGCGCCTATTATGTGTCAAGGGTTCTAGATACATCATCCAAGGTTCTACTGACAACCCCATAAGGGAGGCATTACCATTACTGCCATCCTACAGATGAAGATGAAACTCTAAGGGCCTGCAGGATGGGGCCAAATCCATCCATCCAGTGACGGGCAGTGTGGGGATTGAGGCAGAGCTCTGTCTAATGATAACTCTTCCCTATTTTCTCTGAGTGCATACTGCTTTCTGAGATGCTTCATCGCCTATTCTCATTACAAGGCTTTTCTGGAAAGAAAGCAAACAAAGGTTCAATAAAGAACAACCCCGAATGTTACCTCATTGCTCTGGTTCTCATAACCTCATGTTTATCTCCTCACATTCGTTTCCCACAAGAACATTATTTGTGACCCAAACAACTTCCTGGTGTTGAGATTGTCAGCTGATAGGTGGAGGAGGTTCTCTAGGAACTGGCCCTCCTGGCTGACTGTGTGACCTTTTGCTGGTCACCTTACCACCATGACTCAGTTTCTTCATTTAGAAATTGGGGCTCTGAGTCCTTGCTCCACACCTGTTTCTCAAGGAAGTTGTGACGGAGAAGTTTGCAGAGTGTTTTGTTTTGTCTTGGGCCCGTCAGTCACGTAAACAGAGCCGTCTGGCTTCTACCCTGAGTGACACTGATGTTGACCTACTGTGGTTACAAGTGAATTGGAGCAAATGATCCCTGAGGTTCCTTCCAAGCCCAGGCTTCTATGACTCACACATCAAATCAGTGATGGTCTTTAAAACTATTCTGTGGGTGTCTGGAAAGCAAAAGAAAGAGGTGAATTTACTTATATTTTTAGATGATGCCAAAGTATAATAGCCAGAGTGGTAAATATTTCTAGTTACTTGCTATGTGTCAGGCACCATGTTCAATGATTACCGAAAATCACTTCATTGAAGGTTTGCAACAATTCAGATTGTATGGATCAAGGAACAGAGGCCCAGAAAGACTAGGTCACACAACTAACTACCAAGTCATGGTCCTAGGATTTAAAGACAGGTAGTCTGTGGTTTTAGCCTGGGACCCTAGGTTCTAGGCAATAGAACCTAGACCCTAGGTTCTATGTAGTGTGTGTACTGGGAAGAGGGTGGAACAGAGAAGGAAAGAAGAGCTCAGTTATGGGGATCATTGGAATAATATAAAGGAATCAGGAAAGGCTTCAGAGAGGAGGTGACGGTTTAGCTGAGCCCTGCAAAGTGAATACGAATGCTACAGATGAATGGACGAGGGCTAGGGAAGGAGGAGGGCATTGGAAGCAGAGGGGAGAGAAGGCAAAAAGGCACAGGGGGTTGAAATTGTACCAGGATGTTTAGAAGCTGTAAACGTTTCAAGGAAGAAGGCAGAATGAGATGAGATGGGGAAGTGGTTTGAAGGGGTCACATGGGCTACTGTGTGCCACGCTCAGACAGACCACTTTAAGCAAAAGACTGACAAGTCAAGATTTTCTTCTTTTACCTTTAAGAACCTATACTGAGGGTTGGGAAGATCCCCTGGAAGGGGGCATGCCAACCCACTCCAGTACCCTCACTTGGAGAATCCCCATGGACAGAGGAGTCTGGCAGGCTACAGTCCCTGAGGTCGCAAAGAGTCACTAAGCACAGCAACATATATCAAAGACTTATAGTAGTCTTAGAAGATAAAAAAAAGAGAGAGATTTGAATCATCACTATATTCATCCTCTTTCTTGGAGAATGTGATATGGATTTCATCAGTTAAATGGGATCAGATTAGAACTTTGCAGTGAATGACTCATGATGGTGAATGGTGGATTTGGATGGGGGGACCACTCAGGAGGCTCATGTGGTATTAAAAATGGGTGATATCAGACTATTTGCTTAGCAGGGGCAGGGTCATCATCGCCACCCCCATCACGGCTAACAATATCTGGAGTTTATTAAGCAACTGCACTAGGAAATTTGCATTCATGATTTATGCAAGCACAACCCTTTGATGGTCCACCCTGGCTATCTCTATTTTACAGAGGAGTAAACTGACCCTTAGACTTTTATTTTTTAAGATTTTTTTTTTTTTTGGTTGTTGTTGTAGGCCATTTTTAAAGTTTTTGTTGAGTTTGTTACAATATTGCTTCTGTTTTAAGTTTTGTTTTTCCGGCCATGAGGTAGGTGGGATCTTAACTCATCAACCAGGGATTGAACCTGGACTCCCTGTATTGGAAGCAGGGACCTTCACTGGACCACCAGAGAAGTCCCTGAGAGCCTAAGCTTTTATGGATAGTGAGGAGCAGGGCTAGAAATCAGCCCCCAGGCTATCTGACTGAAGGCCATGATAGCTCCTTCCCATGTTGCTGCTGCAGCTGCTAAGTTGCTTCAGTCGTGTCCAACTCTGTGCAACCTCAGACGGCAGCCCACCAGGCTCCCCTGTCCCTGGGATTCTCAAGGCAAGAACACTGGAGTGGGTTGCCATTTCCTTCTCCAATGCATGAAAGTGAAAAGTGAAAGTGAAGCCGCACAGTCGTGTCTAACTCTTAGTTACCCCATGGGCTGCAGCCTACCAGGCTCCTCCATCTATGGGATTTTCCAGGCAACAGTACTGGAATAGGGTGCCATTGCCTTCTCTGCCTTCTCATGTTAGTGGTTTTCAAATTTTAGTGAGCATAGCAGGTACTTAAGGAACTTATTCAAACTACTGATTCTCAATCCCCTCTCTTATCCTACCCACCTCCGGCAGTTGACTTACTAAGTCTAAGATGGGGTCTGAGGTTCAGCATTTCTAGGACCTGTTCCAGGCAGTTCTGATGAGCGTGGTTTGGGGACAACTTTTCCAGGACGTCTCCTATGTTCTATGACTCACCACCTCCAGGAGAGAAAATACAATGTTGAACAACAATGCATGATTTGAGTAATTCCTCCCAGAATGGATGTGATTTCACAAGGCATTACTGATTAATGACCAGATGGGTGACTTCAGGAAGGAGTCTCCTCAAGCTAGAGTGGCCAGACAGATGACCAATGGATTACAAAGTGCCCACAAGATGCAACACTCAAAGGAATCCACAGTGAGGCTGTGACCATTCTGCTGGGTTCTGTGTTAGTGTTCTAAAAAGATGATGTAATGATGACCACAAACAGTGACTTAAAACAACAGAAATTTATTCTCTCATAGCTCGGGAGCCCAGAAGTTTGAAATCAGGGTATTGGCAGGGTTGTGATCCTTCTGGAACCTCCAGGGAGAGGTTTCATTCCTTGTTTCTTTCAGTTTCTGGTGGTCACGCTCATTCCTTGGCTTGTGGCTGCATCTGTTTAATCTCTGGCTTCTTTTTCATGTGGGCTTTTCCTGTGCGCATGTGTTTCCCTTTGTGTCTCTCATAAGGACACTTCTCATTAGATTTAGGGCCTGGTTGATCTCCGCAAAACCTTTTCTCCAAGCAAGGTCACATTCCCTGATTCTGGGGATTAGGACACATCTTTCTGGGATCCACCATGCACCCATTAAAACTACTTAGCACATCATCCATTACAAATTGCTTCTTTACACACACGCTTGTTTATAACTAACCCCACAGCAGCCCATGAAGCAGTGAAGGTCAGTACTTGTGCCCCTACTTGTCAGTTAAGGGAAGAGAAGGGGAGCCCTAGGTTGGGTTGCTGGTTAGGTCTCCTGACCTCATCCAGGGCTTGGAGGTCAGGTCCCTGGTTAACCTCATCTTCAGGCTGTAAAGTGTGAAGGACATGAAGATAAACATTCGTGAGCTTACAAATCTCTGGGGGAACGACAGATAGTACTTAATTACAGTTTAAGAGTTTGCAAATTGGTGACTCATGGGCCAATTGGGAAGTGCAGATGGAATTTCTTCACCCTCCACTGAATTTTAGGAAAAGTTTTGGCTAGTTACTAAAATTTAAAAATCAGAAGAAAAGCTCTGGATTTTTTACAGTAGAATATTTAGCTAATCTAGGCACTCATGTCATTGGGAGGAAATAGAGGGCACTGAGTAGTAGTAACAGTATGTTCTCGTGACTTATAAACTGAGTTACAGATTGTCTCCGGACCTAGGGGGATAAAGCAACCATCTCACCAGGCTCAGAGATTTTGCAGGTCGGGAATCTGGATAGGAACACAGAAGGGATGGCTTGTCTTCACTCCTCAGTGTCTGGAGTCTAAGCCGAAGGTAACTCTAACCACTAGGGGCTGGCAAAGCTGTGGTTGGAGGTCCACAGTTTGGGAAGCCAGAGGCTGGAAATCAAGTGCACCGAGCTGAAATCAAGGTGTCGTCAGCCAGGCTCCTTTCATCGGTTCCAGGGTGGATCCCTCCTTGCCTCTTGCCTAGCGTCTAGTGGCTGCTATTTTGTTTGTTTGTTTACTTTTAACACATCACTCCGATTTGCACCTCTGGGCTCATGTGCACTTCCTCTTCTCTATGTATCTATTCTCCCTCTCTCTCTTATAAGCATACTTGTCATGGCATTGAAGAGCCTAGGTGAATAATTCAGGCTAATCCTTTCATCTCCAAATCTTCCCTTTAATCCCCATCTGCAATTTTTTTTTTAATCAGACAAGTTAACAGTCACAGATTCCAGGGATTAGAAACTAACATTTTTGAGGGGCACCATTCAGCCCACTGTGGAAGACTATGCTTCATTTGAGCCAGGAAATCAAGGAAGGGTGGAGGGAAACACATTCTGGTAAAGGTGAAACGTGATATCTCTGGGGGACTATAAGGATTTGGGGATGACTAGCTCTGAGTCGGACAGATGAGGGACTGATGCTGGATGCAGGGAAGGGATGAGAGATCAGAGGGTCTTAGCAAATGATCTAGCAGGTAGAATAGAACCACAGGCTCTTAGAAAGGCTAACTAAACTGGTCTCTGTTTTGGTGGCTTCTATGGTTCTTTATCAGTAGTAAAAAGTGTGTCCCACAAATATGCAGCCTTCCAGTGTTATGAGTCCAGGAGTCTATAGAGATAAAGCTGAGAGTGTTTGAAGGGCTTATAATCTCTATCTTTAAGGTTTGTGGTTGAGCAAAACTTAATTTTGAAAGATTGACCTCTTGGGAATTTTAGTTTCTTTAAATATTTGGTATTGGTAAAATAAAAAGATTTTTTTCCCCTTTTTTATTTTTTAAAGACATGCCAGACACTGTCTTGGTAGACAGGAATGTAAGAGTAAATGAGACAAAGTCCCCGTGATCATAGGTCATGTCTGGGGTGATTAGTGCTATGGAGAAAAAAAAAAAGTGATGCAACCAGGGTAAATCTTGGGGAGGGGGCTGGGATTGCTGCTTTGTATGAGGAAATCAGGAAGGAGTAGGGTGTGTAGTTCAGATAGACTTAACCCAGCTCTATGACCCTGGGCAAGTTACTTAAGCACCTGGTGTTAATTTTCCTCCCTCTGCAAAAATAAAGTGTGTTAATTTCAAAACATGGCTGCACACTCTTTGAGAGGTCTGTGTCTCCTTCCTTTGAATTTGGGCAGAGTTCAATTGAATTGGGGGAATTGAATTTGGATGAATTGGATGATAGCTTTGACCAACACAGTGCATCAGAAGTGAGGCTGTGATAACTGATTCATGTTGATATTTGACAGAAAACAGCATAATTCTGGAAAGCAATTATCCTTCAGTTAAAAAGTAAATTAAAAAAAAAAAAGGAAGTGAGGCTATAATTTCTGAGATGGGATTTGAAAGGTCAAGCAGTTTCTGTCTCATTTGGTGGAACTTTTGTTTGTGGAGCTCTGAGATGCATACAAGAAAACCAAGAACAATGAGACTGCCTGTTTGAAGAGGCCTCTGTTCCACAGCCTTTGAATCCTCCCAGCCCAGCAGCCAGACCTGCAAATGAATAAGCCTCAGATGAGTACAGCCCCCGGCTCCTTTAGTTGCCCCTACGCATCTTCCCACCTGAGGCTACAGACAATAAACAGCAGAGACAAGCCGTGTCCCACACTACCTCCTGTGTGTCCTGACCCACAGATTCTGTTTGTGTCATAAAATAGCTGTGATCTTATCCCTACATTGGGGCTTGTTTGTTACACAGCAGTAGATGCAGGGCAACAGTTAATCTACATCACCAGGCTGTTGTGTGGCTTTAATGTGTTAACAGATGTAAATGTAACAGACATTTATTTATCTATTTATTTTAATTTTTATTGGCGTATAGTTGCTTTACAATGTTACATTAGTTTCTGCTGTACAGCAAAGTGAATCAGCTATACTCAAACACGTATCCCCTCTTTTTTGGATTTCCTTCCCATTTAGGTCACCACAGATCACTGAGTAGACTTCTATACAGGAAGTTCTCAATAGTTATCTATTTTATACATAATGGTGTGTAGATGTTAAATGATGCTTTTAGATTCAATGAGTCCACCCTTTGTCTAGTTTAGGCCTGGAGATTGGTGAGGAGAATGTTTCTTTGTAAACAATGATTTGATAAAATTTTCAGAAATTTGATCTTAATATTTTCCTAGTCCTATATGTTTGCTCCATTCAAAAAAACAAAGCAAAAACTGGGCCCCTGCCTTGCTCTTTAGGAATACTGTAGATAATTGTTGTTGTGCCCACCTCAGCATGGGACACTTTCAACATGACCTCTTTGGTCTTTGTAAATATGGGCAGTCCAGTGTGTCTCATCCAGGGAACTGTCTCATTAGTCTAGACCCCTAGACAATTAAATAGTCAGCATGGATCAATCAGTAGAGCATTTCTAGCCCTTAGAAATTAATGGTTTTTTTTTTTTAATTTTTCTCCAATTATTGTCTTTGGAAAATGGAATGAAAAGACACAGAAGTTTGTCCTTGACTTTGGATGCCCACCAGCAACCACCACATTTCTCCATAAACCTTTGTGGAAAAATTCTCAAAAGAGTTGTCTAGACTTACTGTCACTATTTCCGCTCTTCCTAGTCTCTCTGAACTTATTCCAAGCAGAACTTGGTTACACCACTAAATCCAGCTTCTATCAACATCACCAGTGGCCTCCACATTGTTCAATCCAGTTATTGATTCAGCACCCTCAGCCTCAGCTTTATCTTCCATCTTTAAAGTGGCCTCACTTGGCCATCGGTGACAGTTGACTTTTCTCTCTTTGTGGAATCCTCTCTTCACTTGGAACCACCCCTCTCCTTTGGTCCTCCTCCACCTCCGAGCCTGCTCTCAGTCTCACTTCGTAAGTCCTCCTTGCCCTCCAGAGCTTTAAGTGTTAGAGGGCCTCAGCAGAGCTCTGCCCTTGTCTGTGTTCTCTTCTCTTTGTTGCACATTTTAAAATGTCATCTGTATGCTTATGACCCCTGAATTGTTATCTCAAACCTGAATCTCTCCTTCGGATTGCTGGCTTTTATGCATCCAACTACTAGCCTAATAGGCATCTCACAACACTGAACTCCCCATCTTTCCCAAGACCATACCTGCTCCAGTCTTCCTTTCTTAGCCAATGAGTATCTCCTTCTTCCAAGTGATCACTTTGGAGATCTAGAGTCATCCTTGATTTTTCTTCTCTTTACATTGGACCCATTAGTAAATTTCAGTGGTTCTATCTTTAAAATACATAAAGAATCTGACCAATTATCACACCTTGATGTTACCACCCTGTCTAAGCCACCTTCCTCTCTTGCCTCATCTATTACAGTGACTTCTTTACTCCTCCCCCTGCTTCCATTTGTCTCCCTTTGTGGCCTATTCTATGGATGACACTTTAAAAACAAATGTTCAATTATTATACCCCTTAGCTCAAAATCCTCCAAGAACGTCTTGTCTCACTCAGAGAAAAATCAAAAGTATTTTTTAGTGGTTTACAGGGTTGATGGACACCCCTTGCAGCTGCACCTCTGATCTCATCACTCATGGTTCATTCCTGCTATCACTCTGCACACCGTCTCCTTGCTTTTCCTTAGGGCCTTGCATTTATAGTTCCTTCTGCTTCGAGTACTTTTACCTTAGATTTCCATGTGGTGTCTTCTTTCTTTTTTTAAAAATTAATTTATTTATTTTAATTGGAGGCTAATTACTTTACAATATTATAATGGATTTTTGCCATACATTGACATGAATCAGCCATGGGTGTACATGTGTTCCCCATCCTGAACCCCCTCCCACCTCCCTCCCCATCCCGTGCTTCAGGGTCATCCCAGTGCACCAGCCCTGAGCACCCTGTCTCACGTATCTCTGTTCAAATGTCACTCTGTCAGGCAGGCCTCCCATGAATACCCACCTGAAAAGAAAGAACTTTCTATTTTCTTTGTCATACTCAGTCTCTTTTCCAGCTCTATCTACCTACCTACCTATCTATCCACCCACCTATCTATTATCTGTCCATCCATTCATCCATCTATTATCAATCTATCTATTCACCTATCTATTTTATAGCAGTTTTAACATCCGCTGGATCATCGAACAAGCAAGAGAGTTCCAGAAAAACATCTATTTCTGCTTTATTGACTATGCCAAAGACTTTGACTGTGTGGATCACAATAAACTGTGGAAGATTCTGAAAGAGATGGGAATACCAGACCACCTGACCTGCCTCTTAAGAAATCTGTATGCAGGTCAGGAAGCAACAGTTAGAACTGGACATGGAACAACAGACTGGTTCCAAATAGGAAAAGGAGTACATCAAGGCTGTATATTGTCACCGTGCTTATTTAACTTATATGCAGAGTACATCATGATAAATGCTGGACTGGAAGAAACACAAGCTGGAATCAAGATTGCTGGGAGAAATATCAATAACCTCAGATATGCAGATGACACCATCCTTATGGCAGAAAGTGAAGAGGAACTCAAAAGCCTCTTGATGAAAGTGAAAGAGAAGAGTGAAAAAGTTGGCTTAAAGCTCAACATTCAGAAAACGAACATCATGGCATCTGGTCCCATCACTTCATGGCAAATAGATGGGGAAACAGTGGAAACAGTGTCAGACTTTATTTTTTGGGGCTCCAAAATCACTGCAGATAGTGATTGCAGCCATGAAATTAAAAGACGCTTACTCCTTGGAAGAAAAGTTATGACCAACCTAGATAGCATATTGAAAAGCAGAGACATTACTTAGCCAACAAAGGTCCATCTAGTCAAGCCTATGGTTTTTCCAGTGGTCATGTATGGATGTGAGAGTCGGACTGTGAAGAGAGCTGAGCACCAAAGAAGATGCTTTTGAACTGTGGTGTTGGAGAAGACTCTTGAGAGTCCCTTTGACTGCAAGGAGATCCAACCAGTCCATTCTGAAGGAGATCAGCCCTGGGATTTCTTTGGAAGGAATGATGTTAAAGCTGAAGCTCCAGTACTTTGGCCACCTCATGCAAAGAGTTGACTCATTGGAAAAGACTCTGATGCAGGGAGGGATTGGGGGGCAGGAGGAGAAGGGGATGACAGAAGATGAGATGGCTGGATGGCATCACTGACTCAATGGACGTGAGTCTGAGTGAACTCCGGGAGTTGGTGATGGACACCACGTGAGGCCTGGTGTGCTACAGTTCATGGGGTCGCAAAGAGTCGGACACGACTGAGCGACTGAACTGAACTGAACTTAGAGTCATGGTAAAAGTAAGAAGAAGGTACAGAGATTTCCCATCACATACAGCCTCTCCCATTATCAACATTCCTAACCAGAATGGTACATTTATTACATCTAAATAGCCTACATTGACATATCATTATAACCCAAAGTCCAAGTTTACATTAGAGTTCACTGTACATGTTATACATTCTATGAATGTAGAGAAATATATAATGCCATGTATCCACCATCATAGTATCATACAGGGTAGTTTCACTGTCCTAAGAATCCTCTGTGCTCTGTCTATTCATCTCTCCCTTTACCCCCATCCCCTGGCAACTAGTAATCTCTTTATGGTCTGCATAGTTTTACTTTTTCCAGAATGGCATATAGTTGGAATCATATGGTATAATCTTTTCAGACTGGCTTCTTTCACTCAGTAATATGCATTTAAGTTTCTTTTGTGTCTTTTCATGGGTTTCCCCCCCCCCCCCCCCGCTGCAGAGGTTAACAGAACCTGACATGTATTTATTACCTATCTACCTATCTGCAGCCACTATATTATAAATCCCCTGAGGCAGAGATTGCTTTTTTAATAATAGCTGTATCCTCTACCGCTAGAACAGTGACTGGGGCATAGCAGGCATGGAAAGGGAATCTTACAATATTCTCTTCTCTCCTGGCCTTTCATTTTCTCCTTAGTGTTAACTTCTACTTTCAATGGGAGAAACATCTTGATGGGAGAGTTGGACTCAAGCCTGCATGAGAGTCACCTTGCTCTCCCAAATCTTCTGGAAAGCTTCTGCCTCCCTCTTCAAAAGCACTTCACAGATTTCCAAGTATTTTAACCCATTTTTCTCATCTGACCCTCTCCAGGGGCCACTATCCACAGGGTGTGGTTCAATCACACTATTATTGTCCCATGTCTTTAGAGAGTTTCAACACATATTTTGGTCCTAACATCACTGCTGCTGCTAAGTCGCTTCAGTCATGTCCAACTCTGTGCGACCCCATAGACGGCAGCCCACCAGGCTCCCTCATCCCTGGGATTCTCCAGGCAAGAACACTGGAGTGGGTTGCCATTTCCTTCTCTAGTGCATGAAAGTGAAAAGTGAAAATGAAGTCGCTCAGTCATGTCCAACTCTTAGCGACCCCATGGACTGCAGCCCACCAGGCTCCCCTGCCCATGGGATTTTCCAGGCAAGAGTACTGGAGTGGGGTGCCATTTCCTTCTCAACATCACTGATCTGTTCTTAATTAAAAGAAGAGAATTCATAATTGCTTTTAGGGTGGGGGCTAAAGCATGTCTGCTCCTTGAAATCTGGCTCCATTTCTCACGTGTTTCCTCGAGTCTCTAAATGGGAGACATGCAGTGATCCTTCATTAAAGATGCATGAAGATGTCAGGCTGACAGACAGCCGGCTCTGCAGAAGGAGAGATGTGCCTCTGAATCCCAAGTCTACTTCTCAATAGCCTGGTGACTTTGAGCAAGGTGCTGAACTTCAGTTCCTCGTGCTAGAATCAGGCTAACATGCTCCCTGTCTTGTGGGCTTTGTATGAGGATTAAATATATACTGCCTGAAAAACATTTGACACAGTCTCTGACCCATAGTAAGCACTCAAAGATGGCTTTTAAATTGTTATTATGACCATATGTCAATCATTTACTGTGATAAGCCCCACAGCAGGTGCTTTGTACCCACTGTTTCCATGAAACTTCATATCAACCTTACCAGATAGGAACAGTAGTATTTATTTTGCAATGAGAATACTGAGAGTCACAGAAGTTAGGGAACTTGTCTTTGGTCTATAGTTAACCTTAGCAACAGAGCTGTGTCCAGTTGCATTCATTTGTTTCTGAAGTTCATGATTTTCCAGCTCTGGTTTCCAGTCTCCAATCTATAGTTTTCTATGCTCCAAATATTTTTGAATCTTTCCAACGTAGCTTCTGAGCCTTCCTAAGCAAACTCTCTCCTCCAGCCAGGTTGCTGTCTCAATGTTTGAGGAACATGCTTTGTAGAACTCTCCAATATCCATCAGTTCATTCATTCAACTAATGACTCTTGAATTGTGTGTCTGGGGCTGGGCTACAAAGATGAAAAGATGAGGACTTTGCTTGTGGGGAATTTACAGAATAGTGAAGAGTTATAGGAGGACATCAACATGGACGTTTTGGTGGAGACCCTAAGTTAATAGATTCTGATACATCATGATGTGCTGAAATGCACCATCCAAAGAATTTGTAAAAAGTGTGCAGTAAAGAGTCAGTTAGCTATCTCTTAAGCCCCTGACCCACATCAGGGTATGAAAGTGTTGTGAGAAGAGATGACTTAATGGGAAGGAAGCAGGAACAGCTTGCTTGCTGAGCTCTGTGATGCTCCAAAATGATAGGGGTAAGATGCTTTGCCTCACCTTATGTCATTGGAGGTGGTCTATGGCAGGGCCACCAGGAGAGTGGTTAAAAGTAAGAGGTTGCATTGGACCCAAGTCTGACTCTCATCTGGGGCATTTGAGGGGTTAGAGATGCGCTGGCCAGCTGCTGATGGCTTTGCAAAGGAAAGGTGGTTGACTTGGCAGCCTGTCCTCTGGGAGTTGTCAGCAATAAGGGAGCATGACTGTTTTCATGGACCAGACTGGGGTACATGTACAAGAGAGCTGCTGTGAGATCGGAGCTGATTCTGTTCCCAAAGGCTACATAGGATCTCAGTTGACACTATGGCCATATTCCTGGGACATGTGGAAGGAATAATCCATTAGCTGGAACTAAAGCACTCCATCTCCAGCATCAAGGGAGCTATGGGCCAGGTTTCCTCAGCAATTGGGACCAAAGGACTCACAAAAGCATCCCTTAAGAAGACAAGTCAGTGTTAAATATCTGCTAGGCTCAGATAGCATGAAGCCAGCTTACAGCAACACCAGACAAGCAAGAATTTTCACACACCTCTTACCTCCCTTCCTCCCCTTTCTCTGATTCTGGGTGGGTGTTGGGGGTTGGAGGGAAAGAAACCTCTTAGCAGGTTGATGGAAGAAAATGAGAACCCCAGGTCTAAGCTTCTCATCTGGCACAAACCTTACCTTGGGAAGGAGACATGATTTAACTTGGAATCAAATTTGGAGTAAAAATCATTGTATGACAAGACATTCCAATATATGAATACAGACTCTGGTGGTGTAAAGGACATCAGTTTTTATGAACTAAGGGAGACCAGAGAACTCATTGGGTTGTATAAGTTTTCCTCCTAGAGCATGATAGCCTTCCCCAACTAAATACATTTTAAGTTTATTTTTTTTTATATATTTGTCTGCCTGGGCCAGGTCTTAGTTGTGGCCTGTGGGATCTAGGTCCCTGACCAAGGATTGAACCTGTGTCACCTGTTGCATTGGGAGTGTGGAGTTTTAGCACTGGACCACCAGGAAAGTCCCTGAATATACTTTAAAGGGACAGTGAGAGCATGATAACATTACTTTCAGCTTGAACCCCATGAAGCCGGCTTGTACAGCATCCTCTGTTATTATAGTTACAACAGAGATGGAGGAGGAAGTGGTACTACAGAGTACTACAGAGAGGTCCACAGCACCAAAATTTTCTCTCTCTATTCTCTGTTTTCCTGATGAACTCAACCTTCAAGGCTCAGGTCAGTCCCTATTTCCTCCAGCCGTGGGCACAGCTAGTTCCCTCTCCTCTGATCTCCCTTCCACTGACTCAGCCCCTCTTTATATTTGGTACTTGTTCTTCTGCTCACCACTGCTGACTCAGAGGCTCAGATGACAACTTTTATGAAGATGCCAGTTTTCCTTCAGTGGGGATGCATCTGGGAAGATGATGTCACAGCACCAGCTGTGTTCTTTCCTTAGATCCTGGGAGCCAGGCACATCAAGGGAGCACAGTCTATTCTGAAAGTGAATTGATAGAAAACAGAGTATAACAAACAGTCAGTGGCAATAGGTGGCCCTGCTTTGGTTCCACCCTAGCATTATTTTGTCCCTTACTGTCCCAGGATGGCTAGAGGCGGTGCCCACCCTGGGCAGAGTTCACCTCCTCTGCACTCCCTTGGGGCTTCCCAGGTGGCGCTAGTGGTAAAGAACTTGGGTGACAATGCAGGAGACTTAAGAAACATGGGTTCAATCCCTGGGTCAGAAAGATCCCAGGAGAAGGAAATGGCAACCCACTCCCGTATTGTTGCCTGGAAAATCCCAGGGACAGAGGCTCCTGGCAGGCTACAGTCCATGGGGTTACAAGAGTGGAACACGACTGAAGTGACTTAGCAGATACACGGCACTCCCGGGACTATCCCTCTGCAACATCATAGGCATTTGTTTGCCGGGACCGGTGGAACAAAGTTCTGCAAGCTGGGTGGCTGAAAACAAATTATGTTCTAACAGGTCTGGAGACTAAAAGTACAAGATTAAGGTTTGGCTCCTCCTGAGGGTTGTGAGGAAGACTCTTCCATGCTTCACAACCTAGCTTTTGGTGATTTGTGATTTGCTGGCCATCATTAGCATTCCTTGCCTTATACAAGTCTCACCCTGATCTCTGCCTTCATCTTGACGTGACGTTCCTGCCACATGTGTGTCAGTTTCAGTTTCCCCTTTTTATAAGGATACCAGTCAGATTGCACTAGCGGTCCAACCAAATACACTATGACCTCATTTTAAATTAACTAACGCATATAGCATGACCCTACATCCAAATAAGGTGACAGTCTGAGGGACTGGGGGTCTGGACCTCAATATGTGAATTTGGAGAAAGATACAATTCAGACCATGATAGTCAGCTATGTTCTCCTCTCCTCACTCTTCCAGAAAGTTCTTGGTCCTAGATTTTTGAGCCAGTCCAACCCGTGTCCTCACTATACAGCCACTGGCCTCTAAATATGGCCCAGGAACCTCTACTAGAGTTGGGGCTCATTGTGCTTGCATTCTTCCCCCCCTTTCCCTTCTGAATGGCTCTCATTTCTACTCCCAATTTCTACCCTTTTTCTTCTCCACCTCCCCTTTCTCTCCCTGTTCTTCCTCTTCTTCTTTCTGTTTTTTGATTTTCTGGCTTTGCCACTCAACTTTAATTCCTCCCTCTGGACTCTGGTCTTTGCGAGATTCAAATTCAGCTTTCCCCCACCCAGTAGCCTTTGGCTTGCTTGCTCCGCTGGCTCCCAGTTCCAGTCTTATGGAATCTGACCTTGACCTCTATCTACTGGCTGGAATCCTGACTGGGCCAGCCAGACCTCCTCTGGAGGCCACAGGAGTGTTCGGCAGACTCTCACCGAGTCTCTCTGAAAGTCAAGGACCCCATACAGAGCACCAAGCCCTCGTGACAGCACCTGCCACGGCCTCACGGCAATGCATTTTCTCCTTCTTTGGAGCACACAGCTAGGTTCCCTGTCCTAGGCTTTGGGCAGCTGGGTGTGGCCAGGTGCCTAATTTTGACCAATGGAGTGTAAGTACAAGTGATCTTTCTACTAATACAAAGGCAAGTTACCCTGGCATTTTTGTTCTGCTATGTTTTAATCTTCAAGTATCTGCATTCTTAAGAGGTCCAAAATCCCACTCTAATTTTAAAGAGGGTGTAGTAAAAATGAGATCTTTGTGCTTCCTTTCTCTCTTTCCTTTTCTTTTTCCTCCAGTCTCTAAAGCAGGGTTTCTGAACCTCAGCACTATTCCATTCTGAGCCTGAGAAGTATTTGATGAGGGATGCTGGTCCATACTTTGTGGACTGTTTAGAAGAATTCCCTGGCTTCTACCCACCAGATGCTAGTGACATGCATCCCCCAAGCTGTAATGATAAGATATGTCTCAGACTTTGCCAAATTTCCCCAGGGGAGTGCAGTCATCCTGGTTGAAAACCACTGCTCTGATGTCAATTGAGTATCTGCTACCTGCCTTTCCCACTGCTCTGATGTCAGTTGAGTATCTGCTACCTGCCTCTCTTCTACTCTCTAAACTCTCATAGGCCCCTACTCCATGCCAGGTAGTGGCTGTGTAGTCACTGAGTCATGTCCGACCCTTATGACCCCTTGAACTGCAGCCTGACAATTTCCTCTGTCCATGGGATTTCCCAGGCAAGAATACTGGAGTAGGTAGCCATTTCCTTCACCAGGGGGTCTTCCAGACCCAGGGACAGAACCTGGGCCCCTACATTACAGGTGGTCTCCAGTATTGCAGGCAGATTCTTGACTGACTGACTGGGCCACCAGGGAAGCCCTCCTCCAGGCCAGACAGTACTCTAATTGCTAAGAAGCTGCTGATCTTCCCTCCCCAATCCTCGGCCCCCAGTTCCTTTCCCTCCCATTATAAGAAATCATGGCTCCGGGGAAGACTGCTTACGGGAAGCCATAAAGTCATTCTGGCTCTCTTACCTTGGCTTCCAAGATAACACAATCAGGTTACAGAGGCAGCGTTTGGGGAACTTCAAAGCTGAGCCAAGGGAGTGGAGGCTGCTGGGGAGCTGAAGCCTTATCTGTGGCTCGAATGTTCTCACCCTTATCAACTCAGAAGGAGCGGTGCCTTGGGGAGAGCAAGAGGGAGTCAAAAGATCTGATTGCTTTCTTTTTCCCACTGTCTTTAGAATGAAAAGGACCAGGGAAAAAGAAAGGGCTGAAGGAAGAAAAGCAAAGTAGGAAGAATGCTTGTAGGAGAGTGGATTTAAGCGGGGGCGTTGGGGGAAAGCGGAAGGGGCTTTTCTGAGCCGGCGCTGACCCACGCTTACCTGGATTGGACAAAAGGCTCTAGAACCAGAGAACCTGAGAGTTAGAAGGTCTTGACAATAGCTTCGTGAGATGACACCTGGGCCTCAAGCCCTGAGGCCCATCACTGGGTAGGTGTGGGATGAGTTGCAGCTGCTTTGAAAACTCCTGCAGTAGGTAAAGTGGGGCTTCCCAGGTGGCGCTAGTGATAAAAAGCCCACTGCCAATGCAGGAGACTTAAGAGATGTGGGTTCGATCCCTGGGTTGAGAAGATCCCTGGAGTAAGAAATGCAACCCACTCCAGTATTCTTGCCTGAAGAATTCCAGGCACAGGGGAGCCCGGTGGGCTACAGTCCACAGGGTTGCAAAGAGTCGGACATGACTGAGGTGACTTAGTACACACACACACAGCAGATAAAGAAGACCTGAACACAGACAGCAGCACTGTGACTGCAGAAGTGAGACTCTAAGCAGGATGCATTTGCTGGAGGTGCATCTGTAGAGGTTTGAAGGAGTAGGGGTAATCTAAGATGATGTTGATGACAATAATAATCATTGTAAACCTTTATACATCACTCCCTGTGTACCAGTTTTTAATGCACTTTATATAGATGTTAACTCATTTTGCCCTCCCAACAATTCTGCCTGATAGGTTTTACTAAAGTGTTCATTTAAAAGGTGACAAAATTGAGACAGAGATGTTTACTAACTTATAGATCACAGAGCAAATCAGGAAAGGAGAGCTGGGAACTAAACCCAGATAGCCTAGTCCTAGTACTTGTGTTTTAACCAAATTAAACACAAGTTTGTGCTCTCTACCACTTGGTTAAGAAAACTTGGGCAGCTAAGTGGCCAGTAAAGTCAGGAAGCCAGGTTTGGCCTGAAGGAGGAGCGGGTTTGAGGGAAAAACAATGGGTCAGCCTTGAAAATGTTGTGTCTGGCATATGTGTAGGGTACCCAAGTATCATCACCTAGAAGGTGGGGTGGTCGTTCCATTCTAACCTCAGTACAGAGGTCCAGGTAGCTGCCCATGGACTTGTAGCTGTGAATAGGGTAGGAAGCTGTGTGCAGTGAGAAGAAAAGAAGACCGAAGGACCCCAGAGAACACCAACCATTAAAAGCAGGTGGAAGAAGAACTAGGAAAAGAGGATGGAAAAAAATGCATCAGCATTAAGAGTGGTTCCCTGGAAATTAAGGGTGAAGTGAGTTTCAGGAAGGAGGGCAAGGTCACCTGGGACAAAAGCTATAAAGTCCATGATAAGAACTGAAAAGAGACATTGTTCTTCAGGGGTTGCATGGGTTTCTGATTTATCCCCCCAAACAGACCAGAAACTTCTTGAGGTCAAGAACTGCATCCAACACTTTGTTGTATTCTTTGGGTCTCCTTTCTGGTGCTGGGCCAGGCAGGCAGAATATCTGTGGGTTGTTGGTAGCTCAGGTTCCTTATCAAGTCAGTGCCTTTACTTATAAATTGCCCACACCTCATAAGGACAGATGATGTTCCAAGACTCACACAACGTTGGGTTGCCCATAACCCCTGCACTTGGCATCGCCAAAGTAGATGATTAACGATGCAGCATTGTGGTCTTCTATTCCTCAACAGTTGGGATCAACATAAAAGCTATTGTGTGTCAAGGACCTCCTGTGTGCCTGACTGTTCTGGACATTTGGCACTTGCAGTTCAGATCTTCAGAATCTGGCAAGATGGGTATTATCATCTTCTTTTTCCAGATAAAATGACTGAGTTGAAAGCTGGTTGCCTCACCCAGGGCCACACCAGTAGGCAAAGCACTGCCAGGATAAGGACCCCAGTCCATATGACTCCAAAGATGCTCTTAGCTCATCTCCTCCCCTTCTCCCAGGGGCCACTGCCTTATTCTAATTATCACCATCATTCAGGTGGGTTTTTTTTTTTTTTATTACAGCTCCTTCCTTTTTTCCACTCTTCCATCAAACATCCTTCCTCAGAATCCATCCTCCAAACTACAGCTGGGTATTTGTCTAAATGCAGCACTGGTCAATTTTAAATTCCTTCAGTGATTTCATTTATAGGATCCAGGGGATATACCACTTTGCTTTATGACATAAGCCCAAACCCCTCAGCATACTCTTCTAGGCTTTTCTCATCTGACGCTAGAGGCTTTTCCCAGCCCCTCTTGGCTGTCACCTCACACTCACCCTTCTCTCAGCCAAACCAGCCTCATTCACTTCCCTGAAGATGTCCTGCTCTCATTTTGCACATTTCTATTTCCTGGGGCTGCAGCACCCTTCTTCCCTTTGGTCCTGGGTTGATGCACATTTGGAGCTTCCCAGGTGACGCTAATGGTAAAGAGCCCATTTCCCAAAGCAGGAGATGCAGGAGATGTGGGTTCGATTCCTGGGTTAGGAAGACCCTCTGGAGGAGGGCATGGCAACCCACCGCAGTATTCTTGCCTGGAGGATCCCACGGACAGAGGAGCTTGGCAGGATACAGTCCATGGGATTGCAAAGAGTTGGACACAACTGAAGTGACTTAGCACAGCACACATGAAACACACACTTGTTCTTTAAGACTCAGTTCATCCCTCTTGTCACAAGCATCCTTGAACCTTCTGAGACCTTCCTGCCTCACCCTCCTCAGTTTTCGTCCTCTGAACATCTCTGCCCCAGGAATAGCTGCATTGCCCTGCATTCTGCCTGCCATTTTCTTCTGTTCCTCTTCCTTGACTCTGAGGTCTTAGAGAACACCATCCCAGCACTCCGAGATCAGAGCAGAAGCTGAACCCTTGCTTGTTAAATAAGTGACTGGCCTTGGATGCTTGGATCACAAAGAGGTTGGAAGGCGGGAGAAGGCAGGACAGCGGTGGAAAGGGCAGGCAGCTGGGTGGACTGGGGTGTGGGTGTCCCCTTGGGGAGTTGGTTTAATGCTTCTTCCACATTTTCCTCTTCCCGCCACCGCTGAAAGCACGGGGGATACCCCGCCTCTGCTTCCAGACGGTGATAATCCCGCCTGACCTGTCTGGGCCAGACCTCTGCCTGCAGTCCCGTCTTTGGAGTCCGGTTTTCTTTTGGCAGGACTGCAGCAGGAAACACTTGCATGGTGAGGTTCCTCTCGCATGGAATGTGTGTTGCGAGGGGACTGAGAGCCAGATGGAAAAAAGCCTCCCAAGTAAGCCAGGCTGGAAAGATAGGTGGATGATAGTAAGGGCGATTCCTCCATTTAAAGAACAGTTGGCAGTGAAAGTAATCCAGGCTCCCGACTTCGAAGTGCTACAAAAATTAGCAAGACTTGGGAGCTGAAAGGGAGAAGCAGAGATGAAGAGAAAGAAAGCTATGGCCTCCTGCGTTATCTCCACCCTCCCATCTTCAAACTGAGGGAAGAATTTCTGTTTCAGTGGAAACACGCTGCCTTTACCGAAAAGAATGTCTAATGGTGGGGTTTTCAGACAGTCAAACTAGAAAAGCAAAATTTTCTGGGCAATCGGGCTCTTCAAATCACATTCAAAAATCAACCACTGATCTTCTGTACTAGAGGACCAGCCCTGTGTGAGCGATACAGCACAACCAATATGAGCATTTGGTGAAGTTATTAGCTGATGGACTTCCAGACATTGTCTGAGTTGATCCTGACAAGAGCTTGATGAGGAGGGAATTAATGTCCCTTCTCCCCATTCTACAGAAGAGGACATGAGGCTCAGAGAATGTAGGTGATGTGTCTAAGATCTCACCACCCCGTTCATTTTCTCTTTGCTTATGAAGCACTGATGTTGCACCAGGCACCATTCCAGGCCTGGAGATACCTTGCTCCACCAGACAGGTAAGGTCCCTACGCTCATAGAGCTTCTGTTCTAGTTAAGGGAACAGACAATAAACAAGAGACCAAATAGGTAAACAGAGACATATGCTGTAAAGAAAATAGAGCTTTGGAGTTGAATGGAAAGTGCTGATAGATGATCGGCAGTGGTGGGGTGTGTGTGCTGTTTTGGGAAGGAAGATTGGAAGGCTGGTGGAGAAGATCAAGATAAAGGTTGAAAGAAAACATATCCTACTCTCCTTTCACTATGCCCGCAATGCTGGAGCTTCCTGCAGGGGCTTCTCTCCTCCACATCCTTCTCTTTGTTTTTCTGTTAGAAGTCCCCCAAACTTCTCATAGAAATTGACACAGCCAGAGGCATATTTCTCAGGGACCTCTGAAGAGGGTACCTGGACCCTTACCAGTGACAGTTCTGAGATGGGAAAATGCAAGTGTTGGCCCCATCCTGGCATGCATCGGCAGCTGTTCTGAAAAATGAAAACTCAGGCCATTGACCAATGCGGGAAACTGAAGCGTTTTATAGGCGCAGTCATCGAGGGCAAACACGGCCGCATTTCATGACAACATCTCCCAGAAGCCGTTCACCTGGACAATAGAAGGCTGGGAGGACAGTTAACAGTCTTCAAATATTTGAGGGACTGTTATGTGGTAGGGGGACCAGCTATAGGGAGTTAAGTTCAGGTTAGCGGCTGGAGGTGAGAGGGAGGCACGTGTCAGCTTGGTGTTGGGAAAACTTTTCTAACAATTTCAACTGGTCCACAAGGCAGTGAGATTACCTTGGGTGGGAGAGAGAAGCTTCTGTCTAGAATGTGCAAGAAAGTGTGCAAGGAGGGGCTCAGGGAACCCCCTCTACCAGCTCAAGGAATGATTGGTTGATCGGCCCATTCATTTAACTTCTTAAGCATCTTCTGTGTGGTTGATATACGGATGCAATGCCGAAAAAGACATACACGATCCTTGCTTTCCTGCAGTTTCTTATGGTGTTTCCCATGCAGTTTTTTATACAGTTTCCCTTCTCAGGGTGGAGACCGTCAAGAAAGAAGTGAATAAATAGATGCAGATGGAGATGGGTGTTACAAGAGGGGGTGTATGAGGATGACTGTGTGTGTGTTTCTATGTGCCTGTATGTTGTATGTGCTTGTGTGTGTGGAATGAATCATACGTTACAGCACATGGTCAGAGAAAGTATCTCTGAGGAGATAAACTGTGGGGTAAGTCCTGGATGATCAGAAGGACCAGCAAGGGCAAAGGTCCAGACTGATGGGCTCAAGCAGGAAGAGAGGCTAGTGTGGGTGACTTAGTGAGCAGAGGGACGGGGCAGTTGGAGATGAAACCAGGCAGGGGCAAGACTGTGGAGGACACATGTACACCATGGTGAGGCAGTTGGGTTCTTTATAAAAAGGCCATGGGGAGCCCCATCAGGGACATGCTTTATGGATGAGAGGTTGGATTAGATGAATAATTTTTAACGCTGGTAGTACTTGGGAGATCCAGAATTGTAATTCAATGAACTAAGTGAGTGCTACGATTCCTTTCATGATGAAGATGGAAAGTACCAATATGAGCTTTCCTATGGGATCACACATTTTACTCAGGACATATGAGAAGGACATGGCCCACTGGCATTTTGCTAACATATTATCTGTCAACTACTTCACCTGTGTAACTGGATTCTAAATAAGTTTAGTTCTCTACAATGATTACTTGGTGGATCACCTTCTGTGTGTCAGTTTCTAAGCCTGCACAGGGGGTAAAGGGCTGTGTCTAGCACATAACAGGTGCTCGATCAATACTTATTGAGTAAATGAATGTTTGAATGTGTCTGATATGCAACTGGGCACTAGGGAAAGGAGATGGGGGAGAAAGAAATGGGGAAAAGATAAAGATGCCTCTGTCTTTATTATCTCATTGTGCATGTGTGCTAATTTGCTTCAGTCGTGTCCAACTCTTTGTGATTCCATGGACTGTAGCCTGCCAGGCTCCTCTGTCCATGGGATTCTCCAGACAAGAGTGGGTTGCTGTACCCTCTTCCAGGGGATCTTCCCAACTCAGGGATTGAACCCGTGTCTCTTATGTCTCTTGCTTTTGCAGGCAGGTTCTTTACCACTGGAGCCACTTGAGAAGCCCTTATTATCTCATAGGGGGACTGTAATAAGATTATTTGCAAACTGCCTATTAGAAGAATGAACAGGTGAAAAGTGCAAAGGAAAGGGAATTTGGTTTGAGTGGTTTTTTTTTTTTTTTTTGGCAGCAGCATTCCATAGGGTGCTCATGGGGAAGGCAAAATGCACCATCATCACTGAGACCATTTGAAGAGTCTGACTTTTTCACTTCCTAGTGGATTCTGGCTTCAGATTTCACAGGGGAGTTTGCCTCCCAATTCATAGAGACAACAGAAAAAAACACTGTGTGGTCAGGAGCAGGGACTCTGGGACTCCTTTGGAAGACCAAGCAGCTGAGAACCAGAGCCTCTTGTTTCTCTGCTTTGGCAGGATAACAAGGGTTTTGGCAAGGAGTTTGAGACTCAGAATGTCTGCAGCTTGTGTAGCCTGTCATGGGGCCAGATCTCTGTGCTGCAGCCTGTGTTGACCTAGTCAAATCACCACCAAGTGGCTGGAAGCCATAGCCAAATCAGTTCCACCATTCTCCCACCCTATTTTAATCACCCAGGAGTCAGTTTCTGGAATCAACTAATCTAGTGAGCACGTGTTAAAGAATCTAGGCTAAACAATTAACCCCTTTCCAGGACCACGGAGCCATTCATAGACGATACAGCTTTGGCCTCTGCAACTGGATTTAAACTGCAAATTCCAGGAGGAAGGGAAGGAGAAAGACTTTTGATTGCTCCTATTGTGGTCCAGAAATTCTGCTAGATTTTAATATCCTTTACTTAGGCACACCAGTTCTAAGATAAGTATTATTATCTCCATTTTAAACACAAGAATCCAGAGCTCCAGAGAAGTTAAGGGTCATGGCCAAGACTATACAACTGAGTAGGTGGCAAGATTTGATCCCAAGACTGTCATCAAAACCCAAGTTTTTCTCATGGTATCTCTTTCTGTTCCAGTATTATCCAGTGATCACAGCCTTTCTGTATAATATCTACTCAATGGATTGAGCCCCATGGAAGTTTTTGGGGATTTCAAGTGCTTGGCAATGGGGCAATGCCATTCTGAGTACTTATGTCCTAGAGTAGAATGTCTATGTTTTATCCTAAGAAATTCTGATGTAATTGGTTTGGGCATACAGCCTAGAACTTAGATTTTTTTTAAAAATTTGAACATTTTCATTTGTATTGGGGTATAGCTGACTAACAATGTTGTAATAGTTTCAGGTGAACAGCAAAGGGACTCAGCTATGCATATACATGTGTCCATTCTGGACCTTAGATTTTTCATGAGCTCCCTTGTTAAGGATTGGAGGCATGCTGGTCCCTCAACTGCAACCAAGAGAAAAGCAAGAGCCCAAATGGAAGGAATGGGCCAGAGGAAGCTGTGGGGCTGCAGAGGTCAGCTCTGTAAGGGCATCAGGGTGGTCTAGGATGTGGGGTCCAAGGGATGAACCAGGATCAGGATGTCAGGTCTAACATCTCAATAGTGGGTGTGTGCCTGTGTGCGTGCTAAGTCACTTTAGTCATGTCTGACTCTTTGGGACCCCATGGATGGCAACATGCAAGACTCCTCTGTCCGTGGGATTCTCCAGGCAAGAATACTGGAGTTGATTGCCATTTCCTTCTCCAGGGGATCTTGCTGACCCAGGGATCAAACCTGAGTCTCTATGTCTCCTGCACTGACAGACTGATTCTTTACCCAGTAGCACTGTCTGGGATGGCTCCGTCAATAGTGGGTGGGACTCAGAAATGGAAGGCTTCAGTTGGTTGTTGATAATGATGGAGAAAAGTTGCAAAAGTCCAGTGAGAATCTATTAGGAACGGGAGTGGAGTGGGCAGGGCACACCAGGAGAGCTGTAGCTGCCTCACAAAGAAGGTGGAAGGCTTGTGGCCTGAAAGGAGCTCTGGTGAGTTGAAGATGTCAACTGGCTGCTGTCCTACTCTCCTAGAGAGAGACTGAGATAGGGCCTTGCTGATAATAATGACAACCATGACAGTGATGACATGATGAAATATCTGACATGTACCAAGTGCCCCCATAGTACTTTACCTATCCCCTATACTGGGTTGAATGGTGACTCTTCAAAAGTTGGTTCCTGTTGTCATTCCAAGAATCTGTGAATGCGACCTAATTTGGAAAAAGAGTCTTTGCAGAAATAATTAAGGGAAGGTCATCCTGGATTGTCTTCCCCGATGGCTCAGTGATAAAGAATCTACCTGCAATGCAGGAGACACGGGTTCTGTCCCTGGGTCAGGGTTATGCCCTGAAGAAGGCCATGGCAACCCACGCCAGTATTCTGGCCTGGAGAATCCCATGGACAGAGGATCTTGGTGGACTACAGTCCACGGGATCACAAACAGTCAGACACGACTGAGTGACTAACACTTTCACTTTCATTGGTGAGGAAGTAGATGCTCAGAGATTTTGAATGCATTGCACAAATAGCAATCACAATCGTTTGGCACAATCTGCACAGAACCCAGAGAAACTTCCCTCGTAGCTCAGCTGGTAAAGAATCTGCCTGCAATGTAGGAGACTGGTTCAATTCCTGGATCAGGAAGATCCCCTGGAGAAGGGATAGGCTACCCTCTCCAGTATTCTTGGGTTTCCTTGGTGGATCAGTTGGTAAAGAATCTACCTGTACTGCAGGAGACCTGGGTTAGATCCCTGGGTTAGGAAGAGGCCCTGGTGGACGGTATGGCAACCCACTTCATTATTCTTACCTGGAGAATCCCCATGGATAGAGGAGCCTGGTGGGCTACAGTCCATGGGGTCACAAAGAGTTGGACATGGCTGAGCGACTAAGCACAGAGCAGAGCACATCCAGAGAAGCTAGCTTTACAATTTGGGAGCATTAAGACTGTCTGTGAACTTCACAGGGTTGGGTGGTCTTCTGTATTTCTGCTGGAAACTGAAGGCTGTGCAGGTGCCCAGGGCTCTGGCCTGGCACTGTGGTTTCTAGGACTAATTTCAAGCCAACCAGGGCCAGGAAAAAATGAAGTTTGATTTAAGAAAAACTGAGGTAAAATTATTTAATTCATATTTAATTTATATGCAGAGTACATCATGAGAAATGCTGGGCTGGATGAAGCACAAGCTGAAATCAAGATAGCTGGGAGAAATATCAATAACCTCAGATATGCAGCTGACACCACCCTATGGCAGAAAGTGAAGAAGAACTAAAGAGCCTCTTGATGAAAGTTAAAAAGTTGGCTTAAAGGGCAACATTCATAAAACGAACATCATGGCATCCAGTCCCATCACTTCATGGCAAAGAGATGGGGAAACAGTGGAAACAATGACAGACTTTATTTTTGGGGGCTCCAAAATCACTGCAGATGGTGATTGCAACCATGAAATTAAAAAATGTTTACTCCTTGGAAGGAAAGTTATGAACAACCTAGACAGCATATTAAAAAGCAGAGACATTACTTTGACAACAAAAGTCCATCTAGTCAAAGCTATGGTTTTTCCAGTTGAACTATAAAGAAAGCTGAGCACCGAAGAATTGATGCTTTTGAACTGTGGTGTTGGAGAAGAATCTTGAGAGACCCTTGGACTGCAAGGAGATCCAACCAGTCCATCCTAAAGAAGATCAGTCCTGAATATTAATTGGAAGGACTGATGTTGAAGCTGAAACTTGAATACTTTGGCCACCTGATGCAAAGAGCCAACTCATTGGAAAAGACCCTGATGCTGGGAAAGATTGAAGGCCAGAGGAGAAGGGGACAACAGAGGATGAGATGGTTGGATGGTCACCGACTCAATGGACATGAGTTTGAGTAAACTCTGGGAGTTGGTGATGGACAAGGAGGCCTGGTGTGCTGCGGTTCATGGGGTCGCAAAGAGTTGGACACAACTGAGCACCTGAGCTGAGCTAAACTTCACATAAGATAAATCATTTAAAAATGAACAATCCAATGGCATTGAATACATTCACAATGTTGACAGGCCACCACCTCTATCCAGAGCATTTTCATCACCCTAAAAGCAAACCCTGTATCTATTAATATTTACTCCTCATTCTCCACTTCCCCATCCCTGGTAAACTCTGATCTTTGTTCTGTCTCTATGGATACACCTATTCTGGATAGTTCCAATTAATGGAATCTTGAAACATGTGCCCGTTCTTGTCTGGCTCCTCTCACCTAACCTGGGCTTCCCAGGTAGGTCAGCAGTTCAAGAATCCGCCTGTGATGCAGGAAACACAGGAGACACAGGTTCAGTCCTAGGGTCTGGAAAATCCTGTGGAATAGGGAGTGGCAACCCACTCCAGCATCCTTGCCTGAAGAGTCCCATGGACAGCAGAGCCCGGCGGGCTACCGCCCACAGGGTCGCAAAAAGTTAGACACGACTGAGGTGACCAAGCACTTGTGCTTTTTCTTAGCCTATTGTTCTTAAGGCTCACCCAGTGACAGTGTGTGTCAATCCTTCGTTTCTTACTATGGCTGAACAATATTCCATGGTATGGATAGATCACAGTTCGTTCATCTGTTCATTGTTGATGAACAGTCGGGCCATCTTTGTTCATAGTGAGCTGGGCAGTGAGAAGAGCCTCCACACATTACCTCATCAATGGCCCACAGTAATACTGTGAGGAAGGCATCACTCATAATCCCATTTTGCAGATGAGGAAACTGAAGCTCAGAGAGAGGTTGAGTAATTTGAACCCAAGTCTGGCACTCAGTCTCCAGCCAGGGCTTCCTCACATGCTCTGTGCTGAGGGTCACCACTTGGCTGTTGCATTTTGGGTTCAGAAGCATCAGATCTTAGCTCCCCTTTTTAGCCATGGCCATCAAACTTGATGGGCTAAGATGACTTATAAGACTCAAGCCCTAGATTGTGGTTTAACAAAATTTTAATCTTTAAAGTCTTAAACCTTCTCTCTCTCGTGTGTTTGCATGTGTGTATGTGTGTTTCTCTCTTAGTAGCTGAGCTGAAATGCCCAATGTAGTCCCACAACCCTTCCTGTTCCAGGCTCCCCGTGTTTAGAGAGGGGTGCTTCTCCCTGCTGGTTTTATGGGGAAAGGGAAATGATCCTTCCTGGCTGTGAACCAAAAGTATGGGAAGAAAGGGCTTGGGGAATAGGGAAGAAGAAACAAGTTCATGGAAAGAAGGTTGGACTGTTGGACTTGCTGGCTGGGAGCCACAGATATTTAGGTAAAAGGGATTCAGCGCATATCTTACTTGTACCCAGGCACATCCCTGTTGCTGTTGAAAATAGCTGGCAACCAAGGACCTTGGGAGAGTCACACAAGAGGCTGGAGGACTGCTAAAAGCGAGACAGGCCACCGGAGGACTGGAACCCACTTTGTATCAGATACATAATACTTCCTCAAACTTCTCTAAGGGATGGAGCTGGTCAGGGGGAGAGGGGAGGAGAAGGACTTCTAGTGGGAGCCTGTGGAAGAATAATCACAGAGCTGATGGGAGTGCCTGGCCCATAGCAATTGGCTCAGGCTCTGGTTTGGGTGGAATCAGTGCATTTAAGAAGGCTGGGAGATGAGAACTTTTGGTCCCAGCCAAGAAGCTCCTGAAGGCTTCCCAGGTGGCTCAAAGGTAAAGAATCCACCTGCTAATACAGGAGATGCAAGAGACATGGGTTTGATCCTTGGGTCAGGAAGATCCCCTGGAGGAGGAAAGGCAACCTGCTCCAGTATTCTTGCCTGGAAAATCCCATGGACAGAGGAGCCCGGTGGGCTATAGTCCATGGGGTGGCAAAGAATAGGATGTGACTGAAGGGACTGAGCACACACTCGTGAGGGGCTCTTGAAGCTGATTCTCTGGAAGGGAAGCCCTGGGGTAGGATGGAGAGAGGATGGAAGGAAGGAGGAAGAGCTAACAGGAATCCAGCATTTACCCTGACCAGGTATTGTGCTGCCTGGTCCTGAAATCAAACTCTCACCCCAAGATGCCATCATTCCCTCCCAACCACTGCAGACCCTGAGGTCTGAGAGGTCACATGGCTTGTCTGGGGCCATGCAGCCAGGTGGCACGTGGGACTCTAAACTCTGGAGGTCACCGATACAACAGGTAATGTGAATCCTTATGTAAATACCTACAGGGACCACTGGAGCCCAGAGAAGTGTTGCCCTACTTTATTGTAAATGCTCAACCCCTCTGCTGGCAATGCTTCTCTCCCCTTTGTCTGTCTAGGAGCACTTGCTCATCCTTCAAAAGTCAACTCAAGCCTCACTCCCACCTTGAAGCATTTTATTCCATCCCCAGGTGGATTCAGGTGTGAGCTCCCCTGCACAGGTTTGAGACACAGCCCTTCTCGTGTTTCTGTCATCATCTGTTTCCATCTGTCTTCCGCTCAAGACTGTGAAGCCCTGCAGAGCCGGGCAGAGTAGCCATTTCTCCATCTCTAGCACCTGCCAAAGTGATAATCTCTAAAAACGGCTAACCGTCTTCAGGCACACACTGTGTGCTAAACAGTTTGAGTGGGGCACCTCTTTTTTTGGGCGAGGGTACTCAAATTATTTTCTTTTTGAAAAACAGTAGATCTATGAGAACATGTTACTATCTTGGCTGTCTTGGGTATATTTTCCCAGGCACGTGGTGTCTCTTTCAATAACTGGTTTTAAAAAAATTTTTTTAGGTGAAAATTTTAATGAATTGTAATTTTATTCTGATCACTTACTCTCCAAAAGATTTATTTTTGCAACTTTATTGCCAGTACAATTGATAGCTGAAAAAGCTGCACATATTTTTAAATTTAATTTTTAGTTTATAGTGGAATGTAGTTATTTACAATGTTGTGTTAGTTTCAAGTGTATGACAAAGTCGTTCAGTTGTACATATATACCCATTCTTTTTCAGATCCTTTTCCCACATAGGTTATTACAGAATAAGCTGTACAGTTTTAATGTATTGATATATAATTGGAAGAGTGGACATATTCATGTATCAGTGATACCATTACCACCATCAAATAACATATCATTCAGTGACCACACAACTCTAAAAGGGAGATATAGTTTCTCATGTTCATTACAGTGATGCATAGAAACCCAGGAATCTCAGTGGCTAATTTATTGCTAACATGGCCTTCATGTCATGGTTGTAGTGACACTAGTCTATGTTTATATTTTGGATATTTTGTTCTGCATGGATGTTTCTGTATCAATTTTGATTGAAAAATATTGCATTAAAGCAACTTTTTTTTTTTTTTTCTTGACAACTCTTTAATGTTGCAGCCCAAGCAAATGTGCCTCTAGTTTCTCTTTCCTCATGGCCTGGCTCTTTGGTTGCATGAATCACAGCTCCAATGAAGGAAGGAGCTGTGCTGTGGTTTGCCTGCACAGAAGCACCCCGAGGGCAGGGGCCAGGCCTGCTTTGCCCACCATTGTGTCCTGGTGCTGTCTCTCTGCATACCCCTCAAGGGTGCAAAAAACATTTGCTGAACGAATGAATGAGATGATTTCTAAAAGGGACCACTCTGGATCTATCTGTAATTTCAGTTCATTTCTTCACATTGTTTCATTAAGGAAGCATTTATTGAACATCTCCTGTGGCCAAGCCCATTTGTAGCTATGGGAATGGTAAACACAAGGCCTATGCTCTCAGCAAGCTTGTCTGGTGGTGAGGACTGGTCTAAAAGCAGAGAAGTACTGAGAGACAGAGGTCATGGTGAAAGCACAGAGAGGGGCCACCAGCTCATCCTGGAGGAACAGGAGAAGGCCAGCTTAGAGAAGATATATGAGCCAAGTTATGGGGAAGGAGGAGAGGATGGCAAGTGGACTAGTAGGGAGACAGAGTTTTGGACAGAGGGCACAGCATGTGCAAAGGCCCTGGGGCATGCTGTGTAAGTGTACAAACTCCTAGAAATTTTGTGCTCTTGAAGCACAGAACGAAACCCAAGAGATCAGCTATGACAGCCTTGGAGAAATGGGCTGGGCAGATTTCCATGATCTGCAATGCCAGGGTCTTCAGCATTTCTCTGCAGTTGGTGTCTAATGTAACTCCTCTCCCAAAGGGGGCAAAACAGGATTCCACAAGCTCTCTGGGCAAATGAACGCCCATACGTTTTCTGAGAAGGTTAGACACACACCAGATATTGGGAGTAGCAGGGAATCATTTGTTACATAGAATAGGAAAGCCTGGTTCTAGAGCTCAAAGTGGAGGCACCACTCCCCAGTCCAGAACCCAATCGCAGTCAGTTCAATGGGTGTCCCCTCACTCCTCTGACACGTATCCAGGGCTGTCACTTGCCACTAGCTTGTCACTCACAGCAAGTAGGGATTTAACATCATCGATTTCCCTCTCAGAGCAATCTCAGCCAGGCCCTAAGCCCAGATAGGGCGTTGTTAACCAGCCTGAGAGAGGCACGCATGTCTGTTACAACTCTCTGGTCCAAAGTCACAGTTGAAGCAGTGTTAACACCACCCCTTTGTCAAACAAATGTCAGTCCCCGGTCATGGGCTTGGAGCGCTTATCGCAGGGGCCCCGTGGGGCTTCCTGTCGTAACTTTGCACAGGGCGAGAGCTTATCTTTCGGAACCTTTGGAGTTGTGAGTTGAGCTACAAAGCCTTCCCCGCGGCCCATTTCATCCTGGGATGTGTCCTTGCTTGCAGGGAGATGAAAAGTGCCCTGCCCTGCTTATTAAGGTTTATACTATCAGCTCCTTGAGCTTGTATCAGAAAGACATTTGTGGTGGCATTTGACCTTGATGAGGAATCTGGATCATCTGATGGTGATTATAGAGCTTTTATCCGCCTTTGTTGAGCATAAACTCTCCAGGGCTGCAACCTCTCCCCCTAATAACCTGGTTTCAGTCATCAGCTCTCAACAGAAGACATCCTGAGGACGTCCTGCCAAGGAGGCAAGATTTGGCCATGTCCTCCAGGTGAAGAGGACTCCAGCTGACAGGGGAAAAAGGAGTCTTTTTTTTTTTTTTTTTCTTTCCATAATGCCCATGGAGTTCTGGAGTGGGTTGCCATTTCCTTCTCCAGTGGGACACATACTGTCAGAACCCTTCACTATGACCTATCCATCTTGGTGGCATTGCACAGCATGGCCCAGAACTTCACTGAGTTATGCAAGCCCCTTCGCCATGAGACAGGGATCCATGCATGGTCTATGGGGTCGCAAAGAGTCAGACATGACTTAGCGACTGAATAATAACAACAACTTTCCCCCAGTGTGGAAGTTTCTGGCACTGGTTCTTTCTCGCTGCCTGACTGTAGCGGCGATACAGCCACTCAGCCTCAGTTCCTCTGTCAGTAAAATGGAAACTGGGGCTTCCCTGGTGGTTCACATGGTAAAGAATTCACCTGCAATGCAGGAGTTTGACCCCTGGGTTGGGAAGATCCCCTGGAGAAGGGAATGTCAGCCCACACCACTATTCTTGCCTGAAGAATTCCATGGACAAAGGAGCCTGGTGGGCCATTGAAGATTCGCACATGAATCGAATTCACACATGAATTTGGACATGACTGAGCAACTAAAGCTTTTAAAATGTAAATCACTTGCCCGTCAGGATCCTAATCAGGATGACCGATGACGCTGCACCAGGGGACCCAATGCACAACTGATGCCTGCTCTCGGGGTTGGTGACCTTTGCACACGGCTTTCTTCTCTGTGTTCCAGCCTCTGATTCTCTGGTCAGTCCAAGCTGGAAAAGGAGATACAATTCACACACATGGAAGGAGTTGGTCAGTGGCGCTCCCTTTCTAAGTGTAAATAGCGGGCTCTGAAGTGGGGTCCTTCTCATGACATTTCCTTTTCAAATAATCACAGTTTCCCATATGCAATTTATTTCACATGTATTATTCCAAATAGTAATTTATTTTATCTTCTGGAAATTTGGAAAAATAAGGGTAGTGGATTCTGTTTCAGTTTGGCCTCTGACTCACAGATTATCTCTTACCTTGCCCAGGGTCACCTGTGGAAACGAAATCAGCCCGCCAGAGCACTTGCCTGCTGGTAGATTGTCATCTGACTCCGTTTCTGCAGCAGCTTTCCAATTCCCACCTCTTGGAGTTGATGATAAGGTGGTTTCTGCATCTTGCTCTGACTGCCTGGATGCTTTAGGGCAAATTCTCTCATGTTTTCTTTTTCCATCTATAAAATGAAGGGCTTGTGTGGAGTATTTTTCAGTGTCTCTTTCTGTGTCTGTTGGGTTTTCTTCTGTTTGAGGATTCCACTTTAGATGGCCATTAAAGCTGAATTGTATCTCAGGCCTGTGTTCATTGTTGGTCATTCCCCACCCATCTACTCACTTGAGAGCCAGCTTCTTTGACTCTTTCAAGAAGAAGACTTGTCAGAGTTACAGTGTGTCTGTTGACAAGTAGTTCTGGGCTCAAAGCATCTAGGAATAATTTATTTATTTTGTCTCCCTGGACCTCAGTTTCTTCACCTGTAAAATGGGAAAACAGACACAGATGAAATAAAAACAAATGGACTTGGCTGTGTTCCAATAACATTTTACTGATGTGGACTAAAATGTAAATTTCCTATAATTTTTACATTTCACAAAATATTCTTCCTTGAATTTTTTTGAACTTAAAAGTGTAAAAAAATATCCTTAGCTCTTGGGCTGTACCAAAACAGGTGGCAGGCAAGATATGGCCTGCAGTCTGTAGTTCTAGGCTTTTCTCCCTTCTTGGGGCTCTGTCCCTGGGACTGGAGAAGCTGAGCCCATCCTTTGAGAGTTCTACCCTTCCTTAGCACTTGAGGCAAGAGGCACTGTTCCTGACTCCCTCTGTTAACAGCACAGTCCTGACTCCCTCTGTTAACAGCACAGGCAGGGGTACTTCAATCTCAGGTGCCCCCAGCTAGTTAGTGCCACGTCCTAACAATTACACTAACCAGTGGCTTGTCCATACAACTTCATTTATATCGATCTCTGCACATTAAGAAGCAAATCTCAAAGGTGAGCAGTCCCCGAGGCTTTCAGCTTACAAAATTTGTGCTTCTGAAAACAAATTTGCATAGACAACACATCTGTACATCACTCAGACTCACAGCCACCTACTCTGATCCTATCAGACACACCCCAATAACCTGAAAGTCACATGGTTAAGGGATTTCCCTGACAGTCCAGTGGTTAAAACTTCACCATGTAATACAGGGAGTGCGGGTTCAATTCCACATGCTTCATGGCCAAAACCAAAGCATAAAGCAGAAGCAATATTGTAACAAATTCAATAAAGACTTTTAAAATGGTCCACATTAAAATTTAAAAAAATCTTAAAAAAGATAGTTCCATAGTTAAAAAACAAGGAAAACCCCAAACTTTATTTGAGTATTAAGTTAAATTTAAGTGACCCAGTTATACATACATATATATATATTTCAGATTATTTTCCATTATAGGCTTTTACAAGATATTGAATATAGCTCCCTGCGCTATACAGTAGGTCCTTGTTTACTCAGATGCAACTTCTTAAGAAGTTTGCATCAGTGACAATCACTCCTATTGTCCTGGGCTACTTGAAGGCTCCAGGTAGGAAGGGAAGGAGAAGAAAGGGCTTAGGCAGTGTGTCATCATTGCTTCCTCCAGGAATTTTTCTTGGCTCTTGAAGGCAAAGCGTTGACAGGGACAATCAGCTCATGGCCCGGCTGGCACGATTGAATTAAGTTCATTAACAACACAGCTTTGCCTCGGGTCACCTCTGGGGCAGGAC
Organism: Oryx dammah; assembly: GCF_014754425.2. Classification (NCBI taxonomy): domain Eukaryota; kingdom Metazoa; phylum Chordata; class Mammalia; order Artiodactyla; family Bovidae; genus Oryx; species Oryx dammah. The sequence continues at coordinate 25,543,505 of NW_024070203.1, forward strand.
TTGGGGAGAAGAGGAAATGCTTCCCTGGGCTCAGGGCATTGATTCCCCATCAGCACGTAGGGAAGCAGGGTGTAGGGCATTTCCGGCTGGGGCAGGGTCATGCCCTTGCCTGGAGTCTGTGCTGCGTGATCTAGAATAAGCGTGGCCAACTGTCCTGGTTTGCCCGGGACAGGGCTGGAGGTGGGGGTTCCCCGAGAGAAACAAGGAAGTTCCAGGCACACTAGGACAAGGTGATCACTAGATGCTCTAGATGAGGCGCTGGCCTTGCCCTGTGGTGCTGTGGATAAGACTCTGCCTGCCAGTGCGGGGGCCACGGGTTGGTTCCCTGGTCTGGGAAGATTCCACGTGCCGCAGGGCGACCAAGCCCATGGGCTGCACTACTGAGCCAGCGCGCGAGAGCCGGGGGGCCCACATCTCCTGAGCCCATGCACCTCAGATGCTGAAGCCCACGAGCCCTAGAGCCTGTGCTCTGCAACAGGAGACGCCACTGCAGTGAGAAGTCCCCTCACCGAAACAAAGAGTAGCCCCCGAGGAAGCCGGTGTGAAGGAACAATGACCCAGTGCAGCCAAATAAATAAAAATTAAAAACAAATCATGCACAAGATGACCTTTGGTGAACAAGGCCTGTAGTACCCTCGAGTCTGGGATGTCAGTGATGCTTTTCCCTGGTCCTTGAGAACAGGCAGCCGCAAACCTTCAGTAAAGGATCAGATAGTGAACACTTTGGACTTTGTGAACACATGGTCTCTGTTGCAACCACTCAACTTAACTGTGACCGTGTGAAAATAGCCACAGACAGTATCTAAAGAAATGAGCTTGACTGCATCTCAATAAAATGTTATCTATAAACTCGGGCTGGATTTGACCCAGAGGCTGTCCTTTGTCAACCCTTGCTGTAGGAGGTGTTTGTTTTTTTCTGTACGTCCCTTGATGTCACATGGACATGCACTCTCAGCACCTTGTTTAGGAGGAGAGATGCCCGAGTGGTTACAGAGGACTTGAACTTTGGAGTTAGACAGACTTGGCTCAAATCCTGTCTCTACCACCTGTTAGCTGAGTGACCCTGAGCAAGATGCTTCACATCTCTGAGTCCCAGATTCCTGCTTATAGACCAGGAATAACAAGATTGACATCTGCCTGCCCAGACTGAAGGGAAGAGGCTGTAGACCCCACTTCATGCTGGGAGAAGTCTCAGAACACGGGGTCATCTTTCATCCACAAGGAGTGTGGGCCCGGAGAGGTGAAGGGGGTGTCCCTAGTGGCCCAGATGGTAAAGAATCTGTTTGCAATATAGGACACCCAGGTCCAATCCCTGAGTCAGGAAGGTCCCCTGGAGGAGGGTATGGCTACCCACTCCAGTATTCTTGCCTAGAGAATTCCATGGACAGAGAAGCCTGACTGGCTACAGTCCATGGGGTCGCAAAGAGTCGGACACGACTGACAGCCACTAACACTCTCTGGAGAGGTAATGACAACACCCAGCACGCACTCCTCTACCCCCAGCTCCAAGCCAGTTACTGGAGCCAAAACACTCAATAAAATGACACACAGCTCTTCCTTATGGGTTTCACAGTCTGGTGAAACATATAAGTAGGTAAACAGGCAATTAAAATAAATAGGGTTAAATTCCAGATAAGGAGGAGGCAGAGAGCAGAGGGGGCTTCAACCCTCTTCTTATGAGAAGGAAGTTTCAGGGAGGGGAATACATCTCTTCTACCTGGAAGAACTGAGAGGAACAACCTCTTGGGAGCACTAGGGTCAGTTGCTGACGCTGGTGGTTTCTCCTGGTGGGTGAACCTGGGTGGGGCTGCTGGCTGCAGGGGTGTGGTTCAGTGTGTGTGTGTGAAGGTGTGTTTGTGTGTCTCCTGGGGGGTAATTTGTGGGTGTGTAGCTGTTGGATGACAGATGAAGGGCGTCTATGATGTAACAAGAGACAGGTTTGTATCTGTGACTTGAAGAAGCACAGACACTTAGGGTTGGAGGGTCTTGGAGACACCTGGTCCTGTTCCTCAGCCTTTTCTCCTCGTGTTACACTGTCTAAGTGGAGGATGGTCCCCAGACTCCTCACCCCAATACACTGTGCAACTAAGGTAAACTAGATTCTGGGTGAACGTGGCCGCTGAATTCAGACAACGCTGTCTGGCCCCGCCTGGTTTTGGGTTGACGGAGGAAGGCAGGGTGACTACTGGGAAGACAGAAATACACATTTATGGCAAGCAACCAGGCACAGTGCCAGACACTGTTCTCAGTGAGGGTGAGTTGGATTTGAACCTATGTTTTATGTTTCCTTGAAAGCAAATTCAAGACCTGCTATTTAAAAATTTCAACTTGCATTAAAATGATGACATTTTCCTTTCCACAAATAAAACCCTAATTTAAATCTTTATAGGCTAGGGCTGTGATCTCAGGGGAGAGGCTACTGTGGTTCTAAGATGCACTTACTATGTTTAAAGTATGAGTTGGTAACATCTTGGAGGAGTTTCAGAAGGTAGAAAGGATCTTCAACCAGGATCAAGTCTGTTATGTCAAGAAAGGCAGGCAAGATTTCTGACCTGGGGCGTTTGGTCACAGTCCCGTGCACTCAATGCTGAGGCGTGATGCTGAGTGACACCTTGGGTCTCCTCACCCCCCACTGCAATGTGGCATCTCCATGACCTTCTCAGCCCATGTCAGTTCCTCTGCCTGGTGTGAGGTCTGATTCAACCCCACGGTGTGGGAATCTCAACTCTCAGACAAGGTGGTGCCAAGTATGCAACCCTTGGTACGTGCCTGGCAGATGTTTAGTTTCTGTTTCCACCCAGCTGATGCCACCCCTGGACTTGTCCTGAAAAAAGGTGAAGTCCAAGCGCTGCTTAAGCTCTTTTGAGAATGGCTTCATTTAAAAATGCTTCTAATATATCATCAATATGTAAGATGCAAACAAAATATACAGAAAAGTAATAGAAGCTAAAAATCACACTATTCAAAGACAGCAACTTCTGAGACTTTGAAATGTATTCCTCTTAGTTGCTTCATGTCATAGGAGATCTTCCCAGACCAGGGATTGATCCCATGTCCCCTGCCTTGGCAGGCATATTCTTCACCACCGGGCTACCAAGGAAGCCCTAATCAACCCCTTTCTTGAATGGACTTTCTCTCCTTCCCACCTTGGCCTAGTACAGTCTCGTTTATGCTACAGGGTGCTTTCTGTCAAGCTCATCGCAAGACTCCAGCCCAAAACCACTCTATTCCATGTGACACTCTCAGCTCACCAAAATTCCCCTTCCTCTTGGCTTCCAAGCTTCTCATGTCTGTCCTGCTATTCTCTTCTCTTCTCTTTGGGGCAGTTTCTTAGTCTTCTCTGTTGGTACATTATCCCTGGATGGTCTTCTCTTCCCATTGTTGTGGAGATAACTCCCGAATCCACATTTCCAATGAGGAATTTCCTCTCCAACTCCAGGTTCAAAATTTAACCTGCTCCTCTGACATCTCCAGTTGTCTCTGGGATGCTTCAAATCTTTTTCAATGACTTTCAGGTTCTTCATACAGCAGCACTGGGTATTCTGTCAGACCCTGACTTCTGGAGTCAAACAGATAGTGGACTCAAATCATGACTTGGCCACTTAAGAGGTACATGTGGTCGGGAAGGTTACTTCACTTCCCTGAGTCTCAGCTTTTCCTCTGTAAAAATGGGGATAATGTCCTTAGCTCATAAAAATGTGAAGATGTAGAAGATGTTAAAAAACATAGCTATTATTATGGGTAGAAATTAAAAAATAATGTTACCTTTTCTGATTATAGCACATATTGATTTTAGAACACCTGGAAATTTCTGGAAAGTACTTGTTCAAGACTAAGTACAGCTGACATGCGGATGTATTTCCATTTGTCTTTTATTTATGTATTGTGTGCTTGTGTGCGTGTGTTTGAGGAAATGGGTCTTCTCAGAGACTCTGCTGCTTGTGCAGCCTCTCAAGGAAGGCTTGGTGTCACTTCTTTTGGTGTTCACGTCTCTCTCATAACCTTAGCCAATAGGTCACTGAGTTTTGTTCAGTGTGGTCCCAGATTTCTCTTAGATACAATATCCTTTCTGCACTGTCCCCTCATCATTTACCAGAGTTTTTAGCTTCCAGGCTCTTTCCTGACCACTTATTCCAAATTCCACACTGCCTATTTCCTCAAATCACAAAGCTGAATGTGGTACCGCTTGCTGGAAACACTTCCATGGCTTCCTTTGCTTGTGGCATCAAGTCCAGCTACCTCCTTTCCAGCTTCTTAGCTCATCAGTCTCCTGTCCGCACTCTTAGCCACATTCCCTGGAATCGTCGTCAAACCTGCCCACAACTGTGCCCTAGTTCCTTCTGCCTCAAATATTTGCCCTGCTGGGTTGGCCTGGACAACTCCCCACCTCCTCCATCATGTCTCAGCCCCAGTGCCTGCTGTTTTAGAGGCCCTCCCCATTTCCCTGTGCCCTCATCACTCAGGCTTTGTTGCTGCTTCCTTGGATACCCCAACCCTCAGCACTTAGCTGCCACCCTGGTTATAACCTTGACCCTTGCGATTCAGGAATGGGTCAGGTTGTTTGCTCCTGTGAAATCCTTAAAAGAATTGCATCTCCAGTACCTGGAACAGTAATTGGCACAAAGGAGCTTTTCAGTGAGTATTTGTGAAATAAATGGACTGAGGGACAGTGTGATAGGATGGATCAGAGAAAGCAAAAGATTCTCTGGAAGAGCCTGAATCCACGATTTTGTTTATCTGTTGCTTTACCATGGGGTTTCCTGGTGACTCAGATGGTAAAGAATCTGCCTGCCTTGAAGGAGATCCAGGTTCTATCGCTGGGTTGGGAAGATCCCCTGGATGAGGAAATGGCAACTGCTCCAGTGTTCTTGACTGGAGAATTCACAGACAGAGGAGGCTGATGGGTTACAATCCATGGGATTGCAAAGTCGGACACGACTGAGTGACTTTCACTTTCTTTTCACTTTTGTATTACTTGAGTGGCTTTGGGCAAGTTACATGTCTGAACCTTGTGAGGTTTTGTTGTTGTTTTTTAGCCTTTATAACAGAATTGTTGAGAATGCTTCAGTGAGAAAATGGAAAGGAGAGTGCTTTAGAAAATAAAAGTGAAACAGGAAGCAAATGTTGTTTATGTGGTTATTATTAACAGAAAACAAATGTAGCTTGTGGGTTTGAATAGCAGCTTGATGACCAAGGTCTGCGCTTGGGCTTTTGGTTGAGGGTGGAAAGGGCCATGTCTAATCCCAGGAGTGAGGTGCCTCCAGGCAGCTCTCTGTCTGGGCTCTCCAGAGTCAGGTGAGGACACTTCTGGTCACTCCCACCTCCTTTCTTCTGCCATGAGGCTCAGATGAGATAATTCATGTTAAACATCCAGAGTGAAAGTGTCTGGAAAAGGTCCTGGAGCTACTCAAATGCACGGTGCTTCTTCCATGAGGCTGGCACCCTCCTGGGAGGCCTGTGTTCTTGGCCCTGGTCTGAGATTTGCAGTCCCAATCTTGCTTCGAGTCTCACTTGATTGATGCCACATCTTCTGGCTGCAGACAAAGCTGCAGGCTAGTCCCTGCTTCTCATTTCACCCCAGTGCTGGCATGGCCAGATTCCAAGACTTAGCTCCCTCAGGAGCTCATTGCTAAATTAATGTTTACCCCATAGCCAGGAGGGGAAAGCCCTATTTTCATACTTATAATGAAGCTTTCCCTAACTTCCCAGACAAGGTGAACCCCTTACCTCTCCACCATCTTGTGTTCTTACTCATTAACTTTGTAATTTGATCACAGTTATGGTGATATCAAAGTTTTTGCTATCAATCTCCCTCCTGGACCATATCTGATTCTTTGCCCTTTTTCATTCTGCCTGATACATAGACAATGTCAGTAAATATTTGTTAAGCAAATACGTGAAAGAATGTTCTGAACTTATTCAGTCCTCTTTACATGCACTGCGTGTTCCTACCTTGGAACCTTTGCTCCTCCTATTTACCCAGCAGGAATGTCCTCTCTCTCTCTTTCTCTTGAACAGGCACGCACATGTGCACACATACACACATACACACAAACACACACACACCCCTATTAGATGAGATAAAGCATGCAAGCTGACCCACTGAAAAAGACCCTGATACTGGGAAGGATTGAAGGCAAAGGGAGAAGACAGAGGAAGAGATGGTTAGATAGCATCACTGACTCAATGAACATAAATTTGAGCAAGCTCCAGGATACAGTGGAGGACAGAGGAGTCTGGCGTGCTGTAGTCCATGAGGTCACAAAGACTTAGTCACCGGACTTAGTGACTGAAAAACAACAACAATGCAAGGCTATTAGCACAGCAACAAGCAGAGTAGAAGCACAAGGCAGGGCTTAGCAGCAGCGCTGCACGTCTTCCTGCTGAGCCTCTCATTATGGCCATCTCCCTAATTCTGTGCAGCACTCACAGCCTGGCACCCACAGCTATGCTTGCTCAGTGCTTGTTGCATGGATATGCAGGCCTTGTCATCTTTCCTGAAGATGGACTGGAATCTATGGCATCACCTGGTGGGTGTTCTCACCTCCATTTTCCAGATAGAGAACTCCTGGCTCAGAGTGGGGAAGAAACTTGCTCATCATGCTTGGCCCTCAGCTTGCCTAGTGGGTGGGTGGGTGGGGAGCTGATCAGGTAAAATGACAAGTGAGACAGGACAGAGATCTTGTGCTTAAGGACTTTTATTTTCTTTTTTCTTGGGATATAATTGTTTCATAATGTTGTGTTAGTTTTTGCTGTACAATGAAGTGAATCAGCTATTTGTTGTTGTTCAGTTGCCAAGTCGTGTCTGACTCTTTGCCACTCCACGGACTGCAGCACGCCAGGCTTCCCTGCCCTTCACTATCTCCAGGAGTTCGCTCAAACTCATGTCCATTGAGTCAGTGATGCCATCCCACCATCTCATCCTCTGTCGTCCCCTTCTCCTCCTGCCTTTAATCTTTCCTAGTCATCAGAGTCTTTTCCAATGAGTTGGCTGTTTGCATCAGGTGGTCAGCTATACGTATACGTATATCCCCTGGCTCTTGAGCCTCCTTCCCATGCTCCATCCTCAGAGTCTGGCCCTACAAGGACTGTGTACTGCGGTGTGTATTCACATCAACCCTGGAATCAGAGAGAGAAAGCTCGAGCCTTGAACCCTGATGCTGTGACTCATCATATTCGGGAACTCAGAGACTTGCCTAACCTATCCAAGCCTGAATTTCCACCTACCTAACAATGGGATAAAACTAGTCCAGCATCTCTGGGGTGGGTGTGTCATGGGATGCTGTGTAGTAACGACTAGAGCAATGCCAGTTGTCTATTGTTATGATCCTTCTTACCTTCCTAAAGCAAGAGGTGTTGCATTCCTTTCTTCCACCCAAGTGGAGGTGGAGGAAAGATTTCCCCAGTAATCTCATCAGACTTGCTTCTCTCTCCATCACTCAGTGGGTGTCTTGAGCTCTTCCTCGGCATTCTGAACAGGTCAGTGAGGACAGCAGGGAGAAACTGCTTTGCGTGAACCTAATCGAGACAAGTTTGTTGGCTGCGACCTCTGTATCCAGGTGCCTCCACAGGACTGCCAAATGGCTTCTGGGGTTTAATGGTCTTCCCTGGGGATAATCTAGGCCTCCATCAATTGGTATCTTTGCAAAATGTCCCTTGCTGCTAATCAGCCATCTGTTGCTCAGAACCTAAACTGAAGTCTGTGCCACAGTCCCAGCATGGAGAGGAGAAGCTGTCACTTTTGAGGTCTGATAAGCAGAGTTTTGACTTTAAAAAGACTTGAGCCAGGGGACTGAAGGCACAGCAGGGAAGAGAACCCGTCCACGATGAAATATGCATTGAACAGTCATGCCATTTTTTCTCAGAAGATGACAGTGATGCCACGTAAAATAAAACGATGGCTGCAGAGGCTCCAAGAGGTATTGAGGGAATCTTGCTTCCCTCCCGTCCCTGGTCCCCACCCCTTTCATCAGATGAATATATTTCTCCCTGAGCTAAAACATTCTTGCTGTCTGAAGCAACTTTTCCAAAGGTTAACTCTTGACTTTTCAAATTACATCTGGGTGACAGCTGCAGGCTTCCCTGATGGCTCAGCATAAAGAATCTGCCTGCAATGAAGAGTTGTAGGAGACGTGGGTTCGATCCCCAGGTTGGGAAGAGCCCCTAGAGGAGGAAATGGCAACCCACTCTAGTATTCTTGCTTGGAAAATCCCAATAGACAGAGAAGCCTTGCAGACTACAGTCCGTGGGGTCTCAAAGAATGGGACACAAATGAGTGACTGAACACGCAGGCACACACGACAGCTGCATGCTTTGTGTCCCAGGAAGCTTCATTTACAGTCTGGAGGGATGGTCCCAGGTAAGAGGCAGTGGTGGGGGGCTTCTCTTGAGCAGAGGGTTTGGGCTGAGCCTGACCAAGCAGTGAGGCTTCCATTTTGCCACAACCCTCTGCCCAAGCCTCCCTTCTGCTAAGGTCACTGGTGGGCACCCACATGACATGGCAGCCCTCTGTGCATGCTGTCACTTCAGTCGTGTCTGACTCTTTGGCATCCCCTGGGCTGTAGCCCGCCAGGCTCCTCTGTCCATGGGATGCTCCAGGTAAGAACACTGGAGTGGGTTGCCATGCCCTCCTCCAGGGCATCATCCCTACCCAGGGATTGGACCCGTGTCTCTTATGTCTCCTGCATGAGCAGGTGGATTCTTTACCACTAGTGCCATGTGGGAAGCCCTCTGCCTGCTCCTATATTCTGAGAACTTGACTCTGTGCCTCAAGAATTTGGAAATTCCCTCTTTGAAGGAAATATACCCACCTGCTCTTCTCCCAGCTTTCCTCAACATCTTCTTCTTCCTCTGCTGACCCTTCATTCAAATGCTCCCCTAACCTCTGTTCTCCTCTCACTCCTCTTTCAGAGGAAAACATCCCCTCTAGATGATCTCATTTATCTCCTGGATTGTCATCAATCACTGTAGCGGGCAGAGAAATGCCCCCACAAAGATGTCCGCATCTTACTCCCTGTGACCTGTGGATATGTAACCTTACATGGAAAAGGGGAGTTTGCAGATGGGATTAAAGATCTTGAGGTGGGGAGATGACTCTGGACTGTAGACTCAAAGCATGCAGGTCCCCCAGGGTCAGGCTGGAGGCTTTTGAGTTGTTTTCACTGTTGACTTGGTGAACCCATTTGTATCTTCTACAGTGCCAGCTTCCATTGTATCTAGCACTTTCATAATTAGGTAATGCAATCAGCCTCCCAAGCCTACCGCAGGTTTCTTCTTTGGTGTCAGCCCCTTCGTATGACACAGCCCCTTCTTTGCCAATCTCCTCAAGCTGGAAAGTGGGCTTGGCTGATCAGCGGTCAGGTACTCAGCCATGGAGGGTCCTCAGGAAAGAGGCTGGAATGAGACAGGGATGAGCAAATGGGACCTCTCCTTCCTTCCAGCATATACATTTGGAAATTCAGACAGAGCTGGGAGTGACTTTCTTCTTCCACATCCCCGGAGTGGGGGAAGTTCAAGCAAGAGAAGCCAAGATGTTGGCTCACCTGAGCTTCAGTCACGTAGCCTGGTGACCTGTGACATTCAAAAGTAGAAGAAATTGTATCAAGGACTTCTCCTGCTGGACCATTGTCCCAGGCTCTAGCACACAATGCCTCAAATACTTTGGTTCATTGTCTCTACTGACATCCATGAAAGACGTGCTGACCTTTTCAGAGCTTCATTCATCAACTAAAAATGAGAGTATAGCTGATACGAATTTTCTGCTCACTATTTGTCAGACAGCGTGCCCATCACTTAACACCTCCCGAAGTCCTCATGACAATTGTGTGAGTACCAGCTTAGGGATGAGGAAACTCAGAGAGGGAAACTTTCCCAGTGTGACAGATATGAGATGATAGAGCTGGGATCCAGACCTCAGAGTTGGTTTTAAATCCCATGTTCTCAATCATGATTGCTTTTTTTTTGTTTAGTTGCAGCTCTTGGAGAGGGAAAGAACAAACATAGATTCAAGGTGCAGACCTGATCCTCAAATTTCATATCAAGAGTCAGTGCTTTAAGCCTCATTTCACACATGGCGAAACCGGACGTTTTACGGTCACACTGTGATGAGAGGTGGTGATGGCGTTTCACTGATGAAAGTCCTATTTGTCCGCTGAACACTAATCACACAGAAGAGGCACCTACTTGGAGGGGCAATCATGACAGAGTGATTTCCTTTTTGTTCACTCCCCTGTTTATCTTTCTCTCCAGTGTTAAAAACAAGTGAGATGTAATGTAAAATTACTTTATAAGAAAATAGCTGTTTAACGCAAACATTGCTTGTGAAATAGCTACAGATTAGGGTCCAAACACCATCAATCGGAAAATTGTTGTCTAGCTCTGCAATTACTCAGAGCTTTGTGTCTGAGCTCTTTCTGACAAATCAGGGGAAGAGAAATAGCTCCAGATACCGTGGTTCCTGACATTCTGTTTCAGCCTCCTGTTCATGATGGATTTAATCAGCTTCAGATTCTTAAAGAATCCACTGGGCATTTTGTCCAGTTCATGATACCACACTATTCTTCCAAGAGAATTCTATCAACTCAAGATAACTTAGTGCTTTCAGTCTTTTCAGGAGTTCTCTTGGGCAGTCAGTTCCACCTCTAAATAACACATAGTATTTTTAGCTTTGCAATTATTACTCAATAAGGATCCATCATTTCAAAACATGGTGTATAGGGGAAAAATAACCAAAAGAGGTACGGAGATGGGGAAAGATTGTGATCACACTGACCTAGAAAGTTTAAGAGCCCATCTTATGTAAAGTTTACATTCTTTAAAAAAAACTTACATTCTTAATAATTCTTTTCTTTTGTTTCTAATTCCTTTATGTTTTCATCAGTCTTTCTCATAGTCAACCAACGTTTTCTACTTCTTTTCTTGCTAAGTGTAGATATAAGAAGAACATGTCACCATTTCCATCCATCACTGGGAACAGCGTGTTTTTGAACAGTGTGACGCTGGTTTTATCTGTCTCTGTTGAAGATGCTGGAGCTATCAGCTAGGAGAACCTACTAAAAATGTTGATAAGGAGAACAGCTACCACTTACACTATTGAAAGTACAATATATACATGGATTTAAATCTTACGGTAACTGCATGAGACAGAGATTATTGTTGCTCACATTTTGTAGATGAGGAAATGAGGTAAACAGAGCTTGATTCAAAGTCAACTGGATGGCAAGCAGCAAAGCTGGGATTTGAACCCCACCAACCAGTACCCTTGGCTTCCCTGGTGGCACAGACAGTAAAGAATCTGCCTGGAATGCGGGAGACCAGGGTTTGATCTCTGGGTAAGGAAAATCCCCTGGGGAAGGGAATGGCAACCCACTCCAGTATTCTTGCCTGGGAAATCCTAAGGACAGAGGCGCCTGGTGGGCTAGAGTCCATGGGGTTGCAAAGAGTTGGCCATAACTGAGTGACTAACACTTTTTTTTTTTAACCAATCCCCCACATCACGTGTTTTTTTTAATTGGAGCATAATTGCTTTACAATGTTATGGTGGTCTCTGCTGTACATCAGTGTGAATCTGCCATACACACACACACACACACACACACACACACATATCCCCTTCCTCTTAGCCTTCCTTGTTCCCCACCCATTCCACCCCTCTAGGTCATTTCAGAGTGGCTCTCTTCACCTTTCGTTAGATGGGATTATTGTCCTAACCAGGCCACCAATGAACCAGCCTGTATCCAGTTACCCAGTCTGTCTCTGTCACTGGTTTTTCTTTCTTTCTTTTTTTCTGACACCTAGCATGCATTGTCAAGTACACAGTGTAAAATGTTTCCAAATTAGAGTCCTCCCCTGTTCTCGCTCTGACAGCCTGGTGTCAACACTCCCCAGCTCCAGGAATAGCTCTTGGAAAGTTCTTGTAGCAATTATGAAAAGATTCTTTTCCTCCCTCCTTCCATTGGCTGGTATCCAAGTCTTGGGCTATGGGGTTGGGAGTCTAAACACATAGACTCCCAAACCCTGTGAACCTGTGGGATAAAGCACAGTTTGGAATCACAGAGGAAGGCTACTCTTTGGCAGTTGGACCCAGCAGAGAACAGTCAGCCCACCTGTATCCCTCTGCATTTTCCTCCTATAGAGAGGATGTGGGTGCTTATACACCTTTTCCCAAATACTCAGACGAATTGCTTGTGCAATAGTCAGCAGTATTATCTCAAGCAGAAGCTGACATCCTTGTGTTGGGAGCCCCATAAGGGAAAGTTTCTGAGTTTTGAAGCCGGGTAGACTAGATCTCTTCCCAGGGCTGCCCTCTTATTAACTGTTCTTAGGGCAGTTGTGTAACTGCTGAGGCCTCAGTTTTCTCATCTGTAAAATAGGATAAGATTAGCTTCTTTACAGAGTCGATTTTAAAGCTCATGTCAGCTATTATACACCAAGCACCCAGCTAAGAGCCTGATGCGTAATAAGCAGCAAACACCTCTGCTCCTCTCTTTGACAAACTCCTGGTATCTATTCTGTCTATATTCAGTCAATAGTCTTTCTCTACTGTACGGTTACTTGTCTGCATAGAAACTGGCTCATGTGAAATAAGATCTAGATAAATATGCATTGGCTTCATCCACTTCTGCATGCATTCCTTATGTGCCTTGGACTGTAGTAGCTTCTGGGTGGTGAAGGACTAGAAAATGAAGACAATACTATCTTGTGCAGAAAGAGTTTTTTCCCTCTGATCTAGCCATGTGCGTACATGCTAAGTTGCATCAGTTGTGTCTGACTCTTTGCAACCCTATGGACTGTAGCCCTCCAGGCTCCTCTGTCTATGGAATTCTCCAGGCAAGAGTACTAATCTAACCATACATAAGGGAAATTATCAGAAAAGGGTTAAAGAAAACTTGGCAGGACATAGTTGTGAAGATGATGTGAATTATGTAAATAAGTGAATGCTGTGCTTTTCCCCACTTGGATTGTCGGCCCTCTTCCCACGATAGAGAATTGTGTCTGGTTAAATATGTGTTATCATTTGACTAGTTTTGTGTGTCGACCCCATGCTGACCAGTGCTGTTCAACAGGAATACAGTGTGGGCTACACATGTAATTTCAGATTTTCTTTTTGCTTTAATTTTAGATTTTCAAATAGCCTCATATTAAAAAAAAACAGTAAAAAGAAACAGAGGAAATTAATTTTAATGATGTATTTAACCCAATATATTAAAAATATGAATCAGTTCAACTGGTAATCAATGTAAAGGTTATTACTGCAGTATTTCACATACCTTTTTCATCTTAAGTCTTTAAACTTGAGTGCACACATTTCAGCACATCTCAGTTTCAACCAGCCTTATTGTAGGTTCTGCTAACCAGCTGTGGCAAGTGACTTGCGTGCTGGCCAGTGGAGAGCTGGACAGTGAGTTCTTCAGAGAAGGGAAAGGTGTTTTATTTTTCTTTGTATCTCAATTCTCCTCATCTTTGCACCCAGGACATGCCTTCTTCTTACTTAGCACTCAGTGCTTTTGTTGCATGGGTTTGACTTCCATGTTCACATCTGTGAACAAACCAGGTTGCCTCTATCTACCTTTCTTTGTTGTTGTTTAGTCGCTAAGTTGTATTCTACTCTTTTGCGACCCCATGGACTGTAGCCCACCAGGCTCCTCTGTCCATGGGATTCTCCAGGCAAGAATACTAGAATGGGTAGCCATTCCCTTCTCCAGAGGTTCTTTCTGACCCAGGGATCAAACCTGCATTGGCAGGCGGGTTCTTTATCACTAAGCCACCATCTACCTTTCTTGCCACTGCTTAATTGAACAACACTTTTCAAGGTTTTCCACCTGCTCTCCCTTTTCACCTTGAACCATGGTTGGCATCCTCTCCTTGCTGGAATCAGTTAGACTTGTTTTCACAATGCACCAGGTAACCACTCTACTCAGTGTTGCTGTGGCTTCCGGACATCTGGCAGACTGCCATTGGTCCTGGACATCCTGGCAGATGCTGAGGGATTGGAATCAGTTAAAAGGAGAGCAGTAGAGAGTGATAAAGGTTTGGGGAGTTGGATTTATGTGCAGAGGTTGAGAAAGATGAGTCTTGTGAGCCTACAGACAAGGCTGAGCCAGGTGAGGTGTTCAGACCATAGCAGACACATGAAGGGATGTGCTGAAGGGGATGAGGACGAATTATTCTCATTAGCCAGGAAGCAGGGGCTTGATCTCTGACCCAACAATGGAGACTGTGAAAGAGACAAAATCCAGCTGTTCTGTGGTAGAGAAGGAAGAAGAGGGCTGTAGCATCAAACACACCGGACAAGGAAGATGCTTGTCTTCCTCTGTCTGGCCTCCTTCACTTAGTATGATCCTCTCTAGGTCCATCCATGTTCCTACAAATCTGCCTATTTTTAAAAAAATTTTGTCTTAGGGTATAGCCAATTAGCAAACAATGTTGTGATAGTTTTGGGGACTCGGCCATACATACACAGGTATCCATTGTCCCTCAAATCCTCCTCCCATTCAGGCTGCCATATAATGTTGAGCAGAGTTCCATGTGGCATACAGTAGGTCCTTGTTGGTTATCCATTTTAAGTATAGCAGTGTATACATTGGGCTTCTCTGGTGGCTCAGATGGTGAAGAATCTGTCTGCAATGCAAGAGACCTGGGTTCAGTCCTTGGTTTAGGAAGATACCCTGGAGAAGGGAATAGTAATTCACTCCAGTATTCTTGCCTGGGAAATCCCCTGGACAGAGGAGCCTGGTGGGCTATGGTCCATGGTGTTGCAAAGAGTCGGACACAATTGAGAGACTAATACTTCCCTGGTAGTGTATACACATCCATCCCAAACTCCTTAATATCCCTTCCCCCACTGTTCCCCCCCAAATCTGCCTATCCTTTTTTAGTAAGGGAGAAAATAGACTCAGAGAGGATACATAGCCTACCCAAAGTCATGAAGTCAAAACATGGTAATCAGGATCTGAAGTTAGGTCTGACCCTGATGACCAAACTCCATCTAGTACACAATGTCATTTCCACTGGGGTTAACAAATATTGATCATGTGTCTGCTATGCATGAGACTCCAACAAGGAAGCTAGAAGGATTTAATCCATTTTAGGAAGGGAATCTTTCTTGTTTTCTACTCCCTCTTCCCAACTCTTTGGCTGGCTTTGTAATTCTCACGAAATCAGACTGTCTGGTTTCAGCGTTTCCCAAATGTCTGGGGATACGACTACTAATGGTATGAGATTGTGAGAAAGTTATACTTTTAAAAATTCTCTTTCTATCCTTCTGGAGAGATTCTCAGTTTGGTGTCATTCCCAAAACCTTTCCAACATTTGCTCCGTTCTTTCTAAAGAAGGAACGAAAAGGTCTGAGGAACAGAGAGAGTCATTTTATCCACCTGGAATTGAATAGCTTTGCTGTATTCACATAGTATTTTCTATTTAGTGTGACTATTACTGATTTTACATTTATGGCAATGGTATATATATATATATATTTGTATAGTAAATTAAGACCAAAGTTATTTAAATATATGAAATCAATGCTGGTGTGTGCAGGCCACAGACCTGTCAAAATTGTAAAGGTGTTTCAGAAATGTCTGAAGGTTGGGAAACACTGACCCAGGCCCATATTATGCTTTTAGGGCAGAGATCAGGTGCCACTGAGAAGTTTCTTGTTTGCCTCTGAGCATCACTGCTCAGACTTGGAGTAAGATCTGCACTGGGCTTTGGGAATGTAGATGACAGCTTTTGCCCATCGTGACCACGTGCCTTCGGGCCAGTTGCTTGCCTTCTCAAAGCTTTTATTTCTGCTGAAAGATGTTGATCTTTAGAGTCCTTCTGTGGTTTCAACCTCTGATATTCCCGCTTCCATTGCACTTTGATCTCAAGAATTCTGCTGGAGGGCTTTGTGCTCTGGGCTTGCAGGCTAGCGGTGGGAAGGCGGACGGCTGGGCACTGGGACACCGGCCACTGATTCAGCCTCATCAGCATTTTTTCTTGCCCTCGTGAGTAGTTCAATCACTCCACAGAATGGGTTAGGGTGGTAGCTCTTTTAAATTAAAATGCCACTGACTCCTTCAGGTCACAGTGTGAGACAACCCCTAAGATGGTAACTTTACTCAGCATGGCAGTATTCCAGTAAAACTTGATGAAATCAAATGGCCTGCTGGATCAGCCCATGGGCCATGGTTTGCCCACCTCTGCTCTAGAATGTCAATTTTTCTACCCTTTCCTCTATGCCATATGTACACACACATACTTGCACTCACATCCTCAGTGATCTGTTTAGGAAGCTGCTGCTGCTAAGTCGCTTCAGTTGTTTCCGACTCTGTGCGACCCAATAGATGGCAGCCCACCAGGCTTCCCTGTCCCTGGGATTCTCCAGGCAAGAACACTGGAGTGGGTTGCCATTTCCTTCTCCAATGCATGAAAGTGAAAAGTGAAAGTGAAGCCGCTCAGTCGTGTCTGACTCTTCGCGACCCCATGGACTGCAGCCTCCTAGGCTCTTCTGTCCATGGGATTTTCCAGGAAAGAGTACTGGAGTGGGGTGCCATTGCAATAGCCTAAAGGTGAAGGAGGATGTGAACTGGGACAAGACCATTCTGGGTACTCAACCCACTATTCTGTGAATCCCAAAATGAATAAAAAATATGTGTACCTTTCGGGACTCTTAGAAGAACTAAACAGAAACAAATGTAATGGACCTGACATGAGGCAAGTACTCAGCAAAAATTATGCCCCCAACTCCAGTCCCCACTGTCCTCTCCCAATATAACACGAAGGAAAACGGTGGGCTCTGCTTCCCTGGGTGCCATTAGCCAGATCTTTGCAGAGCCTCCCCTTCCAGCCCCAGGCAAGCCGGGCGGCGCAGACGCCGTTTCTTCAGGTGCAGTTCTTGGCTCTCCGGTCAGCTGGGCTCCTCTGAGCCTTGGGTGTGGAGAAAATTGGGCAGCCTCTTCCAGGAATTCGGTGCAGAAAAATTTCTAGGCAGACTGCCTAAAAGCTACACTGTGTTCTTAGAAAGCAGATGTTGTTTCTGCTAAGAGCTGACTGTGTGAGACCGTTGACAGGAGCCGTTCTGAGGATTGACCCCAAGACTTAGGGCACCAAAGTCTGTCTGTGGATGACCACACGGCCACCACCTCCTCGACCCAAGGCCACCAGCACCACCGACGCAAGCCTGGGAGGCCGGCACGCTCCAGAGATCTGACTATTGTCCTGACAGTGTCTGTCTGCTCCCTACAGACCGGAGACAGTTCTGCCCCATCCAAGCCCGAAATCCAGGCCCAGACAGGATTTTAGCAGGTGCCATAGTCTCCTTTCCATACTTCTGTCCTCCTATCACAAAAAGACCCTGTGTAAGTCAAGCTGAGTTCCACTCCCACCTTGCTCCAGCTCTGTTTGTACCCAGCCTCCACAAGCTGGCATCATAGGATATTAGAGCTGACAAGACCTTTGAAGATACTTTTGTCTGACTCCTTCGTTTCTATCTCAGGGGGCTGAACCCAGGGAGGGTATGATACTTGCCTGGAACCATGCAGCTCTGATGCCAAAATGAGGGCTCTCAGATTTCCTAGTGTGGGTTTCAGTGAGATATTCAAATTTTTTCTTGAGAGTCTTATAAGGATTTGAGTATTGAATAACTTAGAAGGAATGTTTTCATAATCCAAATTATCTGTTAGCCACTACATCTGTATACACTTGTGTATGTGTTTAGCTGCATGTCCAACTTTTCTGTGACCCCACAGACTGTAGCCCACCAGGCTCCTCTGTCCATGGGATTTCCCAGGCAAGAATGCGGGAGTGGGTTGCCATTTCCTCCTCTGGTGGTCTTGGCCGATCCAGAGATCAAACCCATGCCTCCTGCTTAGCCAGCAGATTCTTTATCACTGAGCCACCTGGGAAGCCCATATATTTGTGTATGTGTATATATATATATATATGTGTAGGCTTCCCTGATAGCTCAGTTGGTAAAGAATCCTGCAATGCAGGAAACCGCAGTTCGATTCCTGGGTCAGGAAGATCCACTGGAGAAGGAAAACGTTACCCACTCCAGTATTCTTGGGCTTCCCTTGTGGCTCAATTGGTAAAGAATCCACCTGCAATGCGGGAGACCTGGGTTTGATTCCTGGGTTGGAAAGATCCCCTGGAGAATGGAAAGGCTACCCACTTCAGTATTCTGGCCTGGAGAATTCCATGGGCGGTATAGTCCATGGGGGCACAAAGAGTTGGACACGACTGAGTGACTAAGCACACAGCATGTGTATATATATATAGAAGGAGAGACTTTATTTTGTTCATTAGTTGCTACTTATCCATTTACAATGCTGAGCGCCTTTTGTGTGCTCTAATTGGGATCCTTGTATTGTGTTTGTGCTTGCCCTGTGCAAGTGTGTTGTGGAGTGTCTGTGTGTATGCGCTCAGTCTCTCAGTAGTGTCCGACTCTTTGCAGTCCCATGGGCTGTAGCCCGCCAGGCTCTACCGTCCTTGGGATTTCCCAGGCAAACATGCTGGAGTGGGTCACCACATCCTACTCCAGGGGATCTTTCTGGCCCGGGGACTGAACGCGTCTCTTGAGTCTCCTGCACCGGCAGGCAGATTCTTTACTGCTAGCGCCACCTGGGTGTGGGGGAGAGTGTAGTGCAATAGCAAGCAATTCCGTTTTCAGGAATTTATAATCTCATGGTTTCTGCAGGTTAGAAATATGGGGAAGGCTCAGCTGGACAGACCTTTCAGTGGTCGCCTACCGGGTTGTAGTCAGATGGTGCCTGGAGCTTCATTCTTCTGGCGTCTTTACTAGGGGATCCCCGTCTGCGCTGGCTCTCACAGGACTGGTGAGTGGGTGCTGCTTGTTGGCCAGGGGCTTTGGTGCCGTTCCACAAGGTTGCCTGAGTGTCCTCAGAGCACAGTGACTGACTTTCACTGGAAGGGAGCAACTCAAGAACCTAAGGCAGAAGCCTCAGTGCCTTTTATGACCTAACCTTGGGAGTCAACGTATCTTCCCTTCTGCCATAGTTTATTGGGCCGACCATGATTCATTCTGAGAGGAGCCACAGAAGGGCGTGGAGACCAGGAGCTGAGGAACACCAAGGCCATAGTGTAGAATGGTCTCCATGCATTGTAAGTGTGAAAGGGTTCAATAACACTAACTTTCCGTGTTAAATGCTGTAAAAGAGGAAGGATTAAGTTTAAGAGAACAGATGAGTATAAATAACCATCTCCTGGGATTTGGAGGGTGGTGACAGTAGTGGTTCTGTTAAAGACTTTCTGGAAAAAATAATGTGTAATCTGAGGCACGATGGCTGAGTAGTTACTGGACAGGCTTGGGAGTGAGCATGTGGGGAGAGTGTTCCAGGAAGAGGGAAGAACATTCTTTAGGTTACAGCTTGAGTGACCCTGCCTCCAAAGCTCTAGTCCCAGGAGACACAGGACCAAAAAAGAGCCCTGTGCTCAAATACATTGGGAAAATGCAGTATATTCCAGTTCTTGGGACAGATTTATGGTTCTCATGGATACACTAAGGTTTGAGAAATTTTGCCTTGTACATACCATTTAACAGTTTTACCCTAAACTTGTTTGAACATGGGAAATTTAATATTCTGGGGAGCATACTTTGGGAAAAGTTTTTTTCAACAAACAGATGACTGCTTTCAGTTGTCACCATTTCTTCAATAATTTTGAAGGCAAGTGGAGAAGCCTTGCTTGTTTCCTTTCCATTTTCTTACTTGAAGAGTAGGGCTTCCCAGGTGGCTCAGTGGTCAAGAATCTGCCTGCAATGCAGGGGACATGGGTTTGATCCTTAGGTCAGGGAGAGCCGCTGGAGAAGGGAAATGGTAACCCACTCCAGTATTGAATTCTTGCTTGGACAAGAATGGGACATGGAATTGTCCCATGGACAGAGGAGCCTAGCGGGCTACAGTCCACAGGGTCTTAGGAGTTGGGCACGAATTAGCAACCAAACAACAACAACTTGAAGAGTAAGGGAGTAGATAATTCATTCACTTATATACCAGATTAGAGAACACTCTTTTGATTATAAGAGATGAAATCGAGTTCAGATAAGCTATACCAAAAATGGAAAATTATATCTCAAATGAAAAGATCAAGAGTAGATGTTTAAGCCCACCTGGATCGAGGTGTTCAAATCAGATCATCAGGAACCTGCTTTGACCTTATTCTCAGCCAGAGTCTCCCCAGTTGATGGCTAAGTCCACTAGAACCAGCAACTCTATTACCACATGCCAGCTGAGTAACCAGGGACAAACATGATGTCTGATTGTTCTAGAGAAAGGTTACGATGGACATTAACTGGCCTGGCATAGGTCATAGGCAGAGTATATATACTGTGTCACACATTAGCTTGACCTGGGGCTGGTTATATCTTTTGGAGCTAATAGGCTGAGGGTAACCCTATCAAAAACCACATGAATATATAGAGAGGGAGGAGGAGGAATTCTTCAAATGGTAGAGAGGAATCCTTGCAAGAAAGGATCCAGGTAAATCAAAGCAAAACATGTCCATCCCACCCCTATGTATTAATTGATCGCTTATGCACAGAGAATGTGAAGATTGATGTGAATCCCTTCTTCACAGAGTCATGGGTGCCCAAGAGTTGCCCAGGCTGAATCACTAGGTGCTGACTTCGTTTCTACACTCAGCCTTCCAACTCAAGAATTCCAACTCATGGCTCAAGAAGCTACAAATGACCAGTTGACTCTTATTTAGACAAAATGACAAGGGGGTCTTTCTTGCAGATGCCAAGGGTCTCCTACAATTGTAATCAAGTATTTGAACAAATGCTCTGCCCAGGGCAGAGAGAAAGGATGACTCATTCATTCTAGGCCAGTGGTTCTCAAGCCTTTCTAAAGAACACACTCATTTAGAAAGATTGAAAAATAGATTTGATTTAATTGGCCTAAGGCGAGGTCACTGGGCACAGGATTTTTAAAAAGACTATTGCAATGTGGAACCAAGACAGAGAACCACTGCTCTGAGTAGCCAATCAGCTGCTTCAGGGCTGTTTGAAGATGGGATTTGCTCACCAGTGTCTCCTTAGCTCCTGGGACAGTGTCTGGTAGATAATAAGAGTGCAAGAATTATTATTTTTATAAATAAATGAGAGGTTTATATTAACAAGAATCAGTGACAAACCTTGGCTTTCCCTTTCCTCCTACCCCCCATGCAGCCTGATAATCAAGGGACAAGTTTTCTTTGAAGGGAATAATATACCTTCAAAGCACAGTGCGTAAGCATCCTGTGAATTCTCACAGCATTGTGGTGAGGAAGGCCTTTCCCTTTTCTGCGCTTAACCAGCAGGGCACTCAATCAGAGAGCACACAAATGATTTGCCTCAGGGCCTCAGAGAGGAATAATGATAGGTTTGTGGGGTCTCTGATGCAATTATAAGTGAGCTGATGGAAAGAGATTAAGGCTACAATTTGGAGACATAAAAGGTTAATATAGGCTAGTTGTTTTGGACCTGAATTTGATTTCTGGGACAGTTGACCAAAGCTAGATGCACATTAACTCCAACTCAGAATTGTTATTTGTGTTGATGCTGCCTGAGGCCCCTGTCAAGACCGGTCAGCTGCCCCCACCCCAGCTGCTTCTCAGAAGCATCCGGTGAGATATAGGTTATTCCAGGGCTTTCTAGATTGACAGAAACCATGGTATCAGCAGTCCTGTTTCATGAACCGTTGGGTTCAGAATTAGGTTTCTGTCACATTATTCCTGAGAGTACGGCTATATACCCCAGGACCCATAAGCACAGCAAGAGGTGCTGATCCCCAAACTGAGAGGAGGGACACTTCAGCTGACCCTTCTCGGCTGGACTGCTTAGGTCCTTGGTGATTAACTATCTCCCTCCCCTAGGCCCTTGTTCCCATGGGCTCTGGAACTAAACTGCCTGGTTTGTGCCCCAGCCCCATTCCTAGCTATCTGACCCCTCTGAGTCTCAGTTTTCTCATCTTTCAAATGACAGTAATATAGTACCTGTCTTATAGGTTTGCTATGGAGATTAAATGAAAGCAGCCTACCAGGCTCCTCCATCCACGGGATTTTCCAGGCAAGAGTACTGGAGTGGAGTGCCACTGCCTTCTCCGGTTCCTAAACACATACACATGCAAATGAATATCTATTCTAAGATACATGTTGAATATGTTTTATTTTAAGGCATATGTGTATCTTAAGGTAGTGCTGAGGACATGTAGATGTCCAGGAAATCTTAGGTTATTGTTGATTCTCCTACATGACTGCCCACCATATAGGCCAGTATAACCTTCATGGAGCTCAATTCTCTTCTCCCCTCCATGCCTTATCCTAGAAAAATCCCCTTGGTTAACTTGGCTGCCCTAATTGATCCCCAAACTGAGAGGAGGGACACTTCTGCTAACCCTTCATGGCTAGACCGCTTAGGTCCTTGGCTAATATCTGCTGTCCTGTCTTCTTGGTTGCAAGGCTGTGAATTGAGGTCTTTGGAGCTGAGCACACTGATGTGACCACTCATGGTAGCTTTGCTGTACTTCACCCTTTGTAAGGGGCTTCCTAGGTGACTCAGATGGTAAAGAAACTGCTTGCAGTGCAGGAGCTGCAAGTTCGATCCCTGGGTCGGGAAGTTCCCCTGGAACAGGAATTGGCAACCCACTCCAATATTTCTGCCTGGAAAATTCCATGGACAGATGAGACTGGTGGGCTATAGTTCATAGGGTCACAAGAGTCTGACACAACTCTGAGTGACTGAGCATGCACGCATGCACTGATTATAAGCTGAAGTCTCATGATCATCCGCAGTGACAATCTTTCTTAGGTCCAATGACTGGATTGAACTTGATTGTACTTGCCATGCTTCTGAGGGCTGGGGTCTCTAACCAGGCACTTCTTCCAGCTGCTGCATCTGTGTCCATCAATCCCATCCCAGCGAATTGTCTCCTCTGTGTCCACCCCATTCCACGCTCAGTGGTTTATCAACAGTAGTGAAGGATTACTTTAAAGAATTGCTCCTAAGTGCCTGTCTCCACGGTCAGCCATGAATTCTGTGAGAGAGGAGCCATGCCTGTCTTTTCAGTTTCATATTTTGCTTGCTAAGCTCAGTGCATGGCATGTGAGAGATCTAAATTTATAGTTATTAATCTTTTGCTGGGGGCTGTGCTCCATCCTGACTATGCATTGAGTACCAGTATTAGAGTCAGAAAGAGGGAAGAGCAAGAAAAGCAGTTAGAGAAATTTGAAGTCATCTGTAATTACGTGACTAAAAGTTCATGCAGTTATTCAAACTGAGTCTCCTGGATCTTTCCTGAGCTAGCGGTGTACAGAAGGTAGTAATGACTTGAGAACTTGTTCTGATTCACTTAGGGGCCTTCAATATCCAAAAGTTTAATAACCCAAATAGGTTCTAAAACTTTACCAAGTCTTGAGGATCTTCCTCCCATCCAGATCGCTGGTGTCTCTTGTCTCATGATTCCTGGTTCTAACCCACTCCCGGCTCCTGGATATCTCCATACTCTGTATTGAGCACATGTTCATTCCTCCATCTTGACCTGATTTCCATCACTAGCTCATGTGCGTTCCACTTCTGAACTTTATTCATACCTGCTAATACCTTCCTGCCCAAGACTCTAAGGTTGGGTTCCATTCTTGGCCATACTATTTCCTACTGCATGCTCAAATCCTTCCTGCTCTAGCAGCTTGACACTGGCTTTAAGTATATGGATACCAAGGGGGGGAAGGGAAGGGTGGGAGGAATTGGGATACTGGGATTGACACACATACACTCTTGATATTATGCATAAAATGGATAACTAATAAGAACATAGTGTAGAGCACAGGGAACTCTACTGAATACACTGTGGAGACCTAAATGGGAAAGAAGTCTGAAAGGGAAGTGATATATGTATTTGTATGGCCCATTCACTTTGCTGTACAGTAGAAAGTAACATAACATTGTAAAGCACCAATAAAAATTAATTAAAAATAAATAAATAAAACCCACAGGGGGGAAAAAAAAACTATAAGAGGAAGAGTCCTTAAGATACCTTCAAACTCTTAAGGCTGTATTAGAAGAGTGAAAAGTAGATAACACTGTGACCTCAATGTATTACTCGTAGCCAGCCCTTGATAAAAACTCATTTTAAAGTGGTATAATAGTGTATGGTTTGAGAAGAACACTTACACGTTTTTTTCCCATTGGGTCCACATGTGTGTGTAAAAGGCATTTACAGTCGCATATAATGGATGAAGAAAACTAAGTCTTAGAACATTGACTGGCTGACTCAAGGTCAACAGAAGTAGAAAGCAATGAAACTCCAACCCATGAGCACAGATCTTTTGCTCCCCAAGTTCATTTTCTATCAGTGTTTACATGGCAATGTTTGATGAGAAGGAAGGAAGGAGAGCATTTGGGAGCAGAGAGAGAGATCTGCTTCATGACTGTGCTAAAATGTAAAAGAATCCCTAAAATACTGTGTAGTTTCCCAAGAATTGATACAACAGAAATCCCACATTTAAAAGTGGGGAAAAGTCAGCATAACTTGATGCCAAGAAGGCTTGCTTACAGAAAAAATTTCTTCTTTAATTATACTGTTACAAAAAAAAAAAAAAGGATAAACGTACATTATTACACTTTTACCTATACTGGCAATTAAGATTGTAATCTGGGTGACTACTAGAGCTTGTAATGAGATTATATCCTCTATTAAAAGAATGATCCAGTGGTGTAATAAAGAAGGTTTCAGTTCTACTTAGTATGCTATTGGTCTTAGGAGGAGGTGCTAAAAGGTGCTGAGAGGCATCCTTAATGAGGAAGATTCACACCAGGACGTTATGATGCTTGCAAGGTCCAAAGTATTTAGAATTAAAACAGGCTTTTTGCTCCATATATATGGAGTATATAAGGATATGGAATATATAAGGATATGGAATATATATATATATGGAATATATATGGATTATGTATATATATATGGAATATATATAGTTGTTCCAATTCAGTTGTTCTAGGTTTGGAAGCTTTTTCTGCTTTTACTGTTTTTTTCTTTCTTTCTTCCTTTCTTTTTTTCCTGTTAGTAAATTCCTGAAAGGAAGTACTATAATTTTAAAAATAATCACCGGAACCAGTAGAGAAATGTGTTCCCTTTTGATGCCCTGAGAGGTGCTTGGTAAATTCTCTAAGTACCATTGTGATGAAAGGTTTCTTTGTTACTATTATTGTCCAGGTTTATTTTCATCTTTTTAGCATGTCAAATATTATTTTTTATTTTTTTTAACCTGAAGATACCCAGTTGTTATAAAAATAGACAGGTTTCAAAGCTTCATTGACATTGATCTTTTGTCTGGAAGCCACTTCTCATTTTATGCTTGGATTTCCTATACAACATCCACAATAAGGATTCTTTTGGGGGTCAAATAATAATAAACCTATCAAACTGGCTGGCTAAAGATCCTGATGCTGGGAAAGATTGAAGGTGGGAGAAGGGGACAACAGAGGATGAGATGGCTGGATGGCATCACTGACTCAATTGACATGAGTTTGAGTAGACTCTGGAAGTTGGTGATGGACGGGGAGGCCTGGTGTGCTGCAGTCCATGGGGTCATAAAGCTTCGGACACGACTGAGCGACTGAGCTGAGCTGTGTTGGGTCTTCATTGCTCCCCTTGGCCTTTCCCCAGTTGCGTGAGCAGGGGCTGCTCTCCAGTTGTGTTGCACAGGCTTCTCAGTGTGGTGGCTTCTCTTGATTTGGGGCAGGTGCTCTAGAGCTCAGGGGTTTCAGTAGCTGCAGCTCCCAGGCTCTAAAGGAAAGGCTCAGTAGTTGTGGTGCACGGGCTTAGCTGCTCCGGAGCATGTGGAATCCTCCCGGACCAGGGATCAAACCTGTGTCTCCAGCATTGGACTGTGAATTCAGCATGGGTGAATTTAACTCAGATGACCATTATATCTACTACTGCAGGCAAGAATCCCTTAGAAGAAACAGAGTAGCCATCATAGTCAACAAAGGAGTCCGAAATGCAGTACTTGGATGCAGTCTCAAAAACAACAGAATGATCTCGGTTTGTTTCCAAGGCAAACCATTCAGTATCACAGTAAGCCTATGTCCTGACCAGTAATGCTGAAGAAGCTGAAGTTGAACGGTTCTATGAAGATCTATAAGACCTTCTAGAACTAACACCCCCCAAAGATGTCCTTTTCATTATAGGGGACTGGAATGAAAAAGTAGGAAGTCAGGAAACACCTGGAGTAACAGGCAAATTTAGCCTTGGAGTACAGAATGAAGCAGGGCAAAGGCTAAAAGAGTTTTGCCAAGAGAACACACAGGTCATAGCAAATACCCTCTTCCAACAACATAAGAGAAGACTCTACACATGGACATCACCAGACGGTCTATACTGAAATCAGACCCAATACAGCCAAAAATAATAAATAAATTAAACAAAACAAGATTTTTTTTAAAGAAAGTCTTTCTCTCTTAGCTCCCTCTATTTCTTTCTCTCCCTCTCTCTTAACCTCTCTCTTGCTCTCTGAATCTTTAATTTCTCTCTCCCTTTGTCTCAATGTCTCTCTCCTCATCTCCATTTGGCTTTTCTCAGTGTGGCGTTTATTTCCAGACCACTGTTACTAGGTTGTGGCTGGGTGACCCCCAGGGTAACCCCACACTCATTTTCTATCTATCATCATAGCTGTTCCCCATAAAGAGTGCAAATCTTCCTTATGATTCCCATCCAGAATCTGATGAGGGGGCTGATGTGCTTGGTCAGGAGTACATGCTCACTTCATGGCCTTTTCTGAGACTTTTCAGTGTGCAGACTTGGATCACAGGACCACCCTTGGAGCAAGAGTGTAGAGCACCTTATCTGAATCACATGGACTGAGAAGGAGAAGGGGTGGTTCTCCAAAGACAGGCAGGAGCTACCAGAAGAGGTGAGGCGAGGGGCGGGCTCACCATCTATATATGTCCTCCAGGATAACTGTCCAATGGCTTCCTGGTTTCTGTCTCAATAAGCTCACCATCTTCTGCAGAACACTCGTGTTAGTTTTTGGATAGCAATAAATTGATGCCTTCAAACTGTGGGGCTGGAGAAGATTCTTGAGAGTCCCTTGGACAGGAAGGAGATCCAACCAGTCGATCCTAAAGGAAATCAACCCTGATACTCATTGGAAGGGCTGATGCTGAAGCTGAAGCTCCAATACTTTGGCCACCTGATGCAAAGAGCTGACTCATTGGAAAGACCTGGATACTGGGAAAGATTGAAGGCAAGAGGAGAAGAGGGTGACAGAGGATGAGATAATTGGATGGCATCACTGATGCAATGGACATGAACTTGGGCAAACTCTGGGAGATGGCGAGGAACAGGGAAGACTGGGGTGCTGCAGTTACGGAGCTGCAGAGTCAGACATGACTTGACGACTGAAAAACAAGCAATAAATCTCAGAAAATTCTTCCTGTCATGCAAGAAAAGTTTTTCTTAATTTCCATCCCTGGTCCTAGATTTAACCTTTGGGACCACACAAAAGAAGCCCAGCACTTTTTTTTTTTTTTTTCCATGAGATAAAGTCTTTTTACATAGAAATAACAGGTTGCCTCCCAGAAGTCTTCTTTCTGAAGCTAAACTTTCAATGTTATCTCATCTTTTTCTCATATTTTAAGCTAGATTTATCCTGGATATCTTTCTCTCCCTATCCTTGTATTTAAACCATCCCATGTTTCTGCTTTCTGACTGTTTCTTAATACATCCCTCCTCTCTATTTCTGTTACCAGAAGGGCCTCACCACTTCTGCCATGAGGGTCATTTTTCTAAAGCATAACTTTGATCCCTGGGTCAGGAAGATCCCCTGGAGAAGGAAATGGCAGCCCAACCCACTCCACTATTTTTGCCTGGGAAATCCCACAGACAGAGGAGCCTGGTGGGTTACCGTCCATGGGGTCCCAAAAGAGTCAGACAGAACTTAGCAACTGAACAATACAGAGATTCAGAACAGCACTCCTAACACAGGAGTCACCCCGTTATACTTTATTTTTTGACTTCATAAACCTCAAAAATGCAGATCTGCTATTCAATACAATTCTGTATGTTTTGTGATACTGCACATGTTGGCTTTTTCACTAGTGTCAATTTCTAAAAGAAGCATCAGTGTCTCAGCCAGCTCTGTGTGTACATGTGTGGACCACAGCAGGCGTCCAGCCACATTTCCTGATTTACTGAAGAAGGGAGCAGACCTGTTTTATTTGTCCCACCCCATTCTGGCTGCTCTCCTTTGCCCCTGAAATGAGATTACTAGGACTGATTCCAGTATTCCCTGGTGTGTTCTGATGAGTATAGCACATAAAACAATGACTACCTCCCTCTTTCAGAGTTCTTTGCTTTTACTAAAGCAACTCAAGATCAAATTTAGTGTTTATATCAGATTCATATGCACTTAACCTTATATTGGGATGATTCTGTGTATGGCTACTCACTCTGGTATTCTGGCCCAGAGAATCCCATGGACAGAGGAGCCTGGCAGGCTACAGTCCATGAGGTCACAAAGAATTGGACATGACTGAGAGATTAACACATTTGGCAAGGTGAAAAAGGAGCAAGAGAAGATTTTGGAAAGAGAAAACCATACAATCAGAGATGAGGAGGAATTGGATGCAGAAGACAATGAGCACTTCCTGGTCCCCTGAAGAGAAGCTTGGTTCACAGACAGGCCATTCTTGGCTCACCAGTGCCCCTGGGGAATCTAGATCCCATTGCCTGTGTGGGTTCTAAGGGACCACACTTCCATTACTCCTTAAACGGTTCAACATGTTCAGGAACTTTCTCTTTTTGTCTATCAGCTTCAGCCAGCAGTTATTGAATATAAGAGCCAGACACTTTGCTAGCTATGTCATATCCATTACTTCACTGGCCTTTCATAATAACCCTTTGAGCTATGTCTTAGGCTAGAGACAGTTAGGTATTCTCCAATTTCCACTCCCTATTTTTCATACACTGGTAAAACCTCCCATCCTATCCAGAACAACACTAAATTTTCCAGTCTTCCCTGCAGACAGATGTGGCTGCATGTCTAAGTTCTGGTCCGTGGGCTCTAGGCTGGAGTGTTGCCTGGAGGCTTCCAACAGTCTTCCCTTAGTAGTCATCTGGTGTAGATGTTTTGGTGCCTTTTCATGATGCATTTATTTCCATTGGCTGGAATGTGGTCATAAAGGCTGGTGTCGGAGCAGTCTTTTTAGACTATGAGGCAATCTTGGCACTGGAAGCAAAACAAGATAGAATGAATCTAGGCTTGGAAACCTCTGTGGAGCAGAGCTGCCATTAGTTCCTGACTGTCTACCTCTGGATCTTTTATAAGTTAGAGACATAAACTTCTATCTTGTTTTGACAGCTCTTATTTTGTGTCTCTTTCAGCTGAACGTGTCATCTCCGTTTGACCGAGGAGAAAAGTGAAGCTCAGAGAAATCAAAGTATCTGTCAACAATGTCTGTAATAGTAAATGTATGAGACACAGGCATTATGATTTTAAGACTAAAGCTCTTGTCATTATTGCAGGCTGTTTCACTTGCTGTGATTTTTTTTTCCTCTTCTAATTAAATTATGATTGCCTGGGGCTGTCCCTCAACACAGTTTGACCCAGAAGTCCTTTTAATGTTTTAACTCTAATTTTCAGAAAATGGCTCTTGGGTTTCTTTACTTCAGAAATCAAGGCACTGAAAGATTAATAGGGCATAGGATAAAAAACATTCATTAGGCACCATGACAGTAAATTTCACTATCTTCATTATGTACTACAATCTATTGTTTATCCAATCATCTCTTAATTAATTAGCAATTAAGGTTACTAAGAATGTGAAAATGCCCATTAATAAAGCTTGGCAAATTACTCTCATGGTCTGAGGAAAGATGAATTTCAGTCATCTCTTTTATTTTCAGTCAAAATCAGCTACCTTTCCAATTATAATGTGCTGTTCATTTTGCTAGTAATATTCAATATGGCAAAATAACCTGGACAAAGAGCTTGACTAATGTCCTCATCCTAGATTATGTCATAAACTTCCCTTTTGACCTTAAGTCATATACTAGTCTGAATTTCTTGTTAAGATGATACACAAAATACTGGATTGTCAAATGAGACAAATTATTTTACCTTGCCTTAGGACAAAATTATTTTTGCATAGAATAATAAGGACCTAAGATTTCATTCTCTCCAATGTCCTTGTTTTGGAGAGACACAAACTAAAATAAAAAACACAAAGAAAGAGAACCAGAGTGTCAAATATTTGGACTGAATGACCACCCAAATTGGCCTCTAATTTAGTTAAACTGCATAGACGTAACTCTGTTTTCCATTTTATTTAAATAAGTTCTAAAATGCTGTCACCACAGGCTAATGGAAGCAATGTACCATAGCACATGAGATGGAAGTGTGTTCCATGAGATCTCAGCAGGTGTCCCTATGCAAAGTGTATTGATCAAAGCACAGACCTTTCCTCTAAACTATCTTTGATCCGCACTGAGGATCCTAATCCAGTTAGATGGTGCTAGACATGATCCAGTTCCAGTCTAGATAGGTTAGAGTCTTTGCCATTCTCATCCTCATCTTCCTGTCCCAAGAGCAAGCCTTTCTCAATCTCTCAGCTTATGTGACTTTCTCTGAGTGGAAATACTTCTACCCTTGCCCAATCTGAATCTGACTCTTCCTCTGAGGATGTCTCAGATGAAATAAATGGAAAGCAGGTGGCTGTGTAATTCTAAACTTTTGCTCACTTTTTTTTACCCCTCTGGGCATGATCAGAGTGTGTCTGCTGATACTTGACAAGGAGTCTGTGTCTAAAGAGGAACTGCAATGCCATTGAGACAGGAAGTTAGATAAATATCGGTTGTTATTTGCTCTGTAAAATTTAGAGATTGGGAGTATATTAATATTTGGGGGTATTGCTGCCCTCTGTCTCTTGGCTTATGTGTCAGACTGTCTGAGATTCTCAGGTTGATCTCATAATATTTGTGGTTCCTAAAAACAGGATGTACACACCCATCGTGCCTAGTCTCTCAGTCATGTCCATCTCTTTGAGACCCTATGGACTGTAACCATCAAGAGTCCTCTGTTCGTAGGGATTCTTCAGACTACTGGAGTGGGTTGCCATGCACTCTTGCAGGGAATGTTCCCAACCCAGGGATTGAACCCAGGTCTTCCACATTGCAGGCTGATTCTTTACTGACTGAGCCACCAGGGAAGGCCACACACCCATTAGAATGCTGCTGCTGCTGCTGCTGCTGCTGCTGCTGAGTCGCTTCAGTCGTGTCCCACTCTGTGCGACCCACCAGGCTCCCCCGTCCCTGGGATTCTCCAGGCAAGAACACTGGAGTGGGTTGCCGCTTCCTTCTCCAGTGCATGAAAGTGAAAGGTGAAAGTGAAGTCGCTCAGTTGTGTCCGACTCTTCGCGACCCCATGGACTACAGCCTACCAGGCTCCTCCGTCCATGGGATTTTCCAGGCAAGAGTACTGGAGTGGGGTGCCATTGCCTTCTCCAACACATTAGAATACTGAAATCCAAAACCCTGACAATATCAAAGCCTGGTGAGGATGTAGAGCAATACAAACACTCATTCATCACTGTTGGGAATGCAAGATGGTACAGCCACATTGAGAGACAGTTGGGCAGTTTCTTATATTTTTCAACATACTCTTACAATGCAGTCTAGTCATTCCTTGGTATTTACACAAAGGAATTGAAAATATATGTCCATATAGAAGCTGCACACCGATGTTTCAGTTCAGTTCAGTTCAGTCACTCAGTCGTATCCGACTCTTTGAGATCCCATGAATCACAGCACGCCAGGCCTCCCTGTCCATCACCAACTCCCAGAGTTCACTCAGATTCACGTCCATCGAGTCCGTGATGCCATCCAGCCATCTCATCCTCTGTCGTCCCCTTCTCCTCCTGCCCCCAATCCTTCCCAGCATCAGAGTCTTTTCCAATGAGTCAACTCTTCACATGAGGTGGCCAAAGTACTGAAGTTTCAGCTTTAGCATCATTCCTTCCAAAGAAATCCCAGGGCTGATCTTCAGAATGGACTGGTTGGATCTCCTTGCAGTCCAAGGGACTCTCAAGAGTCTTCTCCAACACCACACTTCAAAAGCATCAATTCTTCAGTGCTCAGCCTTCTTCACAGTCCAACTCTCACATCCATACATGACCACTGGAAAAACCATAGCTTTGACTAGACGGACCTTGTTTGTAGCAGCTTTATTCATTATTGCCAAGACTTGGAAGCGACTAAGATGTTCTTCTACAGCTAAATGGAAAAATAGGCTGTGGTGCCTCTAACCAATAGAATATTATTCAGTACTCTCAAGAAGTGAGCTAATCAGGGCACAAAATGACATGAGGCCGGGTGGGGGCGGGGGGGGGGACTTTAAATGCATATTGCTAAGTGAAAGAAGCCAATCTGAAAAGGCTACATACAGAATGATTCTACCTATATGACATTCCAGAAAAAGCAGAGCTATGAAGACAGTAAAAAAAAATCAGTTGCCAGGAGTTGGGGGAAGGGAAGGATGAACAAGTGGAGCACAGAGGAATTTCAGGGCCCTGATACTAATCTGTACGAGGCTCTAATGATGGATACTTGTCATTATCTTGATACATTTTCCAAAATTATTCAAAGTATGATACTAAGAGAGAAGCTTAATGTAAACTATGGGCTTTGGGTGAGAATGATACATCAGTGTTCATTATCATTGTTCAACATTCATTATCAAGGTTCATAGATTGTAACAATGTACCATTCTGGTGTGAGAAGTTGATAGTGGGGGAAACTGCAGGTGGGATATAGGGGATACCTCTGTACTTTTTACCCTATTTTGTTATGAACCTAAAACTACTCGAAAATTATTATTATTTTTTTCAAAGAGAAGAAATTAACATTTTAGTATCCACAACGTTTCAGGTTTTATGGTGGGCACTGTGCATACACTACCTCATTGATCCTTTCCCCAGCCTCCAGTAGCAGGTTAAAGAACTCAGGCTCAGAAAATATAAGCACTTGTTCAAGGTCACAGGAAAATAAGCAAAGGAAGAGGAATATGTCAGATCATGTTTGCCTTCACTCAGTCATCGCATGTGTGTGCCCAGTCGTGTCAGACTCTTTTCGACCCCACAGACTGCAGCCCGCCAGACTCTTCTCTCCATGGAATTTTTTTAAGCAAGAATACTAGAGTGGGTTGCCATTTCCTCCTCCAGGGGATCTTCTCGACCCAGGGATGGAACCTCTGTCTCCTGCATTTGCAGGTGAATATTTTTATTGCTGAGCCATTGGGGAAGCTCATTCAACCATCATAGCTCTTCAAATTTAGGAAGCTTGGAAAAAGCATCCATCAGCTTGCACTCTGCTCCCCACCAGTGGGAGTCTGCTACAGTAGACGACAAGTTGGACTCATTGTCCAGTGTGACTCACGAACAGCAGCCGGAAACTGGTACCTGAGAAGTCTTATAAAAATCAGTCTGGCTTTTTGCTTTCCTCTTTACTGCACCTGGGATAATTATAGCAGCTTTTTGTCCATGGAAACTGACATCAAAGGTCCTGACAAAGAGTATCTCTGGTGGGAACTATGATTATCCTTGTTTTATAAGTGAAGAAACTGAGGAATGGATTTGCTAAGTGGATTGCCCAAGGTCAGCTGGTGAGTCAGGGAACTGAGTCTACATCTGCTGGACTCCCAGGCTACATGCAAGCCCTAATCCTGCTCTTGGCCCAGACACCTGCCATGTTCATTAGACTAATATTACCATTCCCTGGGTAAAAATTAAGGTATTAAATATAGCCAAAGATAGCATCTGTATCACTGTGAGGTCCAGAGGAAAGAAAGCTCTGTCTCTCTGGGAAATAGGTCACCAGGCCTACTGTTTTGCTTGAGCTTCTGGAGTAGGGATGGTGGGAATAAAACCACAGCAATTTAAGAAATCCTCAACCACAAACATCAGTGACCATTTTTATCCTCCAGAGAGGGTCAGCTTTCTGGACATTTAGGAGCCCAAGACCACCTTGTTCTTGACTAATACTTTGTTTTTGATGCACATTGAGCTGCACACCACTCTGTAGAGAGGAAGAGGCATAAACTTCAACATGTTGGAAGATTGAGCTGGTTTCGTAGTCTTGATTCCCTCTGGAGTTGTGTTTAAGAGGGGACAGTGTCACTTAGCCTGGGTGGAATTTATGTATCTGAACATTAATGAAGCATGTATATGTTGAGTGGTTTTATGTGTTAATTAATGCAGAATTCTAGAATTCTGGTCCCAAGACAGGTTATAGGACAGAAGCTTGTCTTTAAGACTGCCAGGAAAATAAGTGTCGCTGTGCAGAGAACCTGGGCTTCCTAGGTGGCGCTAGTGGTAAAGAACCCACCTGCCAATGCAGGAGACGCAAGAGATGGGGGGTTGATCCCTGGGTTGGGAAGATCCCCTGGAGGAAGAAATGGCAACCCGCTACCATATTCTTGCTGGAAAATCCCATGGACAGAGGAGCCTGGTGGGCTACAGTCCATAGGGTCACAAAGAGTCGGACACAACTGAAGTGACTTAGCACTCGCATGCAGAGAAACTAGCTTCCTCTAGTCCTGGGCCAAGGGCTGCAAACAAGGCTGTCATAGTTAACCCGGGGTCTGGAGACTTAAATGTCCCCTTGAGAGGAAGGTGGACAAGGGTAGTCTGAATCTACTTAGATAAGAGAATCTAGGGGGCAATTGGCCCTTGTTGCTACCTATTAGTTAGATGTCCTTTCACTCTTTCTGCCTGCAAAATTCTACTCATCCTTCAAATGTCATTTCCTCCTTGAAGCCTTTGCTTTAAGGCAGAGTTAATACTCCCTTTCCCATCCACTCTCAGGACTTTGTTCTTACCACGGTGTGGTACCTGTCACCATCCTGCTCTGCTTGTTTATGACATCTGTCTCCATCATAACCCTCCATTTGGACCAGAGCGTGTATGTGTGTGTGCTCACTCAATTGTGTCCGACTCTTTGCCACCCAAGGACGGTAGCCTGCCAGGTCCCTCTGTCTATGGAATTTTCCAGGCAAGAATACTGGAGGTTACCATTGCCTACTCCAAGGGATCTTTTTGACCAGAGCATACAGAATCAGTAAATCTGTGTCTGACTTAGCTGAGCAAGAACCACACGGGAGACCCCTGGTGCTGTCCTAGGTCCTCACTCAGCTTTGGCTTTACTCTGATCTCTGTCCGTCTTCTATTCGGATTTTCTTGTCACCTGTATTATCGGGGTCTGTACAAGGAACCAATGGCACAGGCTAATTCTATAACTGAAGGGAGTTCCCCAAAGGGACTATTTATATAAATGCCGTTTACCTGTGCAGAATCCTGAGTATCACGGTGGGACTGTATTATCCCATGGCCTCAACAGGTGAAATATAGTTCCAGGACCTGGAGAGAGAGCATCCCTCGACAGGAGCTGTCACCTTGGTGTGAGGGATGTGGCCAGCACTTAACCCCATACCCTGACTTCGCTGTCTCCTCCTTCTGATCTCTTGCCACGTGGTAGCCAGAGGGATGGAGAGAGTCCACTGATGAAGCCCCCACAGGTAGAGGAGGCTGAGTGGAGGTGAAAGGGCACAGAGAAGATACCTGGCACATCACCTAACCACAGGTGGTCTCACCTATGACCCCTCTCCAGAGTCTACACTCTGGGGAATAAGGGCAAGAATTCACATAGACCTAGTCTAGGCGTGCATCCTTAGACGTGTTACTTGAGAGTTTCTGTCTCAGAGCCTCAGTTTCCTCCTCCATCAAGTGTCTCATAGGGTAAGTGTGAGGACTATATGAGAATATATGCTTAAAATGCCCGGGACAGTGGCTGGCACACAATGGGTATTCACAATTCATCGATTATTCCACATATGGCTTATTCCCCTCTTTTCTTTTTTTCATTATAAATCATTCTGCAATGAGTATTTCTGTGCAGATTTTTTCCCTCTCTGTTTTGGACTTTATTGTACTGTATAGTGGATTTTATTCTAAAGAGAGAGTTGTACAATTGGATTTACTAGGAATGCACACAAGCATCTATAACCCTGCATCCTCCCTTCATTTCCCCACTCCCCATTTTATAAGATAGTGATATGACCTCATTGGAATTAACATGTTGATAAGTCCAGGGACTTCCCTGGTGACCAGTGTTTAAGACTTCTTCTAGTGCACGCAGGTTCTATTCTTGGTGAGGGAGCCAAGATCCTACCTGCTTTGGGGCTGAAAAGCCAAACGTAAAACAGCAATATTGTAGAAAATTCAATGAAGACTTTAAAAAGTGTCCACCTCAAAAAAAGAATTATTTAAAAGATGACATGTTGTCAGTCTAAGTGGGAATCTGGTCTTTTTTTTGTAAATAAATTAATTTATTTTAATTGGAGGCTAATTACTTTATAATATTGTAGTGGTTTTTGCCATATATTCACATGAATCAGCCATGGGTATACATGTGTCCCCCATCCTGAACCCCCCTCCAACTTCTACCCTATCTCATCCCTCAGGGTTGTCCCAGTGCCCTGGCCCTGAGCTCCCTGTCTCATGCATAGAACCTGGATTGGCAATCTATTTCACATATGGTAATATACTTGTTTCGATGCTATTCTCTCAAATCATCCCACTCTCGCCTTCTCCCACGGAGTCCAAAAGTCTATTCTTTACATCTCTGTCTCTTTTGCTGTCTCACATATAGTGGTCTTGCTTTGGAAGGGAGTAGGTCACAGCAATCTTATTCCTTGCTCTTTAGATATTATCAGCTGTTTTCATTTTTCTTCCCCAAAGACGAAGGGAACCCACCCTAAAATTTTGAGATCCCAGAATTTCAGTGTACATGATTGTCCATTTTAATTGGTCTAAGCTTTTTTGCTATCTGTTCAGTTTTTCATATAAGAAACCATTTGACACACACAAAACTCCATAGACTATAAAGAAGCTGAAGAAGACGTGAAGTGAAGTCGCTCAGTCATGTCCAACTCTTTGAGACCCCATAGAATGTAGCCTACCAGGCTCCTCTGTCCATGGGATTTTCCAGGCAATAGTACTGGAGTGGATTGCCATTTCCTTCTCCAGGGGATCTTCCCAACCCAGGGCTTGAACCCAGGTCTCCCGCATTGTAGATGGACACTTTGCCATCTGAGCCACGAGGGAAGTCCATAAAGAAGCTGAGTGCCGAAGAGTGGATGCTTTTGAACTGGGGTGTTGGAGAAGACTCTTGAGAGTCCCTTGGACTGCAAGGAGATCCAACCAGTCCATCCTGA
Organism: Oryx dammah; assembly: GCF_014754425.2. Classification (NCBI taxonomy): domain Eukaryota; kingdom Metazoa; phylum Chordata; class Mammalia; order Artiodactyla; family Bovidae; genus Oryx; species Oryx dammah. Next base: position 25,580,744 of record NW_024070203.1, read on the forward strand.
AAAAAATCAGTCCTGAATATTCACTGGAAGGACTGATGCTGAAGCTGAAGCTTCAATACTTTGGCCACCTGATGCAAAGAGTCCACTCATTGGAAAAGATCTTGATGCTGGGAAAGATTGAAGGCAGGAGGAGAAGGAGATGACAGAGGATGAGATGGTTGGATGGCATCACTGACTCAATGGACATGAGTTTGAGTAAACTTGGGAAGTTGGCGATGGACAGGGAAGCCTGGTGTGTTGCCGTCCATGGGGTTGCAAAGAGTTGGACACAACTGAGCGACTAAACTGAACTGAACTGAAACTCCATAGATCAGTGGGGCAGGCTTTATGTGTGATTATATTAACACACAGGGGCAGTTCAGTTCAATGGTTCAACCAAAGTATCACAGTTGCAGAATTACAGTGTTTGGCCTAGCACTCACTTCTATTTCCCCTGCTCTGCACTAGGGCCAGCATTAAAATGGTCAGAAATTATTCACCTATGCCTAATAAATACAGAATTAAGTGAGTTTACCCAATGCTGAAAAATCTGGCCTCTGCCTAACTTCAGGGAGCACATAAATCATCTGTAAACTGGCTATTCTTCCCTCCGAGGGCCCGTTGTATATGGAAAGTACATTTCATTAGGTTCTCTAAAGCCCTATTTATTTCACGCTTTCTACCAATCTTAATACCTCCTGGCTAATGGCCTTGGTGCTGTGGTGATAGACATCACAAAATGCAGAGTGATAGAAAGAGGTAGATAAGGACACTGGTTTATGGGGAGCGAGTTACACATTAGAACTGCCCTTTCTCTACTTATTGGAAGTTCATTTCTTCTCTTGATTCATCTCTTAAATTTTTTTTTCCCCCATTTTAAGGCCAGTGTGTTTGGATGGTTTGGAGCAGAATGGATTTTGATAACAGACTTATTTCTCTAAAATAGCATTTTCCCGTTAGAACCATGTGCTTTGAAGGGTCATTATCAACATGTAAGCTGAAATTTCCAGTGAAGAATGAAAGTCCCTCAGTCATGTCTGACTCTTTGTGACCCTGTGGACTATATAGTCCATGGAATTCTCCAGGCCAGGATACTGGAGTGGGTAGCCTTTCTCTTCTCCAGGGGATCTTCCCAACCCAGGGATCAAACCCAAGGGTTTCCTGTGTTGTGGCAGATTCCTTACCAGCTGAACCACAAGGGAAGCCCAAGAATTCTGGAGTGGGTAGCCTATCCCTTCTCCAGGGGATCTTCTGCACCCAGGAATCAAACTGGGGTCTCCTGAATTGCAGGCAGATTCTTTACCAACTGAGCTATCAGGGAAACCCTGGCAACAACCTAGGGCAAAGGTGGTTACAGCTTATGTAGAACTCAATAAAGGACACATTGTGGAATTTACTCTTAAATAATGAACTTTTCTGTTTTATTCTCTCTTGTTCTCCCTTGCTTCCCTGCTAGTCACTCCTCCCTTACACCCCTCCATCCTCTCTTTCAATTTTATTTGACTATTACAAAAGTTAAAAAAAATTTTATATTAGATCCTTGTTGGTTATCTATTTCAAATATTATTGGTCCAAACTGCAGGAAAATGCAACAGCCTCTATTTTTCTTTGATTATATAACTATTTAATTAATTAACACACATTTTTGAATTAATAAAGAACATTTGTGTATCAACCCTCGAGCTTAAGGAACATATCATGATTTCTTTAGAGGGCAGCTGCCAATTGCCTTTCCTTCTGCTTGTGTTAATCATTCCACTGAGTTTCTTGATAACATGGCCACCTCCATAAAATTCCCAAAGATTTAATGCTTAGCTTTTTTCTGTTTGAGGCTTTTAGTGAACAGAATTATACTTTATACATTCTTCTGCAACCTATTTCTCTTTTGTCATTCTGTCCACACTCATGCACATGTGGTTCATTCCTTGTCACTGCTGCGTAGATTGCAGAGCATGGCTTAGGCCACCATATACTGTGCTGGTTGATGGACAGGTGGGTGAGTTTCCATTTTTTGCCATGATGACAATGCTATGAAGGCCACACTTGAATGTGTGCCCTGGTGCATAGGCGTGATTTCTGTCCAGTGGGGATTCTTCCTAATATTTTTTACTTCATGAAAATGATAATACTATTAGTAGAGCACAAGGGATAAACTAGAGGAAACTGATACTGCATGCATGAATTTTATGTATGTTACAGAAATATGATAGGAAAGAATAAAATAAAAAGAAGTATTTTCAAAATTTTAATGAGGAACATGAGCCGTTTCCTCATGATAAAAATGAGGTATGATAAAAATAAATACCATTTCTTTTTATCAGGCTTTACACCTGAAGTGGTTATATATCTTTTCTCATGAAATTTTCTAAGAGCAGTCTCTTCAAATTCTTGATGGGTACTCTATACAAGAAACTGCACACGTAGATGATATAAAATTAACATTATATTGTTCAGCTCTAAAATTTTACAGCAATGACAGGATCTAGTAGCTCTCTTATTAGTTCAATTGCTTGTCATGATGCAAATAAATTTTAAATCTTATTAGCAGTTTCTTATCAAGTACTTCAAAACAGCAGCGAACTCTGGTTTTAATGTATGTGGAGGTTCAGGATGAATGCAACAGTTAGGGTTCATGTGCAGGGCTGGCTTGGGTGCTACTGAGAAGGCACAGTGAATGGAAATAGACGTGAATATGTGATGGCTACAAGGAAAGGTCGCAGATATGGAACCACCATTGGAAGCTGTGCACAGTAGGACTTTACCCCACCCAGCCTTCCATACTCCAGTCTCTGACAGCCAGTGGTCATGTGTTGGCCATGTGTTGCTGGATGGTGGCCTTGAGGCACAGACCCTGTGTCCTTGGTGGCATCTTTGTCCTTTCTAAGCACTTCCTAGTGGAGGAGCCATCACAGATATCACTCATCTACTCTTGTGTTGCATCTAGAAGAATCTTTCAGAAGGAAACTGAAGGATGATGCTGGTGGGGGCTGGGATGGAGTGGGAAAGTTTATGGCTACCTAGGCCTCACCTGGTCACCCCAGAATCTCAGGGTATCAGAATCTTACAATGCATCCACTGGGAAACTCTTTTCAACCACAAGCAACTGGTGATAGAGTTACTAAGGAGGGAAGACTGTGCATGCTCGGCTTTACCGTGAGGTGCCCAAAACAATTCCCAAATGGCCATACCAAAACGCTTTTTCACCAGTAATGGGATAGAAGTTCCACTGTTCCATAATTTTACCAACATTTGATGTTGTCCACTTTTTAATTTTTTGCTTCTTTGTTATGTGTGAAATGGTAACTTATGGGTTTTATTTGCACTTCCTTGATGAAAATTTGCCTCAACCAAAGAGATTAAGCATCTTATGTTTTTGGACTATTTTTTGATTCTCTTCTGTGAAATACAGTTTTTGAAATTTTTTTTTGTTTGGTCGTTCATCTTTAAAAATTTTTTGATTTGTAGGAAATATTTATATTCAGCAGATACAAAGCCTTTATTGGTTTGTTTTAAAAATCTTTACCTAGATTAAAGCTTTTCACTTCTTTTTAAAAAATATTGTTTTTTATTAGCTTTTCCCTTCTTTATTGAATCTTTTGATGAACAAAATGATAAACTTCTAGATAATGAAATTTATCAATATTTTCTTTTAAGGTTTGTGATTTTTGTGTTTTGTTAAAAAATACTTCTTTACCCCAAAACCATATATATATTCTTTCATACTGATTCTAAAAGCTTTATAGTTTTATTCTTTACATTTAAATCTTCATTTTGCTAGAACTGAATTTTGGCAAGGGATCAAATATTATGTTAGAGTTTATGAATAGCCATCATCACAATAAAATTTATTAAATAGTTTATCATTTCCCCAGTCATCTGCAATGACTATTCTGTGACAATGAAATTTCTGTTTTTGTGTGTGTGTGTCTGTTCATAGGCTATTTTCTTCCTCTTTATTAGTTTTCTTTTTTGTTGTTGTTGTTAGTTTCTGCACTAACACGCTTGCTTAATTTCTGTACTTTTATAACAGTTCTTGATGTCCAACACTCGAAGTCCCATAACTTTGTACTATACCCTCATCAAATTTAGAATCAGTTAATCAAGTCAAAGAAAAAAATGCTATTAGGATTTTTAGTGAAATAACATTAAAACAGTAGATCAAATTTGGGGAGAATTAACATCTGTAAGATATTGAGTCTTAGAATATTTTATGGTTCACATTTATTTAGACGTTCTTTAATGTCTTTCCATTAAGTTTTATAATACCCGTAAATGGCATACACATTTTTGTTAATTATTGTATACATTACATTTTATAATGCTACTGTAAATATCTCATTAGAACTATATTTTCTCTCTTGTTTTTACTGGAAAAAATTGATTCGCTGTTTCTCTTTGTCTTTCAGACTCTTTTTGTTTATGATTCTGACTGAATTCTAACCTTTCCACAATCAGGAATGGTTTAATTTTATTATATCACATGTGAATAACAAATTTGTGTCCTATTTTCTGGAGGATAAAGAATAAGATGCTTTTTCTTTGGTAAGCAACTGCATTAAGTCCCTTCCAAATTATTGTCGTGAAGCCGTAACACCTCCCTCCATGGGACTGGACTGGAGTTAGGACTTTTAAGGAGGTAATTAAGGTTAAACAGATCTTTCCAGATGCTGCAGTGGTAAAGAATCTGCCTGCAGTGCAGGAGCTGTGGGTTTGATCTCTGGGTTGGGAAGATGCCCTGGAGGAGAAAAGGGCAACCCATTCTTGTATATCTTGCCTGGAAAATTCCATGGATGGAGGAGCCTGGCTGGCTAGTCCTCCAGCCCCTTGTAGTCCATACAGTTGCAAAGAGTCAGACATGACTGAGCACACACACACATAAGGTTAAACTCGGTCAGAAGGGTGCGATCCAAATTCCAATAGGATTGGCAACCTTCTAAGAGGAGGAAGATCAACCTCTCTGCCTCTCTGTCTCCGAACGCATGTACCAAGGAAAGGCCACGTGAACGCACAGTGAGAAAGTGGCCATCTTCCAGCCAGCAAGAATGTTGTCACCAGAACCTGACCATGCTAGCACCCAGATCTCAGACTTCCAGCCTCCAGAATTTTAAGAACTCGATTTCTACTGCTTAAGCCACTTAGACAATGGCAGAGGTTCCCACATTTTTGGGACCAGGCACTGGTTTGGTGGAAGACTGTTTTTCCACGGACCGGGGCTGGGAAGTGTGGGGATGGTTTGGGGGCAACGGGAGCGGTGGGGAGCAGCAGGTGAAGCCTGGCTTGATCTCCTGCACCGCTCACCTCCTGCTTTGCTCTGGTTCCTTACAGGTGGCCGAGTGGCCTGGCGGTTGGGAACTCCTGGTCTACGGTATTTTATTATGGCACCCAGAGTCCACTAAGACACTGATATGTTTGGAGTTATTTTATAATTTGATGATGCACTTGCAAACTGTCCTTTTATGTTTCATTTTTTTCAATCTTAAGTTTATTATGATTGTTAAAATTATTTTTTTATCTTTCCATTTCTTCCTCTACTCATTAGGCAGTTGTATGCTCTATGACTGTAATTTTAGGAGTTAACTAGCTTTTTTTAACACAAATGTTAACAAAGTCAAAATTTTGTATCTTTACTATACCTTCTGCTACTGCTAAGTTGCTTCAGTCCTGTCCGACTCTGCGACCCCATAGACGGCAGCCCACCAGGCTCCCCCGTCCCTGGGATTCTCCAGGCAAGAACACTGGAGTGGGTTGCCATTTCCGTCTCCATGCATGAAAGTGAAAAGTGAAAGTGAAGTCGCTCAGTCGTGTCTGACTCCTAGCGACCCCATGGACTGCAGCCTCCCAGGCTCCTCTGTCCATGGGATTTTCCAGGCAAGAGAACTAGAGTGGGGTGCCACTGCCTTCTCTGTACTATACCTTAGAACAACATAAAAATATGTAACACTTTAATTCTGATTATTTCTCATCTAACTCCTTGCCAGAGCTGCCTTGTCTTAATTCTATCTCACCAAACTCTACTCTGCTTCTCTGCTTTCCTCTTCCTCCTCCTTCCCGTTCTTTGTCTTCTTTTCACTCTCCTCTCCTTCTTGCTCCTCCTCCTCTTTGTTTGCTATTATATAAATAATAGTATGATGAACATTCCTATAGAGACATCCTTTGTCTACATCTCTAATGTTTCTGTACTATAGATTTCTAGGAGTAGAATTATTGGGTAAAAAAGTAGAGACACTTTCAGGGATTTTGGTTGTACCGATAAATGGCTTTTCAGAAAGTTTAACACATGTACATTTTGACTAACTGTGAAGGAATTGTCTCATTTCACCAGACCCAGACCATCACTGAATGCTATTGGCTTAAAAATCATTTCTACTTTATAGTACCTGTGCTTATAGAACTGTGGGTTTGTTGAACGTTGTTTTGTGGGATTTCAGAGTTCTCTTCTCTGAATTGTTCTTTCAATCCTTTGGCAATTTTACTTTTGCAATCTTACCAGTATATATAAACTTCTTGTACATTCAAACTTGTTTTCTGTAGGCTTATATTCTTAACATCTACTTGTATGGTGTAGTAAATTGCTTAACTAAACAATTTGCTTATCTAACCATTCAACAAAATTTCCTGAGCACCTCCGATATACCAGTCAAGGATTCTGTGAAAAACTCTTGAATAGTAATAGGATAGCTACCTCCTCAAACATCTTTTAGTACAATAAGATTTTCATGTTACAGCATTTTTATTTTTTTTTAAGTATATCCTACCTGACTAAATTGGAACCTGGGAATTCATCTTACATGTGATGTTTTCAAGTGGGAACCCTATTCTAATGATAAATATAATGTTTTGGGTACATTCTAAATACCATGCTGTTCACATAAAATATGTTACTTAGTTTAACTATAACATTATAGAAACATAAGAATTATCCTCACTTTATAGATGAGAAAAACAAAACTTAGAAAAGCTTAGCAAGTAGGCTAAGGTCACATAGGAAGTGAGGTTTGAGATCTAGCCTTGGACCTGTGTCTGTCCACCCAGAAAAACCCACACTTTCTTATGAGAAGAGGCTGCCTCTGAGAGGCAATGACTCCTTTCTGGACTTCGGTGCAGGTCAAGCTGCAGTCTGGTTCTGTTCCCTCTTTCATGACACTTGGAAGTTTCAGGAACAAAAGTAGGAAACTGCCCTCCTTGGTCAAGTGGTCCCATTAGCAGAGGGGCTCATCAGGAAGAGTTTTGGCATGGTCTCCCGGGGCAACCTTCTCACACAGCCATTCCTTGTATATGAATCACTTCCTAATCCCCTTTTTTCTTAGGGTGAAGAAGATATCATGGAGGTTTGGGGAAGTGAGAAAACAACATAAACCCTGATCCACTGTGTAAGCCCACATTGGAAAATTATCTTTCTCTTTCCATCCTCTCCTGAATAACTTGATTATCTCTTCTGCTTGACATTGGCTGCACATATCGTGCTTGGAAGGGATCCAGGCTCAGGGAATGTGAGACATGGCACAGATGTAGGCACGGTTCCTCTCATAGGCAGGTGTCCCAGGGCCAGAGGTCACACTTGGGGGATTATTCCAGGGTCTTTCATGTGCTATTATTCTTGTCTCTGGTCCAGTTGCTTTTTTCCAGTGGCTGCAAGGACTTCGGCTGTGAGTGGTGACTTCGTCTGGCCTGGAATGAAGAGGCTGCTGGAAGCCCACCCACAGGCCACTGTTACACTGCAGTCTCTCGTTCCTCCATGGAAGGAAGGGCTGGAAACTCCCCTAACAGCCCGATCAATTGAGGCATTCCAGCTCCAACTTTGACCAAATTCTTCCTGGATGCTAAATCCTTCAGTGGCTCCCCACTTGCTACAGATCAAGTCCAAGTTTCTTATCACAGCATGTTAAAACCTTTTGACGTCCCTGGTGGCTCAGATGGCAAAGAATCTGCCTGCAATGTAGGAGACCCAGGTTCGATTCCTGGGTTGGGAAGATCTCCTGGGGAAGGGAATGGCAGCCCATTCCAGTATTCTTGTCTGGTGAATTCCGTGGACAGAGGAGTCTGGTGGGCTACAGTCCATGGGGTCACAAAGAGTTGGACACAACTGAGCGATTAACACACGCACACACACACACACACACACACACACACACACACCCTTTAACATCCAACTGCATTTTTCTACCTCATTTCTGTTTGCATGTCGGCTCCTAGGTGCCACTCAACTTTCCAGACCAGTGAGGGAGCCAGGCAAGAACACACATTTTCTCAATGGAATGTGATGTGTGCTGTAGCAGTGAGACATATAAAGTGCTGTGGTTGCAAAGTGAAGGGAGTGGCTTCCTAATGGCTGAAAGACAAGTTGCAGAAATTGTCACAGATGAACTGTGATTGAGTGCTGTGTGTGGAAGATGGATAGGAGTTTGTCAGGTGGAGAAAGTGGGAAGGGCATACCAAATAGTGGAAACTGAAATTGGGAGCAAGCCCAGGTATGTGGTAAGTGATGTGTTGAGAGGCTCCTATTGGTGGAAAACAGGGAAGGAGGATTTGGGTATAGAAAGACTGCTTAGCTCGACAGGGACCAGGACACGGATAGCCTATAGTCATGCTAGAGGTGTGGACTTTATCCCTTAGGATCAAGGCAAACTGGATTTCATTTCACTTCCCCTTTCCATTGGTAGCCTCACCCAAACAGAAATCTTGCCTAACTGGTCCTTGAGATTGCTCTAGTTCATCCTAAGGGAATGCTTGGCTCAAATGGACCATAACAGGTCTTTCTTCCACCATGACATGGCATTTCTCTGTTCCACCGACCTCCCGGGGGAGTCTGCTGCTGGCTCGGGCTGTGTATGTGTATGTCACACACTCAGACATCTTCTGTTGTTCAGGAGTTTAATGTCTTAGTTGCCTGTGAGTCAGGATGACAAATGGAAGGAGCCTGGGAGTCAGGGAACACGACAGCGGGTAGGAGCCAGAATTCCTCCGAGCCATCCACAAAGGGCTGCTCTATTCTTGGTCAACTGTTCTGTGCCTAATTCATTATCTGGACCTGCCAAAACTGAGAGCCGTCAGAGTTTCACTTCCTTTACCTGTCTGGATGGTTGTGCTTTAACTTCAAAGCTGCCTTCAACCTGAGAACTGGATGGAGCAATCCTCGGGGAGTGATTGCAGCCTGCGGCTTCGTTTCTCTCGCCCCTGGCTGGGGCATCTTCGAGCCAATAGCAATTTCACTGTCTTTGTGTGGAAAGCTTTCTCCTGATGGCTGTTTGCTTTGGAGCACACCATGAGTTCTTCATGGTTACCTTGGTGCAAGTCTTTCAAAGGACACTTTTTTTTTTTTTTAAATTTTTAATGACAATGTGGCAAAGTTGAAAGAGCCCGGGATTAGAAATCAGGAAAAGAAAAAAAGATAAAGGAAAAAGATAAATCTAACCCTCGTTTCAGGCCTACTGTTCACCTGACAAGCGGTGTTTCACAGAGCAGGTCTCAACCCCTTACTGGTTCTCAGTGAAAATGAGTTAGTCCTGAGGATACTGAATTCATGAGATTTTGATGAATAGGAAAGGATATTACATAGTGATAGTGACTTCTAAATTGCAAAGCATTTTTCAAGTTTTATCACCATTCACGCTTATTTTAATTTTTATGGAAATCACAAAAATCATAATGGCTTTTCTTTTTCTTCTCCAGAAAGTGTATCTCAACCACCCTACTCCTCATGGTATATTCTTTCTTTAGGCTGATGAAAAGATAAACCTGTACCCTTTTGGAATAGAAACAATGCTTCTTTTGTTTTTTCTTTATTTGTATATTTCATGCCTAAAATGAGACCCCGGCAGGTACCTAGTATGTCTTTACTTTCCTTTCTGCTTGGCACAGCACTGAGCATGAAGTAGATATTCATATTATGGAGTTACACTGAATTTCCATTTATGCCCTTATTTGAACTAATAAAGAACGTATATTGAGTTGGCCAAAAATTTTGCTTGGGATTTTCCTCAGAAAAAAATTTTCTTGAGAAAATTCATTAATTGGGGTCATGTTTATTTTACTATTATCAACTCGCATAATACATTTGTTTAAACTTAGGGTTCAGTAGTTTATGTTGGTCATTAATGCGTCTCAATGAGATACGGTTGTTTACAGCACTTTGCAAGAATATGCGGGTTTTTTCCATTCTAAGGAAACCACAGGATGATAATCAAGCAAAGAGAAGTTTGTCTAGAGCCATGGATCAATGGAATGGACTGGTAGTTCCCAGCCTTAGCCATGGAGTCCTCCACATCATCTAACCTCTCTTGCCAGGAAGGGCAGTCCTGTGACAAGTTCTGGCCGAAAGATCTATGGCCCCAGAAATGTTCTACGCTATGTCCAGACCTGGCTTAAAGCCTCTTGGGGGATCTTCCTTACTTTCTTTTATTAGTCATTGCTTGATTGAAGGGTATTCAGTAGAAGATACCAAGAAGTAATTATTTCTGTAAGAAACCAGAAAGTAAATATTATAGGCCTTGATGGCTATATGGTGTCTGTAGCAATTACTCAGCACTACTCCTGTAGTGTGCTATGTAAACAAATGAATTTGACTGTGTTCCAATAAAACTTTATTTATAAAACAGGCAGGGGCTGGATTGGGTCCATAGACTATAGTTCACTGACCTCTGACTTGAAGGATGATGGCATTACAGGAAGCAGGGGCTTGGAATTCCCAAGTTACAGCATCTAAGTCTTCTGGCCAGATACCTACTTGGACTATGATGTGAATGAGAAATAACCTTGACTTTGTTAAGTTGCTGAGATATTTGAAGTGTTTATAAAAGCAACTGATGTTGATTTTGATGTTGATCTAATGCCAGATCCTTCTAGGATTCTGTGCTCTTTTTTTTTTTTTTTTAATGTCCTAATTTAATCAATCACCAACCCTGACAATTTTTTCTTCATAATATTTTCTGTATCTTCTATATCCCCACGCCAGTGGTTAAGTGCAGATCCTTGTCACTTATCTGTATGACTATAGCAGCCTTGGACTGCTCTACCATCTCTTCAGCTCATCTTCAATAGCAGAGAGAGAAAGGGCAGGAGAGATGTTTCAAACACAGAAGGTAAGACCAGTCCTCTCTCTGAGTCTCCGCTCAATGATGCTATCCTTTTAAACATCCTCTGCTTGAGGCATGATGTCAGATGGGTTAAAACACAGCTTTGGGTCAGAGGAAGCTTGATTTAAATAGTGACGCTGCCACATCCAGTTGTAACTTGACTCTGCAACTGCTTCTTTATTTGTTCATTGAGGATAATGGGTTTTTCCTGACCCAGCTGCTGTGGGATGAAAGGTGATTGCAAAACCATTGGATGGAGGTGGGGCTGTCCTCTTGTGTTGTTCTCTGCTATTGTGACATTTAGCACTTATTTCTCAGGTGGCATTTGGTGCATAAAGGTCAAGGGTGCTTCTCAACATCCTACAAGGAACAGTCTCTTGTAACAGGAAATTATCTGGCCCCAGATGTCAGTAGGGCCCAGGTTGAGAAACTCTGTTCTAAGGGGATCTGTGTGAGGTTATGAAAATTCACCACCCAAAGGGTATTATTTGCCAATCATGAAATGTAAACTATTTCTGACTTTGAGGACCTTTAAAAAGGGTGTGAATGCTCTTTTTCACAGGCATTCCCACGTCTTTGTTACAATTCATCTTGTTGCAACTGGAAGCCCTGAAGGCATTTGAATTTGTTACTCCTGGTGTACTTTCTTTCTTCCAGTAGAAGGGTAACTTACTCAAGGGCAGAGAATTCTTTTTTTTTTTTTTTTTCCAAATTAGTATTAGTTTAACTGAAGCAACTGTGATTCCTTAAGAGGTCATTTCCTACTCAATCATGTCAAGGTGTTGGCTCAGAGTTCACCTCCTTCCCAGTGTTCTCAGTGGAACTCATTCTTTGCCATTCTTTGGGTTTAATATTTTTTTCTCTCTAAAGCTTTGTAATTAACACCACACTTCAATAGTGCACACAATTTTTTTTAAAACAGAAATGAAAATTAAATGCCTTCACAATTATTTCTGGGATCCAGATGACAACTAAGAGAAACTACTTACCATAGGACCAAAGTCTCTAGACCAAATCCAGGTAATGAGAAGAAAGAGTTTAAAACTCAATCAGAAATGTCAGAACAATATGCTTTCTTTGCCTGGATCATATCTGATTCACTTTGTTGTACAGAAAGAACTAACACAGTATTGTAAAGCAACTATACCCCAATTAAAAAAAAAATTGTCCCAGATGGGAGGCTCTTTATCAAGTAATACAAATTTATAACTCTCTTATGAATCCAGCCCCAATGGCACTCACCAGTGAAAAGAGCATTTTTGCATTCTGTGATTGTGCTCCAACCCCCCAACTCAGAGTATTTCTTTCCACGTTAATGAAAGGGTTTAACTTCTGGATATCTCAACTTTGCCCAGTTACATACAGGAGAACTCAGAGTTTCAAACCCTTGGCGTAAGAGCATCCTTAGTAAGGACGGTGCTGAGCTACACTGGGGGTCTTGGAGAGGGAAAGACAGTTTTCAAGTATCTGGTTTCATTCTTGTTGCATCTTAGCCCTTTGCTGATTTTAATGGTCTGTGGCTGTCTTTCTTTCGGGTTCCTAGGATCTCTGCATTTCCAGATCAATTGCCTGATGCTTGGTTGGCTTATGTGAGGATGATTAGGAGGACTAAATGTTCCCTTAGACACCATCCAGTCCTTCTAACACTGAAATCTAAAATTTCCCCAAAGATCTGGAATTAACTTGTTCTAAGTCTTCACCCCATGAGCTGCCTTCAATAGCAATCCTCACCCCATCATGGACCGCCTGGAACTTAACCAGGTTTCAATCAGCCAGCATCTTGACCAAGAAGTCCAAGAGCGGCAGAGAATACAGGAAAAAGCCCTATTTATTCAGTTCAGTTGAGTTCAGTTGCTCAGTCATGTCTGACTCTTTGTGACCCCATGGACTGCAGCATACCAGGCCTCTCTGTCCATCACCAACTCCTGGAGCTTGTTCAAACTCATGCCCATCAAGTCAGTGATGACATTCAATCATCTCATTCTCTGTTGTCCCCTTCTCCTCCTGTCTTCAATCTTTCCCAGTATCAGGGTCTTTTCCAATGAGTCAGTTCTTTGCTTCAGGTGGCCAAAGTATTGGAGCTTCAGCTTCAGCATCAGTCCATCCAATGACCATTCAGGATTTGTTCCCTTTAGGATGGACTGGTTGGATCTTCTTGCAGTCTAAGGGACTCTCAAGAGTCTTCTCCAACACCACAGTTCAAAAAGCCCTATTAGGTTGGCATTACTATTTTATTTTTTTCAAATTAGGAAATTGAAGCTTAAAGAAGAAATGTCATTGCCCCAGGTCTTAAATTCAGCAAGTAAAGTTGCTATACCTAGAGCCTCTACCTGTCTGACTCCAATCCCACCTTTCAGTCCACTGTCCTCAATGTCCTGAAAGGGACAATCTGAAAGCTCAATGCCTTGGAGCCAAGTCCTGGATAAGTCAGGGATACTTCAGATATTACAGGATGGCTACCGGGTTTGGGTGAACAACTTTTGTATAGGTGGGATTATGTTTTAATGGCCCTGAGTCATATCGTTCAAGAAAAAGAGTTAAAAGACTGAGCAAGACCCCAGTCAAGGCAGAAAGAACAAGAGGATGAAGAATAGGAAATGCATCAGAAGAAAGAGGAAATGTGTCAAAGTAAACTCTTTTGTGTAAGAATAATAGACAAGTCAATGGATTCATTTTGGGAGTTTGCGTTAATGGAGGGAGAAGGCAGTGGCACCCCACTCCAGTACTCTTGCCTGGAAAATCCCATGGATGGAGGAGCCTGGAGGGCTGCAGTCCGTGGGGTCGCTGAGGGTCGGACACGATGGAGCGATTTTACTTTCACTTTTCACTTTCATGCATTGGAGAAGGAAATGGCAACCCACTCCAGTGTTCTTGCCTGGAGAATCCCAGGGATGGGGGAACCTGGTGGGCTGCCGTCTATGGGGTTGCACAGAGTTGGACATGACTGAAGTGACTTAGCAGCAGCAGCAGCATTAATGGAGGCTAGTTTCAAACAAGTGTCTGACACATGGAATTTTGTTTCCCAGACTGCTGGTAACTGAAGGCTTACTATTGTATATACACCTAGTTGTGTTTGCTGCATTAAAAATTACTATCAAAACGAAAGTGAAAGTGTTAGTTGCCTAGTCGTGTCCGACTCTTTGCGACCCTATATACTGTAGCCCACCAGCCTCCTCTGTCCATGGGATTCTCCAGGCAGGAAAACTGGAGTGGGTTCTTTAGGGGATCTTCCTGGCCCAGGGACTGAACTAGAATCTCTTGCATCTCCTGCACTGCAGGCAGATTCTTTGCCTTTTGAGCCACCAACTGCTGCTGCTGCTGCTGCTAAGTCGCTTTAGTCGTGTCCAACTCTGTGCGACCCCATAGATGGCAAAGAAGCCCCAAAATTACTATGGGTAATCTTATTTCTAACCAATGCTTAGTTCTTTTACGACCTGACCATTCCCAGCCTTAATGAAAAACTGAAAAAAGATCCCAGGAAACAAAATCGATTGTCACCGCTTCTATGAACTTGGGAAAGTTACTTCTCACCTCTATTCTTCTCTTGTTTCCTAACTTTTATAAATAAATTGGATAATTATATACATATATTACTGTACAAACCTAGACACTTTCGTCAGTGAAATAAGGAAGTCTTAATGATTATTCCAGGACACTTGGTCTCCCTTTGATAAACAATTCTTGTGAACATGCTTATCTAGTATCTAGGTGCTATCTGATTAGAAGCAGCACAATTAGAATTAAGGGAGCAGGTTTTAGGGGCAGATATATGGAGTATTGGGAAAAGTGACAGTGGACAGACTAGCAGTGTGAACATGACTGAAACACTAAAATAACAGACATAAGCAACACAGCCAATGGGAGCCTTCAAGAAAATATAGCTGTACACTATTTAAATAGAGCAAAACATTAATGCTTTTAACACTGCATCACTAAGATAAGGTAAAACTGTGGCTATATCTTCTCCTTAAAGCAGCAAGGAAGTGCTTTGTACAACTGAGAAGGATTTTAAAATGTTTACGAATGCAATTAACTTTAACACCTTAGAGATTTGAGAAAAGAACAAAATTCCAGCTAGGGAAGTTACTTACTCCAAGGGTATAACCAGCTTTCGGTGTAATGCTGGGAACTTAATTAATGCCTGTTGACTAATGTTGATACAGTTGTATGACCAGGACTATAATTTATGATTTGGTCTTTCCAGCTGCCAGTTTTACCCAGGTTTGTTTCGTCTTCCGCCCTGATGAGTTTAGTCTTTTAGCACTGTAAACTAGCTTTGACCAGCAAAGACAGAGCTTTAGGAGACTAAGCTAGACCTGAGATGGGTGGGGCTTAGAGCAAAGGGAGACTTGTGGCATTTGCCTAAGTGAAACTGTCCTTTTAGCTGATTCTCCTCTTGATAGTTTTGGCATAATTTTGGCACCCCACCAGCATTCTGGGACACCCTGCAAGGGATTCAATTCAAAGGTTGAGGCTGTCACTCTTTCTGCTCTGTCTATGCAAACCTTGTATGACTCGAAGGGATCAAATCCCATTCTGTGAATTATAGCCTTTTGTTCATACCTCCAAGATCACACTCATCACTTCTTATTTTTAGTCTCTGTTGATTTTTCCTATTTGAACTCGGATTCCTCAAGAAAGGGTACAGGTTGGGTACATTTTTCTACCCTGAGCATCTGCCATGTTGACAGGTGGTTGTGTGTGAATACTTCCTTCAGTTGACCAGATTTGAATTCTCAACCTTGTATCTTTGACTCCTCCAATACCTGAAACAGCCAGATCCTCTGAATTCTACTTCTGCATTGATCACCTGGACCAGGTACTGTTCAGAGCACCCAACCTGTACTTACTTACCTCATCAGCATCATCTCCATAAGGCAGGTATTTCTGTTTCTTCTATTTCCTCCATTTTAGAAGTGACAATCAACATAGAGAATTTCAGAGACTTGTCCAGAATCATAGAGTCGGTGGTGAGACTGGGATTCAGAATCACTTCTTTAAGAAGTTTCTCTTCACTCTTTGATGATTTGGGATGAGGGGGGCATTAGTAATCTACTAGCACTTAGTAATAGATTAAAGAACAGTAGTTATGAAATGCTGACATTCATTTAAGCTTGAGTTTTTGTCCTTTCACTAAGAAATGCATTAAAGGAATACTGATTGACATTGCCAAGCAATGTGGTAGCTTTCTGAGGGATATACTTTAAATGAAGGTGTTAAAGCTTTTGATCTCTTATAAATTTTGTTTTCTTATGGAAGGAGACAGACAATTCATAAACAGATAAGACAATAGATTTAAGAGCCAGTAATATATATTATTACTACCCCATGTGGAGTACCCCACGTCCAAGGAATGGCAGCTGCACAAGCACAGGAGGGCCAAGAGGAGCTACTCCATGTTCAAGGTTAGGAGGGGCAGCGGTGAGGAGAAACCCCTTGTCCAAGGTAAGGCTCAGCGGCTGCGCTTTGCTGGAGCAGCCGTGAAGAGATACCCCATGTCCAAGGTAAGACGGTAGGTGTTGTGAGAGGGCATCAGAGGGCAGACACGCTGAAACCATAAACACAGAAGACTAGCCAGTCTGATCACACGGACCACAGCCTTGTCTAACTCAGTGAAACTAAGCCATGCCCGTGGGGACAACCAAGACGGGCGGGTCATGGTGGAGAGGCCTGACAGAATGTGGTTCACCGGAGAAGGGAATGGCAAACCACTTCAGTATTCTTGCCTTGAGAACCCATGAACAGTATGAAAAGGCAAAATGATAGGATACTGAAAGAAGAACTCCCCAGGTTGGTAGGTGCCCAATACGCTACTGGAGATCAGTGGAGAAATAATTCCAAAAAGAATGAAGGGATGGAGCCAAAGCAAAAACAATACCCAGTTGTGAATGTGACTGGTGATAGAAGCAAGATACGATACTGTAAAGAGCAATGTTGCATAGGAACCTGAAATGTTAGGTCCATGAATCAAGGCAAATTGGAAGTGGTCAAACAGGAGAGGACAAAAGTGAATGTTGACATTCTAGGAATCAGCAAACTAAAATGGACTGGAATGGGTGAATTCAACTCAGATGACCATTATATCTACTACTGTGGGCAGGAATCCCTTAGTAGAAATGGAGTAGCCATCATGGTCAACAAAAGAGTCCAAAATGCAGTACTTGGATGCAATCTCATAAATGACAGAATGATCTCTATTCATTTCCGAGGCAAACCATTCAATATCACAGTAATACAAGCCTATGACCCAACCAGTAATGCTGAAGAAGCTGAAGTTGAATGGTTCTATGAAGACCTAAAAGACCTTTTAGAACTAACACCCGAAAAAGATGTCCTTTTCATTATAGGGGGCTAGAATGCAAAAGTAGGAAGTCAGGAAACACCTGGAGTAACAGGAAAATTTGGCCTTGGAGTACAGAATGAAGCAGGGCAAAGGCTAATAGAATTTTTCCAAGAGAAAGCCCTAGTCATAGCAAACACCCTTTTCCAACAACACAAGAGAACACTCTACACATGGACATCACCAGATGGTCAACACCAAAATCAGATTGATTATATTCTTTGCAGCCAAAGATGGAGACGCTCTATACAGTCAATGAAAACAAGACTGGCGCTAACTGGCTTAGATCATGAACTCCTTATTGCCAAATTCAGACTTAAATTGAAGAAAGTAGGGAAAACCACTAGACCATTCAGGTATGATCTAAATCAAATCCCTTATGATTATACAGTGGAAGTGAGAAATAGATTTAAGGGCCTAGATCTGATAGACAGAGTGCCTGATGAACTATGGATGGAAGATCGTGACATTGTACAGGAGACAAGGATTAAGAACATCCCCATGGAAAAGAAATGCAAAAAAGAAAAATGGCTGCCTGAGGAGGCCTTACAAATAGCTGTGAAAAGAAGAAAAGTGAAAAGCAAAGGAGAAAAGGAAAGATATAAGCATCTGAATGCAGAGTTCCAAAGAACAGCAAGGAGAGATAAGAAAGCCTTCTTCAGCTATCAATGCAAAGAAATAGAGGAAAACAACAGAATGGGAAAGACTAGAGATCTCTTCAAGAAAATTAGAGATATCAAGGGAACATTTCATGCAAAGATTGGCTTGATAAAGGACAGAAATGGTATGGACCTAACAGAAGCAGAAGATATTAAGAAGAGGTGGCAAGAATACATGGAAGAACTATACAAAAAAGATCTTCATGACCGAGATAATTACGATGGTGTGATCACTCATCTAGAGCCAGACATCCTGGAATGTGAAGTCAAGTGGGCCTTAGGAAGCATCACTATGAACAAAGCTAGTGGAGGTGATGGAATTCCAGTGGAGCTCTTTCAAATCCTGAAAGATGATGCTGTGAAAGTGCTGCACTCAATATGCCAGCAAATTTGGAAAACTCAGCAGTGGCCACAGGACTGGAAAAGGTCAGTTTTCATTCCAATCCCAAAGAAAGGCAATGCCAAAGAATGCTCAAACTACCGCACAATTGCACTCATCTCACACGCTAGTAAAGTAATGCTCAAAATTCTCCAAGCCAGGCTTCAGCAATACGTGAACCGTGAACTTCCTAATGTTCAAGCTGGTTTTAGAAAAGGCAGAGGAATCAGGGATCAAATTGCCAACATCCATGGGATGATCGAAAAAGCAAGAGAGTTCCAGAAAAACATCTATTTCTGCTTTATTGACTATGCCAAAGCCTTGGACTGTGTGGATCACAAAAACTGTGGAAAATTCTGAGAGAGATGGGAATACCAGACCACCTGACCTGCTTCTTGAGAAACCTATATGCAGGTCAGGAAGCAACAGTTAGAACTGGACATAGAACAACAGACTGGTTCCAAATAGGGAAAGGAGTACGTCAAGGCTGTATATTGTCACCCTGCTTATTTAACTTATATGCACAGTACATCATGAGAAATGCTGGGCTGGAAGAAGCACAAGCTGGAATCAAGATTGCTGGGAGAAATATCAATAACCTCAGATATGCAGATGACACCACCCTTATGGCAGAAAGTGAAGAGGAACTAAAAAGCCTCTTGATGAAAGTGAAGGAGGAGAGTGAAAAAGTTGGCTTAAAACTCAACATTCAGAAAACTAAGATCATGGCATCCGGTCCCATGACTTCATGGGAAATAGATGGGGAAACAGTGGAAACAGTGTCAGACTTGATTTTGGGGGGCTCCAAAATCACTGAAGACGGTGATTGCAGCC
Organism: Oryx dammah; assembly: GCF_014754425.2. Classification (NCBI taxonomy): domain Eukaryota; kingdom Metazoa; phylum Chordata; class Mammalia; order Artiodactyla; family Bovidae; genus Oryx; species Oryx dammah. The sequence goes on from NW_024070203.1 coordinate 25,600,007, forward strand.
ATGAAATTAAAAGACACTTACTCCTTGGAAGGAAAGTTATGATCATCCTAGATAGCATATTGAAAAGCAGAGACATTACTTTGCTAACAAAGGTCCATCTAGTCAAGGCTATGGTTTTTCCTGTGGTCATGTATGGATGTGAGAGTTGGACTGTGAAGAAAGCTGAGCGCCAAAGAATTGATGCTTTTGAACTGTGATGTTGGGAAAACTCTTGAGAGTCCCTTGGACTGCAAGGAGATAAAGGAGATCAGTCCTGGGTGTTCATTGGAAGGACTGATGTTGAAGCTGAATCTTCAGTACTTTGCCCACCTCATGTGAAGAGTTGACTCTTTGCGAAAGACCCTGATGCTGGGAGGGATTGAGGGCAGGAGGAGAAGGGGACGACAGAGGATGAGATGGCTGGATGGCATCACCGACTGGATGGGCATGAGTTTGGGTAAACTCCGGGAGTTGGTGATGGACAGGGAGGCTTGGCGTGCTGCGATTCATGGGGTCGCAAAGAGTCCTACACGACTGAGTGACTGAACTGAACTGAACTGAACTGAAGATATATTATATGTGGCTTCTCTGGTGGCTCAATGGTAAAGAATCTGCCTGAAGGGCAAGAGATGCAAGTTTGATCCCTAGTACAGGACGATCCCCTGTAGGAGGAAACGGCAACCCACTCCAGTATTTTTGCCTGGGGAATCCCCTGGACAGAAGAGCCTGGCAGCTACAGTCCATGGGGTCGCAAAGAGTGGGACACGACTGAGCAACTGAACACAAGAATGAGCACGGGCAATAAATATTATTTAGAGAATAAACTAGATGATTTGTTTGTGGCAGAAAGTAGAAGGCTTAGTAAGAGTCAAATAAGAGAAGACAGTCCCAAGAACTGGGACATAGGGTGGGGAAGATTTTAGGCAGGAAGAGTCAGCTGTGCAAAGTTCCTGAAGTAGGAACAAAATGAGTATGTTTGCAAACAACAGAGCTGAAGCACAGCAAAGGAAGTGCATGGCTCAAGAGGATGTTGGGGAGGCTAGACAAGCCATGTGGTCCTTGGTAGACAGTTTTGATTTTGTTCGCAGAGTGATGGAAGCCATTGAGCTATTTTAACATAGAAGAGTGACATGATTATCTCCTTCCTGTTCCTGCAAGTGCACTCTGGCTGCTGGTGGATGATGGACTATAGGGGATGAGGGTGGAAGCTGAAGTGCAGAAGAAAGGTAGAGAACATTGGTGCCTTAGACCCAAATGCTAAGAATGGATATGGAGAAAAGTAGGACGATACCATTGAGGCATGAGGGCCAGCATTTACTGAAAAGTAATCAAAGAACATTCATAGTTTTTCATCAGGGCAAAAGGGGATGGTCCAGAGAATGTGCTCCTTTTCTGTACATTGTCATTTCTGTGGATGTTAACTCAGAATGGCTGTTTTCTGCTGCAGAGATTCAGACTGTAAAGTGCTGGCTCTAACTGATGTTAATAGGGGACCAGAGACAGAGCAATAAACCAGAGCAGGACACGTGGATGATATGGGAGCAGCAGGGTCCAGACCATCACCTCGAAGGTGAGCATTATTCTGTACACTGGTAAGTCCTACAACATTCCACCAAGTCACTATGAAATAACCACCCTGAGTGGATCTACATGTCTCCATCTTCTTATTCATCCACACTCAGTCCCATCTTCTTATCCTCTTTGGCCTCTGGGGAAATGTGTTAGAGATTTCAGAAAGGTGCTTATGTATATAATAGTGTAACACATTGAAGAAGCTGGTGATGGAGACACCAAGTGACTGCGCAAAGAGCTTCTAGATCTATCCATGAGACTCTGGTTACTAACGATACATGATCATGGCTGTGGATTTCTCTGGGCGTGCACCTGCAACTCTTGTGATATTCCTGATCCCTCTTGGCATGGGCCACTGCACTGAAGAAGCACATGGGGCTCTCAGCAAGTGTGTTGTGCAGCTCTGGGGGGAACATAGTTGGAGAAGGCAAGCACATGTTCATTGCATGGCTGGAAAGGAGGTCCCATGGCTAAGCATCTATTCTAATAGCAGGAAGTGGGGCAGTTCACAGCTAAGATACATCTCTGCTACTTCTGTGCTTTATATCTGTTTTGAACTTTGATTCTTCAGTGGTTTGATGACTACTCTGAAACATTCAAATGAAGACTCACAACCTGGCAGGGGAGACAAGCATGGAAAACAATCATGCATTAGGACCTTTTGGACATTTTGAGAATTATGGGACTGGGAGCAGAGAATGACTGGGTTTTCCTGGTAATATCACACAGAGAAAATTTTGTTGGAAAGAAAAGATCCTGTGAAACAAAAGGAGGAGTTCTGGAAGCAGTACTGGGGTGGTTATCGTACTCCTGCTGGGTCCACTCCTCCTATTGTCCCATGGGTCTAGAACGCATGCTTGCAGGATTGTGCTGGGCGCAGTAGAGCTGACGTTGACATCATTTCTTACTCCTCTTCATCTAGGAGAGCCCACTCTACAGGCAGGGCCCTGGGGCTGGGGAAGGGGAAATGCACAGTGGGGGCAGAGCTGCCTGCAAGTTTCTGATTTTGTGCTCCTGCCCTCAAACGTAGCTGCCTCTCGCTGCCTGTTTTCTCTTGCCAGATGTCATCTTGGGAGTTTCCTGCAGGCGTGGAGAGGATTTCCTTTTGGATGATGTTCCAGGGGATCAGACATGTTGCTTCCTTATCTACTGCTGTTGTTGAAGAGAAGTCAGCTGGGCCCCTGGGTTTCCAAGACACATCTGAGCAGAAAGAGAAGACCTAGAAGAGCTTGTCTCTCCTAAGAATAAGATCTCTCTCTCTCTGTCTCTCTCACTCACATTTACTAAGATTAGACAGTCCTACACTGAGACCAGGACCTTAGTATTTGGTCAAAGAGATTGGAAATGAGAAGGTTCAGGATGGCTGTAATCAGAAATTGTACCTCCTAGCCACATATTTATCAGGATTATGTCTGCCCTCACCCCAAATACACACTTTACATTACATACACACACATATGCTCAAACATACACGAGCATATTATGCTACATCTGGGATTGGTCCAGGGTTGTTCTTGGGAAGTGAATCAATATGAAAATTAACATGCAAATTGAACTATGCAAACAGATATGAAAATAAGGCAGTAAGAAATCATGTAGCCTAGCATGCCCCTCCTCCCTTTCTTTGCAGAGGTGTAATATTACACAAAGTAGCATGAGCAAAGTCCTTTGCTTCTTATAAGACTCCAAATAAGAATCTCATTTTTGAGTCTTTCCTTATAACATCACTGCCCTGGCCTCTCCTCTAGGAGCAGGGCAATGAGAAAAAGCTGTCAATAGCTGTGTATGCATGCGGGCCAAGTTGCTTCAGTCGTGTCTCTTTGTGACCCCATGGACTGTAGCCCGCCAGGCTCCTCGGTCCATGGAATTCTCCAGGCAAGAATACTGGAGTGGGTTGCCCTTTCCTCCTCCAGGGGATCCTCCATTCCCAGGGATCGGGCCCATGTCTCTTAGGTTTCCTGCATTGGCAAAAGAGTTCTTTACCACTAGCGCCAGAGCACTCACTCATTGTCAGGTCCTGTTCTAGGCATCTGACAATTCTTGTCTAATTGAACACTCACCACAACATTATGAGAACTATATAACTATCTCTCTCTTACAGAGGAGGAAAAAAAAAAAAAAACTCGGAGAAATTAATGGCCATTTCCAAGGTTACTTGGCCATTAAGAGGCAGACATGGAATTTGTACTTGATTTGACTTTAGGCTAAACTGATAACGATCAATGTTCCATTTCCCTTTCCAGTTTGGGGTTTTGCTTCCATGGTATGTGGGCTCTTCTCCTGTCCTTCATTCGATATTTCCAAGACCTCTGTTAGCTTTAGAGGTTCCAGCTGTCCTTAATATCCAGTAGGAAAGAGAAAAATTTGCCAGGGAAGGTGAAGGGAACTTTAGTGTCTCAGATGCTCTAACATATGTCTCATTGATTCTGATTGACTTATGCTCTTGTTGGATAAAGCCTAATTAGAAATCAGAAAGGGTGTTGGTCCCATTTGGAAATCAGGATCCTGTTAAAATGAGGAAGGGACAGAATGCCTTCTGTGTAGGCAACCACACGTATCTGGTGCAGAATTTTTGAAAGATGCCAACAGTGGGGATACATTTTGGGAAATAAAAAATAGAGGCTGATAGAGTATTTAGCTTTCTATAGTAACACCATATTTAAGCTGAAGTGAACAAGTTAACCTCTTTTTACTAATGTTTTTCTGGTTACAAAGTGTTTTTTATAACACTTACTTTGAGTCTCACTATGTTGATATAGGTTTTATTATCCCCACTTTGTATGATAAGGAAAAAAGACTTTAAGAGGTAAAGTCAGGAAGCAAGGCGGTAGAAACTCAAACTGAGATTTTGACCCCTTCTTATCTGTCTTTTCACTAACACACTTGACTCCCAAGTTTACAGTTGCTTCCGACCTGTCCAGGACCATGATGACTGGCTGATCATAAAACAATCTGGTTTAAAAGCAGTCCACTCTTCTCCTCTTGCTGAGAATGTTCAAGACATATTGGGAGTCAGTGACCTGTGCTGGTAAAAACACAAACTCTGGATTCAAAACACCCTGGGTCCTGGCTCCAAAGCATGTTGGCTGTGTGATGTGAGACATGATTTTGATCACCCCGAACCTGGGTTCTTCATCTTGTGAAGTGGAAATAATTGTACCTGCCCCACATAATTTTGGGAATGAATAAGAAGAATATAAGTACTCAGCAAAGTGTATGGCACAATATAGACATTCAGCGAAAACTGAGGGTATGTAACTGTCTCAGTCTGCTCATGGCTGAAAAGGTTCCTGGGAACTTTCAGTGTTAAAAGATGGAAAGTCTTAGACAAACTGGAACTAGTCGTTCACTTGTATCAGCAACTGTAATTCTGAGAATGAGGGGGCTGGGGAAAAGAAATGCTCCAATTCTTTGATTAAATGGTTTGGTTTAAAGTAAAAAAAGTACAAGCCTGGACACTCTGAGGTTAGCCATCTAAATGTTGACTGCTGGCTTGGAGGAGACTGGCTTCCCAGGCTTGAATTTGACATCTTAGATGAACATAGCTCCATTGGTAGAAATTTGCATAATTGGAAGGCTCTTTGCACACTTTTGTGTGGAAGTTTCCTGACCTGGGAGCAGACCTCTGGGGGGTAGTCAGGCTGCTGACCTTTAAAAGTCCTTTCCTCTGTCTAGGTCCTTGTTTCCTTTTTGGAAAAAAAGGGGGTGAAACTGGGTAGCAATAACAAAGTCCGTTTCTCTAATTCTTTACAGTTCACAGATACCTGTTTCACAGCTCACGGAATCTTCGATCCAATTCGGTGGGGAAGGCAACACGTTACCCTTGACATTTGCTGTCCCCAGTTTACAGATGTGGAAAATGAGCCTCCAAGGGCACAGAGCATCTTGCCCAAAGCCACACAGCTAGGAAATGATTATGATGAAACTCAAGTCTAGAAATCCTGACTCCAGAGCCCGTCTCTTTTTCATGATCCCTCTCTGCCTAGCTGAACACAAAGTTCCCTTTCTGCTTCACAACCTCATAACATTGAAACTCAAATGCTGTCCTTTTAGTCAAAGGAATGAAGAACCACAAAGTCAATGTCTTAAGCTTAAGTTCCTTGGCTGAATATCTTCTTTTGAACACTCTCTGTCTTCTGTCTGCTCTTTACAGGCACAGAAGAAAATTGGCAAAGTTTCCTTTCCCTACCAGGAGACAAAAATCTTCTCTAGCCTCTGGGGAATAAGAAAGCAAGATGGTTTTATGGTCAGCGGCTGCTCTGAGCAGAAGTTAGCAGAATGGAAACAGATTGTCTCAGTGCAAATTGTAACTTCAGCAAACTTTTAATTTAGCAGAAATCTAATTACTCATATGTGCACGGTACACTTTCTCTTTCTTCAACAGCACGTGCATTTCTGTGTGTGTATGTGTGTGTGTGTACTCTGTAAAAGATAGTTAATTCGTTCTAAAAATATCTCCATCAACAACAGCAGTGACACACTTGTTCAAGGTTCTCAGAAGTCAGCAGGAAGCCTTGCCCATGAATTCTCAGTTGCAAAGTAAACCTTTATTTCACTACAACATGTTTTATGGTGCCATAAAAAAGAGTCAATAGCTCTATCTAGTATCAACGGAACCGAGAAAATACTGATCCTATATTGTTTGAAGGGCAAGAGAATATGAATACTTACCCTTGATAAAGTACTTGAAAATCTTAGAAGTATGACTTCTGCTTTTGCTCAAGAAAATTGAGGTGACCATAGTGAAGCATATAATGTCTGATTACTTCCTCCAGTAATGCCTGATTACTACCCTGAAAACCAAGACTAATTTTTTTTGTTGTAGTTGATGAGTTTTAAAGCACCTTGTTTCTCCAGTTCTTCTCAGCCACCAAATCTTTGAGGTTCATTAATTAAACAAGTACATATTTGTCCCTAAATGTGTTCCAAACTCTAGTGATTTTGTGTGGACAAGGAAAGGAAAGAAGGCTCAGACAGTAATCAAAACTACAAAGAGGTATCGCCACACACAGATCAGAATGGCCATCATCAAAAATCTACAAACAATAAATGCTGGAGAGGGTGTGTCAAAAAGGGAACCCTCTTGAACTGTCATGGGAATGTAAATGGATACGGCCACTATGGAAAGTCCTTAAAAAACTAGAACTAAAACTATCATATCACCCAGAAATAACACTACTAGGCATATACCCTGAGAAAACTATAACTGAAAAAGACATGGGCATCCCAATATTCATTGCAACACTATTAACAATAGCTAAGACATGGAAGCAACCTAGATGTCCATCAACAGAGGAATGGATAAAGAAGTGTTATATATACACAATAGAAAATTACTCAGCCATAAAAGGAATGCATTTGAGTCTAATATTGTATATTAGCACATATATTGGAGAAGGCGATGGCACCCCACTCCAGTACTCTTGACTGGAAAATCCCATGGACGGAGGAGCCTAGTAGCCTGCAGTCCATGGGGTCGAGAAGAGTCAGACATGACTGAGCAACTTCACTTTCACTTTTCACTTTCATGCATTGGAGAAGGAAATGGCAACCCACTCCAGTGTTCTTGCCTGGAGAATCCCAGGGACGGGGCAGCCTGGTGGGCTGCTGTCTATGGGGTCGCACAGAGTCAGACAAGACTGAAGTGATTTAGCAGCAGCAACAGCAGCAGCACATATATATGGAATCTAGAAAGATGACTGATGAACCTATTTGCAGGCAGCAATGGAGACGCAGATGTAGAGAACAGACTTGTAGACACAGTTGAGGAAGAGAGGGACAAACAGAGTAGTGTTGAAATATACACATTACCATATGCAAAATAGGTAGCCAGTGGGAATTTGCTGTATGATGCAGGGAGCTCAAATCTAGTAATCTGTGACAACCTAGAGGGGTGGGATGGAGTGGGAGATGGGAGGGAGGTTCAAGAGGAAGGGGCCGTATGTATACCTGTGGCTGATTCATGTTGATGTATGGCAGAAACCAACACAGTATTATAAAGCGATTATCCTCCAATTAAAATTAAATAAATTTTAAAAAAGAAAGGCTTTCTTCTTATTCTGTACTTCTGCGCTTGTCAGAAAAGGCAAGGTAGACATTTGGTCCTTAATTGTGTACTTGGTTGTGTTTGTGCATAAATTTATGAGAGCTATATTATTTATTGTTATTATGTTAGTTAATTATCAATGTAAACTAATGAAATATGAGTACAAAAAGAGAGTTGATGTGTCTGTGAAACTTACACTGAATGTTCTGGGAAGTCTTGATAAAGACTTCCTGATAATTGAATTAGCTATAGTTGAGGAAACTATAAACAATTAATTTAAAAATCCATACAAATCTATAAATAAATCTATAAGAAATCTGTACTCAAATTTCTTCCCCGGTATTTTAAGTTGCCACTCCACTTCAGGGAAAAATTAGGACTAGTAGAAAAAGCAAAATGGGTGTATTTTACAGAAACATGATTAAGTCTTCAATCACAGACCTATAAAGGAAAAACTTGGCCCCTAAGTTAAATGGTGAGTCACCAATTGAACATTTATATATTTTCAACTAAAATAAAACATATATTGATACAATATATTTATATATTTTAACAAAATTTTTAATTAACCAACTGACTTTCGGATCCATTCACGTTAAATAAAAGAGTCCTATTGTGTGGGTGAACTGCAATGAATAAGAGCAAGTTAGCTATGGAGTTCTTTCCACCTTGTAGACCCTCTTCTAGATGTGGGTCTCTGACTGCAGTTAACTTGAGGATCAGTGTGTGGTTCTTGATGGCATGAAGCAGAAATTTAAAGAGCTATAGAAATTGTTGGTTTGTAGGCAATAAATGTCCACAGATGCTTATTTTTTTTAATTCTTATTATCTGAAAAGTGCATAGTTTTCCCCAAATGAGTTCGCCGAAGTGAGAAATATAGATCATCTGAGCTGATGTATATGATGTGTGTGTGTTCAGTCACTCAGTTGTGTCTGACTCTTTGCGACCCCCTGGACAGTAGCCCGCTAGGCTCCTCTGTCCTTGGGATTCTCCAGCCAGGAACACTGGAGTGGGTTGCCATATCCTCTTCTAGGGGATATTCCTGACCTGGGAATCAAACCCATGACTCCTGTGTCTTCCACATTGCAAGGTGGGTTCTTTACCACTGAGCCATCTGACGTGGAAATTCACAAAATCACACTGCCTTTGTATTTTTAGGAGCTTCCTGCCATTGACTTGGTTCTGAACTGGAGCCGTCTCATCCAACACTTGTTTTGTGTCTCTTTCACTCTGCAGATGACCCATTATGGATTCCTCTATGCTACTCTCTACCTTCCCGATTAATTATTGTGCTGATCCTCTCACTCTCTCTCTTTTGCCGCCAATGAGAGGTCCTTAGGTAACACGTACCTCTTTGAAGATAGGTCTGGATTTCCTGCTGTTGAAATAGGAACACATTACCAAGACTATTTCCTACGTGCATAATGTTTGTTTGGTTTACAAAGGTTTGCACACATATTATCTCATTTGAGTCACATAACAAACTTCTTTACTTCCCTTTTATACTCGAGAAAACTGAAATTCAAAGACTGGAAGTAATTTGTTTGAAATTCCTTAATTAGCCATCAGTAGACCCAGTGTTTGGATTCAGAACTTCCGATTTCAAATGCAAAGTTCCTCCCGAAATACCAATACACAAAGTATTTCAAGTTTATTTGTTCCTTTTGGATTACTCACATCACACAAGTCTTTTATTACCTTTTATTAGTTCATTTAACAAAGAGTTTATTGAGCATTAATTGTGTGCTAGGCAATTGGTTAAAAATAGATGGACATTATTAAAAAGCAGAAGCTGCCTTCTGGAAACATTTGGAGGCTGAGGTGTGACCACAAAAAATGCTTCCATACTTGAGTTTCACCCTTGAAACTCCCCATATGTGCTTTTCACATGTATCCTGCAGAGCATGTGAAGCTCAAAGAGGAATAAATATCCATTTTAGCATGCTGGCTGCCATTGGTTAATTGCACAATTATCAGTAAGCAATATGATGGTGTGAACATGTGTTCTTGATAATTGCCATCATTTCCCGTGGAGTGAGCGTGTATTTATTTACCACATTATTATTGCAAAAAAAATGTTTGTGATTTTGCTGGTAACTATGTAATTAACTTGTACCTCGCTGTGTTATTTTAGCTTGAACTGCATCTGGTAACTTCTGAAGAGCTACGAGGAACAATGCAGAGCAAGCCTTGTGACTCTGTCAGGGAAAATGCTTGTACATTGGGCATACTCGCAGTTGATTATTTTTGAGCCAACTGTTGGTATCCATTTCAATTTATTGCTCGTTTGTGCCAGAGAACACATGCTTATTTCTCTGATGATTCCGTTCAAGTGCTTTCCACTGACCATATCACTCTCCTCATTCAAATAACTGCTGATCTGTTCAACATAAAGCAATAACCATGCACGCTACGTTGCTTCAGTCGTGTCTGACTCTGTGTGACCCCATGGACGATAGCCTGCCAGGCTCCTCTGTCCATGGGGATTCTCCAGGCAAGAATATTGGAGTGGGTTGCCGTGCCCTCCTCCAGAGGATCTTCCCGACCAAGGGATGGAACCTGCGTCTCTTACGTCTCTGGCATCTGGCAGGCAGGTTCTTTACCATTAGTGCCACGGTACTTCATAAAGGATGAAGGTTACAGTGGAGTTTCATAGATGTGTAACACAGTCATTCTGGAAGGGAATCCTCTGCAGGTCTCGTTTTGTTTATTTATTTGTGATTTTTGTTTTCTTTACTTCCTTGCTTTGTTTATGTTTTATTTAGAATGGCAGTCTCTTGCAGTTGGAAAGTATGCTTCCATTTTTAAAAGAGCTTCTGTTTTACATGTCTGGTTGACTGAATCATTTTTGTTATTCTTTTAATTTATATTTTTAATCTCATGTTGCTATTCTATAAAACATTGGAAGATAGAGGAGAAAGACTTCATCATTCTCTTTAACTAACTCAGTATCTGTTGACATTTGGCTCATTTCCTTTCAGTCCTTTTCTTTGAATATGTAATATAAAAATTATTAACCACAGTCGACAGAAAATCTTGGTAGAAAGAATGTGAAGTGAAAATATTCTAAGGTGAAGGACAACTAAGGAAATTCGTTACCAGCAAAAGAAATGCTCTAAAGGAATTCCCCTAAAAGGAAAGTAAAAGACAAAAAGGGAATCTTGGAAGATTAAAAAAGGAAGAAAAGATAACAAAAGAGTAAAAACATGTCTAAATATGACAGACTTTCCTTTTTCTCCTGAGATTACTAAATTATGTTTGGTGGTTGAAACAAAAATTATAGCACTGTCTGATGTGGTTATCAAAGATGGCAAAGCAGGAAATATTTAAAACTATTATTTTATCGATAAGAGAGGGCAGACGGAAGTAAAGCTGGCGGTATGTGACTGTGCAGGGGAAACGAGAGGTCACTGTGACAGGATATTTCTGAGCTTGACTACAGTGGTGTCTATCGGGGTCGACATGTGACAACATGGCACACTCACCGCGGGCACGCTATACACGTGCTTTGCACTGCGGTTCTTTCCTGGTTTTGATGTTGTTTGATATAATTACGTAAGGTATACACATGGGAGAAATCTCAGAGAAGGGTACAGGAACCTTTCCAGACCTTACTACAGATAATGAATCCTTATAGATCATGAATCTGTAATTATTTCAAAATTTAAAAAAAAGTTTTTTAAAAATGAAATGGATAGTGAATGAATAAACACATTTTGGCACGTTCATGTAATGAATCGCTACTTAGCAACGACTTGGATGAATCTCAAATACATGATGCTAAGTGAAAGGAAGCATACATAAAAGTTTATGTGCCCTATGGTTCTGTTCATATAATGATCTGGGAAAAGCAAAATTATAGGGAAAGAATCATATCAGTGGATCCCAGGGGTTGGGACTGGCTACTCCAGGGACGTTTTAAGATAATGAAGATGTTCTATATCTGAACAGTGGTGGTGATTACACAATTGTACACATTTTTCAAAATGTATAAAACAGTATGTAAATTCTACCTCCATAAACTCAGTTTAATAAAAACAAAAAGGAAACATCCTACTCTACTTAACCATACCCAAAATAATTGAATGTTTATGTTGTTTTTCATTTTTTACTGTGCAAAACACGCAGTCACAGATACCTGCGAGCAAATCACTTTTGTTTCTCCAGGGACTTGTATCATTTCTGTAGACTGTATTCCATTCCCAGAAGTTATATTGCAAGAGTGGAGAGAGAGGAGTCAAGGGATAAATGTTATGAACATTTTTACAGTCCTTGAGAAATAATTGCAAAATGACTTCCCAGAAGTGTGCTTCCTTTTAACCAGTTTATAATGTCACTCGGAGAGTATGAAAGTATTCCTGCCCTTAAGGGTAACAGGAGTTTGACTGTTCAGTTCCATTTAGTTGAGATATCTCTTTCTGATAAATCAAAGGCTGGTATTTACTTGAGTAATACAATTAGTAATACAATATGTAGTTAGGGCATATATGATTAGCTAGGCAGAACAGAACCCATGCTGTTTGCATTTCATGAAATAGCCTTTAAGCATTCAAGCCCATGAATGACAAGCTATAAATAATATTCATTTATAACTAGTGTGTGTGCTTTCAGTGATTATCACCAACTTTCTTCACCAGGACACTGGTGACATTCATAGACAGGAGAGTTAGGGAGGCTGTCTCTACACTGATTCTGGGATAGCCCCTCCTTGTTATTAAAGTTTTTTTTTTTTTTGATGTGGACCATTTTTAAAGTCTTTATTGAATCTGTTACAAAATTGCTTCTCTTTTATGTTTTATTTTTTTGACTGTCAGGCATGTGGTATCTTAGCTCCCCAATCAGGGATCAAACCTGCAACCCCATGCACTAGAAGGCAAAGTCTTAACCACTGGACAGACAAGGAAGTCCCAGCTGCCTCCTTTTAACCTTTATTCTTTGTTCTCTCTCTCTCTCTGTTATTCTCACACTGTGTTCCTGTCCCATTCAATCGCATACAGTTTCTCTCCACGTTTTAATGGTGCCTTAATTTTAGTTTGGGTTTGAGGTACTACGTTAATTCTCACTCTGTCATAAATGTGATGCAGTTTGTCACAAACTGCTGAAAAGACACATTTTAGGGTCTAACATCTTCATCTACTGTTTTTCTATAGTTGCAGTGATAATCTTTCTTATTTGCTGTTGGGTATGTGCAACACGTTACCCCAAGGAGATGTGGTTTTCCCTAATACTTTTATTGCAGAATACGTCTGCTGCAGTAGTTGCACTTTGAAGTACCAGTCTGTACTGCAGTGATGGATCATGTTTTGTAATCTCTCCTGTCTTTTGGCTGAATGCATTACCCTAAAAGATAATCCTCTACTTAATGAGAAATCTTCTGCTCCTTTTAAAAATCTTCCTGTGTTCTAATATATGATACATTTTTATTTACTTTACCCCCATTCAATTTTCAGATCACTCACAGAAAGAGATGTTACAACTCCCATTTTGCATGTACATGATATGATGACAAAGCCCTCCTACCCAGATGGCTGGAAGTTATTCCTTAGACAAGCTCTCCTGATAGTCACCCAGGTGGTCTCTACCTGTGCTCAGGGGAGATTTCTACTGCTGTTCTGTTCTGGCCTTGTCTCTTTCCCATGCTCAGTGTGAACCCATGTCTCTTGACTTTCCATGTCTCTTGACTTTCCTTCCTTCTTTTGCACTTAGGAAGTATCAGCTTTGGGGGTCCTTTAGTGCAGGGGTCACCAATATTTGGGCTGCGGTCCGGTACCTCCTGTCAGATCAGCAGCAGCATTAGATTGGAAATAAAGTGCACCATAAATGTAAAGTCCTTGAATCATCCTGACACCACCTCACTGCCCCTTACCCAGCCCATGGAAAAGTGTCTTCCATGAAACCAATCCCTGGTGCCAAAAACGTTAGGGACTGATGCTTTAGTGAACAAAACAGATTTCTGTTCTCATGGTATTTACCTTGCACTGCAGAAAGATAGAGACAGACTCTAACTCATGAACATTTAAAATTAATAAATAATATTGTGTGTGAGAGGTGAGGGCTGTGGGAAAAGTAAAAATAGAGGCACATAAGAGGCCATCAGGTGTCCTCAGGCTTGTGGTGCCTGCAGTTTAAATGGGTTGGTAAGGGTAAGCCTCATGGAGAAAGTGATGTAAGAGCAAAGTCTTGATGGCTACGCAGAGAGCATGCTGGGCCTGGGGTCTGCTGTGGAGAGGACTTCAGGTGGAATGTGGGTTGTTTATGGCTGAATGATGAGGGGCAAAGTAGAAGGAGCTGCAAAGAGGTAACAGAGAAGCCAAATTACCAGGGGCTTGCGAGGCAACTGGGAAATGTAAACCCAGTGCCATTATCTAAGCTAGAGTCAGCAAGCCAATTTTCACCAACAGCTTTGTTCAATATACTTTATAAGAAAACCATCATTATACTAGTCAGCGTGGATGCTGCTGGCCAAGTCCTGCTGCACAATGTGCTAGAAACATTCAATCTCGTTTCTAGCAAGACTTGGCATAATTTGGAAACTGTTCAATCAACCCAGTAAATATGAATTAAACATTTATAGTTGTATTAAATATTCGAAAGATAGGAACCAAAACAGTCTATCAAGTAATTGTACATATTTGTGCATTTACAAAATGCATATTCATGAGAGATATGTAAATATATATTTAGTCATTTCCTCTTCCATGTGAAGAGCCATGGCTCAACTACAGATGGTAACTTTCTTGCATATCATTACGAGAATGGCATCGTAGAACATTTTGAAATCGCTCTTAGGAAAAGATCCTTGTCTCTTTGGTCATTCCATGAGCTCAGTACTCTTAGAACAAGGGAGAGGAAAGTTCTAGAACATGCCTGTGCTTGTGGCTGGCATCTGAAAAGGAAGTGTCATTCTGCAAATAAGTACCTTCCTGCACTGTCTGGTTTTCCATGGAAGTCACTCTCATGTTATTTTCCACCAAGAGACATAAGAGTGGGGGGCATTTGTATGCAAGGCACACCTGAGGTTAAGTGCAGTTTGGATAGTCCAGCCATACCCCCACTGTTTTTCTTCCACTCATAAAAGGATATTAGAATGCTGGGGAGTGAGAATAATGATATTTGGGGGTTAATACTGAATTCATTCTAATTTATGGAAAAACATGTCCAATTTCAGCACGGCATCTATTCATAGTAACACGACTGGCACCCCTTACTACTGCTCATGGCAACTCTCGTGGATCCTTCTGCCACATCTGAGGACTTTCTGGCTGAGAAGATTGCTGAGAATAAACATATTCTAATTTTGTTTTTGTGTGAGATGTGATGTGAACATCTTTCTAGAAAATCAGAATGTTCAAAAGGGATCTCTACTTCTTGAGGTCCTAGTATGCTTATTGCACAAGCTCAGTCCTGTTCAACTCCGTGTGACCCCACGGACTGCAGCCCGCCAGGCTTCTCTGTCCCTGAGACTGTCCTGGGAAGTATACTGGAGTGGGCTGCCATGCTCTCCTCCAGTGGATCTTCCCAACTCAGGGACTGAACCCACATCTCCCATGTCTCCTGCATTGCAGGAGGATTCTTCCATCACTGAGCTACTGGAAAAGCCCTGATACACTTATTGGCACCTGCCAATTCATTCCCTCAGCAAAGATTCTGTGACACCCTGTGTTTGCCAGGCTGGGCACTTTCTGTCAGAAACCAAGTCTTTTCCTGTACCTGCTACTTTTTCTCAAGTATTCTGAGGAGGTGGAAGAGAAAAGAAAGACAAATAGGATGAGAGAGAAAAAGAGAAACAGGGAGATTGCGAGCTATAGCTGGGTCTCCACCCCTGAACTCTGACCAGCTGAATGCACTGTTCTTCATTCTGGGGAGAAACGGGAAGAAATGATGCACTCCGATACAGACACTGATTATCCCTAGTGGGACTTTAGCCTAGTTAGCAGTATGGATACTTGGGTAATTCTTGAGAACTCAGGAAGACTCTACATGCAGACATTGTCTCTTGGATTCTCTCTTTTGAAGACAAAGATTTTGATTCTGTAAGGGATCTAGTCACAAACAACCCCTGGATCGGGTGGACCGTGGTGTGATGCAAGTTGAGTTGGCCTTTCTGGATCTTCCCATCTCACTCAGGGTAAAAGCCAAAGTCCTCACAATGACTAACAAGGTCTTTTGTGACCTGTCACTCAGACCCATGACTGTGATTTTCTCTCTCGCTAGTCCTCCTCTTCTCATTGGTACCCCCTCCACTGGCTTTCTTGCTTCTCTGTGAACCGCCCCAGGCCCCTTGCACCTGCTGTTTCCTCTGCGCAGTGCACTCTGCCTGTCATCTGTGGGGCTACTTCCCTTCCTCCCTTCACATCTTTATTAAAAATAACCTTGTCTGTGAGTTTTCCCCACAGCCATCCTATACAAGCCTTCAACTGCCTTCCCAGGGTTTCATTTCTCATTTTGATCTAAGCACTCACTGCTTTCTAACACACTGGAGTTATTTATGTTGTTTGGTGTCTGGCTCCCCACTGCAATGTACATTTCACAAGGGCAGGGATTTTTGCCCAATTTTTTCATTCCTACATCACCAGCCTCCTGAACAGTGCCAGCCACATGGAAGGATTCCACACTTACTGAGTGAATCCATGATTCCATGCTTAAAAGCAAGGAGACTTCACAGAGAAGCATTGCATGGACAAGGGATCACGTACTGAGAGAGACAGACAGACACAGAGAGAGGAGGTGCTGACGATTTTCTGTAAGCTTTACTGTTCCCACTTGTAATCTCTAATGAACCTGGGTTTTATTTCCTGTCCATGGTGTATCCCTGTCAAATCCCCCTTTTCTTAAGTGATCTTAAGTGGATTTGTCTTTAATACTACCAGAAAATTTCTAAGCGAAATGCATAGAGTCAAACTAAGAAGCTCTAATTGTTTTCTCAGCACTCAAGGTGCCTCGAAGGATGGGGTTTCCGTGCAGTGAACAGTTTTGTGAGTTCCCTGCTTCCTCTCCCAGATAACTAGGTCACAGACAACTAGTGTTTCCCCATGTGGCCAAAGGGAGCGTGCACAGAAATCCTCGCCTCCTCTCCCCTTGCTTTTCAAGCACTGCCGAATGCCTCCTAATGATTTCATCTGCTTGGAGGTCTGCTGGCTTCCCCTTCTCCTAGAAGGTGGTGGCGCCGGGGGCTGATGCACGCTCTGACTACCGGCTGGAAACATGCTTTGATGAATGAGTCCATCCCGGCCAGCCATTTACTTTAAATTTTACTCTTGATTCTTCCTCTAGCAAACAATTAAGGAGCAGCAGTGGCTTCCTGCAGGGGAGACCCATGCCTTCTGTCCTCTGTGGAAACAGCTTGGCATTTTTCCAAATGATGAATGGCGTGGCCCAGGAGTGCCAGTTTTCCTCAGCGTTCAAGCATCCAAATAAGTAAACATAGAATTGCATCCCATACAGCACAATGAATTCAAATCATGAACGGTGAAACCCACTGGGGTTGCCAGCAAGTCCTGTGGCTCAACTTGGGGGCTGGGAAATGCATCCTTGAGCTTAGCAATGCCGTGAGCCAGAGGGCAGGGAGAGGCCTCAAGAATAACTGGGCCCAGGGATCAGGCATCACTGCCTCCTCCTCCCGGGGTGAGTCGCCCAGTCCAACCTCAAAAGCTCCTGAGTAAGAGGAAAACGTCTCTTTAACAGCATTAAGGGACAATTTATTATGTGGATCATTCCAGGGCAGCACAATGTCAGTGCAGGCCCATTGCATTTACATTATTTCCAGACAACAGCAGCAGCAGAAAGGGACACTGATTTATTTCAGAGCAAGCACAGGTGAATTTAATGTCTGTTGGGACTGAGCCAGGAAGACTTAACCCACTCTGGGCTTGAGAGTGTTTGGGGAGGATCTGCAGGCTTTCAGGGCAGTTCTACCTGCTTCTTTGGTTAAATTCAGCCTCCCTGAGCTTACGCTTTTCAGTCTCTTAGTCAAAAAATGCTCTTGCAGGGTGGAGGGGATGGAAAAATTTATGTTTAGAAATAGAAAATCTGGTTTCATGCTCTGGTCCAGCTGATTTCTTTCTCACAGACCTGGGCAAATAACTTAGCTGCCTGTAAGACTCAATTAATTTCCTCTGTCAGTAGCTTGAAGGATACTATCTTGCAGGGTGGTGGTGAGGGTCCAGTTAACAAATGCATTAGAGTGTGCATTGTGAATTGCCTAAATGTCATTGTTTGGGGTTATCATCAGTTTGGGGTTCCTAGTAGGGAGCTTTACCTCAGAAGAATCATCTAGAAAGAGGTAATCACAGTTACCCTTGGAACTCTGGCATTGGAGAATTACATGCAAAAGGTCATGGTAGAAAGTATTTAGGGAGTTTCTTGGGGACTGTTCTATCAAATCTCTTATTTGGCACACCAAGAAACCAGGCATAGGGGAGGAAGCAGATTGGGCATCATGGGACATGATATGCATCTTTTTTTAAAATTAATTTTTGTTGGAGTATAGTTGCTTTACAGTGTTGTTTTTTTCTACCGTACTGCAAAATGAATTAACTATACTATACATATGTCTGTGTGCATGCTAAGTTGCTTCAGTCATATCCAACTCTTTGTGACCCCATGGACTGTAGCCTGCCAGGCTCCTCTGTCCATGGGATTCCCCAGGCAAGAGTACTGGAGTGGGGTGCCATGTCCTCCTCCAGGGAATCTTCCCCAGCCAGGGGTCAAACCCACGTCTCTTAGGTCTCCTGTATTGACAGATAGGTTCTTTAACACTAGCATCACCTGGGAAGGCCCACGTATACATATATCCTCTTATTTTGGATTTCCTTCCTATTTAGGTCACCACCGAGCACTTAGAGTTTCCTGTGCTCACTACTTATCTATTTTATACATAGTACCAATAGTATATATATGTCAATCCTAATCTCACAATTCATCCTCCTCCACCAACATGCATCTTAATTATCTTTGCTCTCTGTTCCTTATCAGTAGGCTTCTGAAAGTCCCATAGATAGTAAATGCTCCACACTGGTGAAATTGACCGAATTCACTCACTGTCAAACACAACCTGTGTTGCTCTGAACAGTGGTATGCTGGAGATTTCCTCTTTGATCCACACTCCAAACAACTCTTATTTAAATATCACACCTTTCAGGCTGAGTTTACTGGTCACCTAGAGACATTACTTTGCCAACAAAGGTCCGTCTAGTCAAGGCTATGGTTTTTCCTGTGGTCATGTATGGATGTGAGAGTTGGACTGTGAAGAAAGCTGAGTGCCGAAGAACTGATGCTTTTGAACTGTGGTGTTGGAGAAGACTCTTGAGAGTCCCTTGGACTGCAAGGAGATCCAACCAGTCCATTCTGAAGGAGATCAACCCTGGGGTTTCTTTGGAGGGAATGATGCTAAAGCTGAAACTCCAGTACTTTGGCCACCTCATGCGAAGAATTGACTCATTGAAAAAGACTCTGATGCTGAGAGGGATTGGGGGCAGGAGGAGAAGGGGACAACAGAGGATGAGATGGCTGGATGGCATCACTGACTCGATGGACCTGAGTCTGAGTGAACTCTGGGAGTTGGTGATGGACAGGGAGGCCTGGCGTGCTGTGATTCATGGGGTCGCAAAGAGTCAGACACGACTAAGCAACTGAACTGAACTGAGGGTGTTTAGAAAAGAAACATGGCCCATCTAAGCCAGAAAACATCCTGGTAAAAGCCTCTGGTTTCAAATTCTGACAGCAATCCCTCGAAGTATATTTCTTTCTTATCAGACCATTTATCAATAACAATTTTAACATATACAGTTTTACAAAGCATTATCCAAACCACTGTCATTTCATTCTCCAAATGACCTGATAAAATAGGCACTGTTATTTCCACTTTGCCGAATAAGACATTGAGACTCTTAGAGTCTGAGTGACCTGCTCAGGTGTACAGACAGCTACCAAAACTTGAATTTGAACCCAGAACCCTTGAGTATGTTCTGTTAATACTACCTTGTAAACTATCACATGGATGTCCCTGGTTTCCATTTCTCCTTCCCTCCTTTTCTTCTCTCCCCTGCTCCCTTGCTTCCTACAAACTCTTATCAGCATGGTGCTAGGTGCCATGCTGGGCACTGAGGCAGGTTGAAAGATGAACAGAGCAGTTTCTGTGGCTGCTTGCATCTGCCGAAGAAGAGAGGTGATCTCTGTTAAGCTCTAACCCCGACTGAGTATAGCCTGAAAGGGTTAATTGACAAGCTCCTAACTGCCTGGAAGATGAGAGAGGGAAAGAAACTCCTACCCAGGGCACGGCTGCTTCCTGGACAAAACAAAGTCCTGGAAAAAAAACATCCACTGGAATCTCAGGTCACCCCTCTCACAGCTTCCAGGCTTTCAAAGTCTCTGCCTTCACATTTCCCTGCTCTCTTTGGGTGATGAACGAAAGATGGGTGTGACACATCCAAAAGGAATCTGCAAATCGCTGATCCTTTAAAACCTACTTTTGTAAATACCAATAAAACAAGTCTCGACACTCGTTCCTCAGTTCAGGGAATTCATTCAACCAGGAGCCCCCGAGGATGGAAGCTACTCCCTAAGAACTCTCCTCTTTTCAAAGATCTCACCTGAAACTTGTCTCCCCC
Source organism: Oryx dammah (assembly GCF_014754425.2). Taxonomy (NCBI): domain Eukaryota; kingdom Metazoa; phylum Chordata; class Mammalia; order Artiodactyla; family Bovidae; genus Oryx; species Oryx dammah. The sequence goes on from NW_024070203.1 coordinate 25,620,213, forward strand.
CTCGTCCTCTTTTCCTGCATGGTTGTGATTCTGAGTCAATTAGTCTGTAATCCCTTCTGGTTTCTTTCCTTTGTCTGCCTTTGTTTTGTCTAAACAGCAGAATTGGTTATGTTTGCCAGACGAATGATTTCCCCCCAAAATGTCAAAGTCTGGAAGAAATACCTCCTAGGCGCTCAGTAAATACTTGTTCTGTAAATGAATGAGTGAATGAACCATGGCCAGGTTCAAACACCGGCTCTATCATTTATCACTTGCTTGTCTTTGAGAAAAGTATTTAACCCGTTTGTGCCTCAGTTGCTTGTCTTTCTAAATTGTGTGGGAGATTACAGAAATGAGTATATTTATGTTCTCTATAAAGTACCTGTGATTCATTCTGGAACTCAAAACTTGTTGCCATGATGCTTAACATGATCGTTGCCAAATAGGCCTCTATATGACCTGGGCAAGGTGTTTCTGAAGGGTGAAGAGGGTCAGGGGATGGTGTCTGCTAGCTGTGAACAGTATAGGGTTTGAATGAGCAGAGGAAAGGGTTTGGGGAAGACATTTAAGCCTGTAATCCTAGAGTAAGAGAGTAAGGTCTAGAATCTTCTCAAGGTAAGAAAAATAGGGTGAAAGGTGGGGACTTAGGCAAAGCTGTAGAAAGAGGTGATGAATATAAGAAAAGTAGGTCAAATGGGTGCCTACAATTAAGTTGTTAGTGATTATGGATTAGGTGGTTGTTATGTACTATTGATATAGAAATAAGGCACAGAATGCCCTCAAGAAGGGAGGCTAGTGTCCAATGCCATGTGGGTTGATAAGGTGACAGCAGAGGGTATTTGTTGTGCTGTGGAAGCACAGAGGAACAATTGTGGCATTGTCCCTCAAGACCTGGAGAAGCCTGCTAAGAGAAGGTATTGGCTCTTCAAGGATTCCTTCATTCTCTCTTGTTCCCTCACATGTCACTCACTCATTCAACATATAACCTTGAACACCTGTTTACTTGCTAGACACAGAATTGCTCCCTGAGGACACAGGCAGAACAAGACAGACATAGTCATGGATCGACTTCAGTAGATCTCCTGGTATCCATGCAGAGGATGTCATTCCAGGCAGAGAGAATGGCAAGGATAAATGCCTGGAGAGGTTAAAAGTAAGCATGAGCTTGCCACCAGTAGCTCCCTAGGAATGGCATGGATGGCGCACTGGCCAAGCGTCACTGGGGGCCAAGGCTGTACAACGTGCCACACAAGAGAAGTGGATGGAAAATGGTAGACAGGATATTTACAATTTAGAATGAGATGTCTGGTGGCAAATGAGTTGGAGGGGAGTGACACAGACCTCTTAGAGAAATAACAATGGAGGGGGGCATGGAGGGCTTCTGCAGGGAGGCAGGGAGCACGGCAGAGTCGGCTGGAGAGAGGAAGAAAGTTTCTGGATGCAGAATTCTCTCCATAGGCAGGGGCTAAGAGAAAGCACCAGCAAACTGCAGAGGGCTAATGGTCCCTGAGCAGAGGAGGAGGGGACCTGGGGATGGGGAGAAGTCAAACTCTTACTTCACAATATTTGGGGTCAACACTGTGAGTGGCAGGACTGACGGTCCATTTCTTTGAGGTGCCAACCCTGATACTTCCTTTCCATGGCCTCACCCTGGCCTTCTGGAATAAGGAGTGGGTTTATTGGTAACAGTTCCGTTCCTTTGCAGTGGGATAACTTCAGGATGTTTGAGGATGCATCAAACAGTCTATCCAGGGCTGACTTTGACACTGAAAATAACTTTGGGTGGGAAAAGGTGGGGACAAACAGTCCATCATTCCAAATTCCATGCATAAAGCAAACATATCTCTATTTATCACCAGCTTTGTGAAATCTCTTTTATCCAGTTTAGGTCTTCCTGTGTCAGGGAAGCAGCATGTGAAAAAGACAAGGCAAAGAATTCTGCAAAGTCTTTGCCCTTCACTGTAATTTCTCTCTCATTCAGATTCTCTTCTGGTGCCCCCAGGTTCCATTCTGAACACAGAGAAATTACCCAAAGATTTCTTTCTATCCGCTCTTCCTCTTTCCCATAGTGCATTTTACATATCTTCCCTTTGCAATGCCATCATCATTCTTTTTTTTTTTTTTCCCCTTGAGGGTGGGCAGTACTGCACGCTGCTTATGCCACTGCCCAGCCTATGTGCTTGAAATGAAGAATTTGCTTCGGACGAAACTGCACGTAGTGTCCTATGGTGGCTCATAAATTCCAGTTTGCAGAAACAGCTGGGATAACTGTCCAAGACTCTAGAAGTTCTGATTCAGTAGTTTCAGGGTGAGCCTCTAGAATAATAAAAAAAAATTATCTCTCTATTTCTATCTACCCATCTATCTATCTTATTCATCCATCCATCTAACAATCCATCCTTTCATCCATCCATCCATCCATCCATCCATCCATCCAGAAGTCCGGACAATGCCATTGAGAAAGGAACCCTGGAGTTTGGAGACTTGAGCTGGAATCATGGAAGCTCTGCCACTGATTAGTAAGTAACAGAGATAGTAGCTTTCTTTCAGTCACTGGGGACCTGTCTGTGAAATAACAATAATCTACCTCCCGGGGCTATCCAGGGACACAATTAAATATTATTTATAAACATGAGAGATATATAGTCAGTTCTCAATAAATATTAGTTGAATATGAATATACATGATGGCAGAAAATGCAGGCAGAGTGAGGTTTGGGGGCCAGTTTATAACTAGGAAGGAAAAAAAAAAGGATTTAGATGTAGATAGAATGTGATGATTCATTTGTTGTGTTTTCAATTGCTCTGGCTATGGCAACATAGAAAGAAGCCCTAGCCAGAGAGAGGATTTATTTCCCAGGGGCATGAGGAAATCCTTTTTTTCGGCAGCTGTCAGTAAAACCCAGAAGGTAATAGGATTAACAACCAGAGAAATCAAGAGCAGAGAAATCCATAAAATCACCGCGTGAGAAACGTTCTTTGCTTGGGAAGCAGAAAGGAGATTGCTCCTGTAGGTGCTGCCAAAGGGCATGTCCACGGGGGGTGGGGGACGGATGGATGGTGGACTGGGCTGCCTTGCAGAGAAACATTTAGTCAGACACCTGGGTCCAGAAAGCAGACCTCCCATGTCTGTGTTTTAATAGCAAGCCGCAAGCCTAGCTGTAAGCATGTCCTTTGCAAGAAACAGAGTCACAAGCTTAGGGCAAAATTGAAGCGAACCTATCAGTGAAAAACTTTTATTGTGTGATTATAATGTGCAAATATGAAAGGACCCCAGAACTCATTAACCTAGGCTGTGTATCCCCTCTTTTACTCCCCTGATCCCCTGTGGTGATTTTGGGCATGACTCTGGCCTCAGTGGATAGAAATCATTTGAGTTTGTCTTCTCCAGGATACAAGGTTTTGTTTTTGTTTTCTCCACTGCTTAGCACATAGGAGATACTGAGGACATTCAACCAAAGCAGCCTTGATGGAATTGAAATGTGACTGTGGATCAGACATTTTAAATTGGGCTTATGTCCTATGATACCGTTTGGTGTGCTAAGAGTTATTCATCCCAAAGTCTCAGCTCTCCCTGAGAAATTGTGAAAAAATAGGCAAGGGACCTAATTGTTGAATTATAAGGAAATATATAGCAACCTTAAAATGAATCTTGATACAAAGTAGGATGACAATTTTGCATGACTTTGAGATAAAACACGAAGTTCTCCTCCTTCCCCTGTGACTGCCCTGAGTTGTCGGATACGCAGTGTTTCTAGGATTATCTTGGCAATCATGTGGCCAGCTATGTGAGGGCAAGGACTGTGTTTTTCCTCCTGATGGATCCCTAGCCTCTAGCCCAGTGCCTGGCACACAGGAAACACTCAGGAACAAGTCACTGAATCAATGAAAGAGCATTTTCTGAACTGTTTTTCACATGCTTCTCTTCACTCTTTAAGTGGAGTGTTGGCTGCTGTAGGGTATCCTAGTTGTCTTTGGGCCTCTGGTGCCTGGCGGATAATACGTTCTTGCGCGGGTTCATCCTGCTTCATTGTCTATCTCCTGTGCCTAGAACAGTGCTCTGCACATATGAGACACTGTGTGCATCTTCATAAACAATGCCAGCCTTGAGGTCATGGAGAGCTATGATGAAATCATGCAACTTACCACTTTGAGCAATTTCTTCCTTAATCTTCCTTCAACTCACTTTCCCTGTCTGCAGAATGAAAATAACAATTTTTATTTCACAGGATGGATGTCAAGTATCAATGATACTCTATATGTAAGGTACTTGGCACCTAGCAAGTCTTTGACAAACACTAGTCATGCTGCTTCTGTCTCATTTCTAGACAGCTGTTTATGAGCATTAGGCTGGGATTTGAAAGGGCTGAGCGTTGGTGCTAATGAAGATTTGTCTGCTTCTGCAGAATGAGGTTCTTGTTTTGCCTAGTTCTGAGAAAATCCCTTACTGTCTTCAAGGTTTCGTTTTTCTAAAATTCAATAAAATGGGTATGATACTTGCAACCATTCTCTGCTTGTGTTCTGGGAAGAAGAATGAGATAATGTCTGGAAGGAGCCTTGAGTTTCAGAGATGAAAGGTGCTGTATAAACTCAAAACCTAGAAGCTTGAAGCTATTACTCTTCAGTGCCTGGTTGGATTCTTTGAGAGCAGGAGGTTACCTGACCTGCAGACATAGTTGTCAGCTCTGTCTCCTTCCTAAGAGCCCTCTGAAATGATGTGAAGTCACCTTTGAGTGGCGTTGCTTTCCTTTCTCATGCTTCCTGCCCCTCTTCTGCCTCATTTGATTGCTTTGAGGTTGAAAGTAATTGCTTTTGGGGACAGAGGAAGAGTAAAAGAATCCTAGGGATAAATTCCTGATGATCAATAGATCCAGTTGCGAAGTTGTGTCCAACTCTTTTTGACCCCGTGGACTGTAGCCCTCCAGGCTCCTCTGTCCATGGGATTTTCCAGGAAGGAATACTGCAATGGGTTGCCATTTTCTTCTCCAGGGCATCTTCCTGACCCAGGGATTGAACCCCTGTCTCCTGAATTAGCCAGTGGATTCTTTACCGCTGAGCCACCAGGGAAGCCCTCTGACTCGCATTAATATTGGGCAAATCAATGCCAGTCTCTGGGTCTGATCTGAAAACAATCAGGTTGAACTAGATAATCTCCAAGTTCCTAATTAGCTTTAAAAATGTGAACAAGATGCCTGTCAGAAGAGCATATTAGGTGTGGAAGAAGAACTAGCAATAATGGTAGGTCATAAATAGGAGAGAAACTCTTCACTAGGAAGAAATTGATTGTTGAAGACTGGAGGGATGGAGAGTGAGAAAGGCCACAAGGAACAAGCAATCAGGGTTTTGAAATTCAGGTGGAGGAATTGAGAGCTGGTATCACAGGTAGGTTTTTCATCTTCTGGGAAGCAATATGGTGACTCAAAAGGAACAGCACCGTGGCTTTTGATATAGGCAACCGAAGTTTAGATCATGGTTTTTACCACTAATTAGTTATGTCTTTGGGAAAGTTATTTCATCTTCAGAATCTCAACTTTTATTTTTTGCAAAATAATAATGTGATAAAAATACCAACCTTGTGGAGTTCTGAGAATTAGGTGAAGTAGCACATGTGAGTACAGAGGAGCTTCATTATTAGTGGATTTCGTTTTTGTGAACTCGCCTGCTTGCTTAAGTTGACTTGTAACCTCCGAGTCAATACTGGCTGTGCTTTCATGGACATTTGTGGACAGGTAGGACTTCCCTGGTGGCTCAGATGGTAAAGTGTCTGTCTACAATGCGGGAGACCCAGGTTCGATTCCCGGGTTGGGAAGATCCCCTGGAGAAGATAATGGCAATTCATTCCAGGACTATTGCCTGGAAAATCCCATGGGTAGTCTACAGCCCATGCAGTTGAAAAGAGTCGGACACGACTGAGCGACTTCACTTCACTTCACTTCACAGAGCAGTGAGAATTTGAGTCACCTAACTGAGTTTGAACAAGAAGATTCTGTGCCTTCTTGTTTTAACTCTCCCATAATGAACAAATGTCTCTTTGGCAGTCTATTTAGTGCCATGTTTTTTTTGCATTTTTATGCTTGTTGGTGAGCTGGCTATTTAACATGTCACAGGGCTGAAATGTTGTCTAGGGTTCCTATGTGTGAGAAGGCAGTAAGGTGCCTTATGAAGAAAGTACATGTTAGATAAACTTCATTCAGGAGTGAGTTACACTGCAGTTGTTTCTGACTTCACTGTTAATGAATCAACAACATATGTTTAATAAGGTGTCTGTAAATAGAAACAAACATAAAGCAAGCTTACATATTACTTTGTTGATATAAATGTTTTGACCAGAGCTTGAAGGATTTAAGCTAAGAGCAATGAGCCAGTATTTGCTAATTCAGTGTTCATGGCAACTTGATAGAACACAGCTATGGTGAATGATAAGGATTGACTGTATCTGAATATAATTCCTTTATCAGTCAGACTTTGACAGGTTATGCTCCTATAACAAACAACTCCAAACTTTCAGTGGCTTACCATCTAAAAGTTTTATTTCTTATTCATGGTCCATGTCAACTGCTGGTCAGCTATAGCTTTGCCTCCAATATCTTCTCACTATGGGGTCAAGGCTGATTTCAGTCTTGATCTAGAACATGCTGATTCCATGTTAGAGGTAGTCGTGAACCAGGCAATTATTCTATGGCTTCTGCTCAGACATTCACACAAAATTATGCTCACGCACATTCTATTGGCTGAAGTAAGACATGTGACCAATCCATTATTAATGCGACAAGGAGGTATATTTCTTCCAGGGAGTCAACTCAAGCACATGCCAATGGGCAGAGATGAATAATTTTCTTATACATACAAAGGAAAAGGAGAATAAATCTTGGGGAAAAAATACAAATGCAATTTACTGCGGTTTCACTTTTTTTTTTTTTTTTTTGGTCTCTCTTAGCTTCTCCCCATTGCCTTATGATTAGGCCAAGGAGATGGTGAATATTTTTCTATAGAGATGGTGAATATTTTTCTATAGACAGAATATTAGTGTCTATGTTTCAGGGGGAGAAAGTTTTTATACGTTGAGCTAATGGATAAATCCATTAGGTAAAGCTTATGTATATGCACATGTGTGTTTCTTTGAGTGTGTGTTTGGGGAGTATATCAACACAATTAGTAAAAAGCATTATCAGACAAATAAACTTAAATAAACTATTTGAAGTGATCCTTCAAGACTTTTGTTCCAATAACCTTGTTTTATAAGTGAGGAGGTTAAAGCCTAGGAAACTGAAGGGAGTGTACAAAGCACCTAGGTATTTGGTTGTGCCAGGGACCAGGACAAGAAACTGGGTCTCAGTGGACAAGCCTGTACAATGATCTTCCATTGTAGTCAAAACATTGTTGTCACTGCTGGGGTGACAGAGAGATGACTGTCCAGATTCTTTGACTGAAAGTGTAATGCTGTCATTTAGTGAGTGAGGAGAGGATTTGAAGGTGCAGTTGGAGGGGAATGGAGATGACTCATGATACAGCAAAAAAAAAAGGCTGTGAATTCAGAAGACTCTCCTAAGATATTGCTGTGGGATCTTAGGCAAATCACATATTTTCTTAGAAGCCCACTTTCCTCACCTATAAAATGGTGCTAATATGCCTTATTGGGTAGCCATTGGAGATTAGAGATAATGCAAGGAGTGTATCAGGTGCACCACTTATGAGGCATAAGTGGCAGCCATTGCTTTGTGTATACTTGTGATTTTATACCCTGTTTTCTGGGTGATTGAACTGTTGCTATGAAACTAATTGCTTAGATCACGACCTCAGTGCTTATCCTACTACTGCATGGACAATGAGTAGAATTATACTCCCATTTTCTCTTCTAGCAAAAGATAAGCTGGTGAGCAGAAGATGGGCTGGCGATTGGTATATCAACCCTCCTCCAAAGTAGCAAAGACAAATTGGGTGCATCTTCCATGGAATGACTTTCCTCCTTGCCTGCCATAGGGCAGATCCTCAGCAAGCTGAGGGTTATAAGCCACTTGATCTAAACTTCAAGATTGTTCAAAGACAGTCTGGCTTTAAAATCTTTATTGAGGTTTTCTTTTCCCACTCACTCTTTCATTATCTTACTCTCTCTTCTTTTTAAGTTTGATATGAAAGGTTGCATAGGTGGCTTATGACTCCTACTTCTCGTGCTTGCAAAATAGGGGTACAAGCACGTAGGTAGTATTTACAGCCAGAGAAGATTCCTGGCTGGATGGAGATACCGGCTACTTCATAGGGCGAGAGCAAGGTTTCTTCTTTTGCTGTTGATGAAGTTATTAAATCTCTGCAGTGTTTTTTTTTTTTTTTTTCCCCATGCAATACACACTAGGATATTTTACTATGTTAGCAGTCAAGGTGATTCTCACTTCAAAATAAAGTGACTGGGTGAGTGAGTGATTGAGATCCAAGTGAATATAAACATATCCTCTTTGGATCATAGATTGACCATGAACATGTTTCTGTTCACTATTATCAGACAGTGAAAATAGTTAACAGAATCATTTTAGTGGGCTTAAAAAGCATATTAGGTATTCTTCTGGACTTCTGAGAGGCTAAAGTCACACTTGGAGGCTCTATCTATGAACAGGAGCCACTTCCCCGCCACATCATGAGAATGTGCTGGCTGAGGCCCCATCATTGCTGTTGATTGCAAAGACCACAGCTCATATCGGGCTCAGGATGCCAGAAATCTCACTTCTGCTGTTCCTAAAAGCCAGTCACTCAATTCTTGTCAAAAAGTGATTTTCACCTGGTATCTGGTTTCTTATCTCTGTTCTCCATGAAGCACTACGGGTATGTGATTGGTGGGCTGAAGTTGTATGTTGCAAGGGAGGGTGGGAAATATGTGGAAAATTCTCAAGCATGGGAAACTCCAAATGTTTACTAGAGATTTTTAATGCTGGATAACATTAAAAAAAAAAAAACTGAGACAGTAGAAATGCTGCCTCCAGTTCAGTTCAGTTGCTCAGTAGTGACTGACTCTTTGGGACCCCATGGACTGCAGCACACCAGGCCTCCCTGTCCATTACCAACTCCTGGAGTTTACTCAAACTCCTGTCCATTGAGTCGGTGATGCCATCCAACCATCTCATCCTTTATCGTCCCCTTCTCCTCCGGCCTTCAATCTTTCCCAGCATCAAGGTCTTTTCAAGTGAGTCAGCTCTTTGCATCAGGTGGCCAAAGTAGTGGAGTTTCAGCTTCAACATCAGTCCTTCCAATGAATATTCAGGACTGATTTCCTTCAGGATGGACTGCTTGGATCTCCTTGTAGTCCAAGGGACTCTCAAGAGTTTTCTCCAACACCACAGTTCAAAAGCATCAATTCTTCAGCACTCAGCTTTCTTTATAGTCCAACTCTCACATCCATACATGACTACTGGAAAAACCATAGCCTTGACTAGACGGACCTTTGTTGGCAAAGTAATGTCTCTGCTTTTGAATATGTTGTCTAGGTTGGTCATAGCTTTTCTTCCAAGGAGTAAGCATCTTTTAATTTCATGGCTGCATGTCTTTTAATTTCTTGAAATGCTGTCTGGGTCTACTAATAGACCTAGACTGTAGGACTTCTTAGCCTCATTACTCTTGAGATTTGAGACCAGATAATTCTTTGTTGTGAAGAGCTGTCCTGTGGGCTGTATATTGTTAGCCACTTCTGCGGTCTCTATCCAACAGTACTGACCCCTGTTGTGATCATGCAAATATCTCTGGGTATTACTAAATGTCCCCTGGAGGGCAAAATCAATCACTGGTTGAGAACCACAGCTGTAGGCCCTAAGATGTTTGGTGTACCATGGGTACTCAGTTCAGGTCCGTTCAGTTGCTCAGTCGTGTCTGACTCTTTGTGACCCCATGGACTGCAGCACGCCAGGCCTCCCTGTCCATCACCAACTCCCTGAGTTTGCTCAAACTCCTGTCCATTGAGTCGGTGATGTGTGGGTATACGCACTTTACTGATGGCTGTGCTGGGTCTTCATTGCTCCATGCAGGCTTTCTCTAGCTGTGGCTAGTGGGGGCTCCTCTCTGGTTGTGGTGTGAGGGCTTCTCACGGCTGTGGCTTCTCTTCTTGTGGAGCATGATCTCTAGATGCTCGGGCTTCAATAGTTGTGGTGCACAAGCTTAGTTGCTCCACAGCGTGTGGAATCTTCCCAGACCAGGGATCAACCCTGTGTTGCCTGTATTGGCACGTGATTCTTAACTGCTGGGCCACCAGGGATGTCCATGTGTATACTTTTTACGCTAAAAGTATTGAGGGGGAAGTTGATTAACCAACCAGATATGAGGGGCTGTTCTACTGTCTTTGTCTTGAATAAAACATCACAAATGTAAAGATTTATCTCTCTTGTTCACATCTGAGTCCCCAGTGCCTGGGGCAAAGTAATGCTCAATAAATATTTGTTGAATGAACAAAAATGAAAAGAAATTCAAGAATTTTAAAAAAGACAGTCTCAACTAGGATATTCTGTCCTCTCATTAAACTAGGATTTTACTTTTGAAAGTATAGCTGCTCTACCCTGGAGGGTAGTAGAGGAGAGTAGCAGCAGTCATATGAAATAAGCCCAGGTGTCAGAACATCCTGGATGTTATACACTCAGGACCCCCAAGTGTAACAAGGGGTGTGCCCTCACTTTTCCTGTTTCCCCATAAAATATGCACAATATGTATCCTGACATACCCTTTAGCTGATGTTTGGTAACTCTGGTCAAGGAGAATGTTTGGCTGCCCTAGTATAGTCAAGAGCCCCAGGTTGCCTTTTAAGGTTTGTATTCAAGCTGAATTGAAATTTCCTGTGGACCACTGGGTCTCTTTACTAGTTGATTACATGTTTATCATAATAAATATGTCAGCACAAGACAGACCAAATCCTCCTCATCTTGAAACCTATGCAGTAGACAGAGATAGTATGTAAGTAAATGCATAAATAGAGTGATTTCAGGTATCCATGGAAAAGGGGTCTGGAATAAATTTACGAGGAATGGGTGATGATGAGTGGGTGTCAAGGAGGAAAGGCTGGGAGAGACGGCCTCTCTGAGGAGACTTCCAGAGAACACTGTGCATGTGTGTGCACTCCGTTGCTCAGTTGTGTCTGACTCTGCCATCCCATGGATTGTAGGCTTCTCAGTCCATGAGGATTTGCCAAGCAAGAATACTAGAGGGGGTTGCCATTTCCTCCCCCAGAGAATCTTCCCAGCCCAGGGATCGAACTCATGTCTCTTGGGTCTCCTGCATTGTCAGATGGATTCTTTACCATGAGCACCACCTGGGAAGCCCCTTCCAGAGAGCAGTGACCTCAGAGCTGCAGCCCTTGGCTTTTGCCTCTTTCTCCTTGTCTGAATCATTGGAAGAGGATGTATGTCTTGAAGATGAAGAGGACAGAGAAGAAGCAGCTGACACGCTCCCATGGTGCCCTCAGACTGGGCGTCCCTAGGGGTGCACATGTCTTTCTACTAAGAGTCTTCTGGAACTTGCCACAGCTGGTATCACTTTGAACCCCAGTGTTTCTTAATAGTTTTTGAGTCCCAGGTCCTTTAGAGAATCTGAAGTTAGGGAGCCTCTCCAGAAAGATGCGTATTAAGTTTAAAATTTACATGCAGTTTTGGATGTCTGTGAACCTGCTGGTGCCCATATGCAGGGGGATGCCTTTGCCACAAATTTAAGATATGCTGGGCTAAAAATAATAGCAATATTGCCATTTATTGGGCTTCCCAGGTGGCTCAATGGTAAAGAATCCACCTGTATCCTGAGGGATGGGATGGGGAGGGCGGTGGGTGGGGGGTCAGGATGGGGGACACACGTACATCCATGGGTGATTCGTGTCAATGTATGACAAAAGTGACTACAATATTGTAAAGTGATTAGCCTCCAATTGAAAAAAAAAAAAAAAAGAATCCACCTGCAATGCAGGTCCAACCCCTGGGTGGGGAAAATCCCCTGGAGGAGGAAATGGCAACCCACTGCAGTATTCCTGCCTGGAGAATCCCATGGACAGAGGAGTCTGGTGGGCTAGAGTCCATGGGGCTGCAAAGAGTCAGACATGACTTAGCAACAAACATCAGCACAGGAGCAGCCATTTATTGGAACAGAGTATGTGCCAAATAATGTGCTAACTTACTTAAGTACTTTACATATACAATCCCAATCAAATCCCACAGTGTATCTACGATGTTAGACCATAGTCAGCCCCATTGTACAGATAAGAAAATGGAGGCACAGAGCATGCAGAGGTTAAGTGTCTGCCTGATTTATCCTCTTTAGTTGGCTTTATAATTTATCAGAAAATGGTTTTCTTGAGTCTTAATGCTCTATTTCAGGAAACTTCAGTGGTGAATCTCCAGGGTGAAGATGGTGTCTTCTACCATTGCATTTGCTTCAGTACCTATGCTGGTTGTTGGCACGCCAAGTGCTCAGCGTATTCATGGACCTGACTGACAGGCGATCCTGTGTACAATGCCACCTGCATCACCCCACACATTACCCATAATGTGTTACCCATAATCAGGTGCAGCAGTGGATGAGTTTGATAACATCACCGTTCTGTTGATAGTAAATTATTTTAGTGCTGTAGGTTGCAGATTATGTTTGTGGCCACATGTAATGATTTCAAAGTTAGAGAGGAACTATTTCACAGTGGTTGAGACCCTCAAGAGTAGGGAAGCACAAATTCCTTCTGATAAAAGACCAAATAATACATTTCTTAGGTTTTGAGGGCTAAGAATCAACACTGAGAACTTTTTATAAAGACTTATTTGTCTATTTAATATACATTCATTTAAAGCTATTTTAAACTCATAAAGTACACAAAATCGGGGAGGCTGGATTTGGCTCATAGACCAATTTGTAGTTGCCTGACTCCACTCTAGAGCTGGGTTGAAAAGTGAAAGTGAAAGTGTTAGTCACTCAGACATGTTTTGCTCTTTGTGACACCATAGACTGCAGGCTCCTCTGTCTGTGGAATTCTCCAGGCAAGAATACTGGTGTGGGTAGCCATTCCCTTCTCCAGGGGATCTTCCCAACCCAGAGTTTGAATTCAGGTCTCCTGCATTGCAGGCAAATTCTTTACCATCTGAGGCAAAGTTCTCACTTATAATTTGGATTCAAGAATAAACAAAAATTCCCCATTTTTCTCCAAAGTACTCTTGATCTTTTATTCTCTGTTCTCTGTGAGGATAGGGGGATTTAGTTCTCTTTATTGCCTTAAGCTACAGACTAAATACAAGTAGGAAGGAAAACAGACTTTCTGAAGGTGAATAACAAGGTTTTACAATTTGGCAATTTATTCTGAGCCTAGAACTTTCTCCCTAATTTGTAAAACCACATGAATTTTAGGAGAGACTAATCTGTTTTTGAGTCATTGGCACTTAACGAGCATAAATGTTGTGTGGTGAGAGTTCAGTAAGCTTTACAATCTTTTAAATATTCTTTGCTTGAAAGAGATGTGTTGAAACTGGTCGGTGAGTTATGGAGGAGGAAAAGAGAGAGGGGGAAGACAGAAGGAAGAGGATGTGGGTTTTTGCCACCCTAAAATTCAGCTGAAATATGCAGGAAACTCAAGTAGGGAAATTGAGATGGTGGGGTGATTTTTTGAAAGAAACAAACAACTCTAGGATCCTTCAACATTTAAATGTCTCAAGCAGACAGATGGGTTGAATTATGAGAACAAATGCTGGCTGGTGGGCCAAGAGCTTTTAAAAACTCATGTTTTAGTGCTTCTTCATTCTCTCCATCTCTCTTTCACAACTCTGTTTCCTTCAACACTCATTGATTCATTTACTGAACACATACTTATTGAGAGGATATTAACTGTCATGTTCTGTTTCAGGAGCTGGGATTCAGCTGTGGACATGTCAGAGAAGGTCTCTCTTCCCATGGTGCTTTTATTTTGATGGGGGAGACAGATATACCAGCAAATACTTGCAATTGTTGTTGTTCAGTCACTAAGCCATGTCCGACTCTTTGCAGCCCCATGAACTGCAGCACACCAGGCTTCCCTGTCCTTCACTATCTCCCAGAATTTGCTCAAGTTCATGTCCATTGAGTCAGTGATGTTATCTATATCTAAAATACAATTTTACAGCTAGTTAAAAGTGGATAAATATAATAAAATCGAGTAATGGGCTAAGTATTGGGTTGGCCAGGGAAAGAACTCTGGAAACTGGTTATCTGAGCTAAAAGGCTGGATGATGGAGCTTGGATTGGAGGATGTGGACGTAAAGAGAATTCTCAGCTGAGGGAACAGCAGGATCACATGCTCTGAACTGATGTCTTACTTATCTATTGTCATGACACATTATTCCATAACTTCATGGTTAAAGCAATAAACATTTATTATCTCACAGTTTCTATGGGCCTGGAATCTGGGCCTGGCTTATCTGTATCCTCTGGCTCAGGGCCCCTTACCAAGCTACAATTAAGGTATTGGCCAAGGCTGTAGTCATTGTATGGTTGCACTGGGAACTGATCTGCTTCCAAGCTCACTTGCATGGTTGTTGGCACAACCCAATTTCTCCTGGGCTGTTGGACTGACAGCCTGAGTTCCTTGTTGGCTGTTGGCTGGAGGCCACGCTTCATCCACAGCCATAACGACTCTCCCTTGGACAGCTCACAGCATGGTAGCTTGCTTCTTCTGAGTCAGTAAGTGAGGAGAGAGAGAGCACACAAGATGGAAGTTACAGTCTTTTGTAACCTAATCTTGGTGGTGGCATCCCATCCCATTTGCCTTGTTCTGTTCTTCTTTAGAAGAAAGTCACCAGGTCCAGACTACACACAAGAGGAGAGGATTACACAAGGGCATGAATACAAGGGTTGGGGCACATCTTAGAAGCCTGACTACAACAGGGAGGAGGAAGCCTGACACACTGATGGCATGGAAAAGAGGCCAGACAGGCTCAAGCTTAGTGAGTGAGGGGACCAACAGTGCAAGAACTGGTCAAAGAGGGAGGCAGAGGTCAGTTCAGGTAGGGCTTGAGTGGACCAGGTAAGGCATAGTGGGAAGTCATTGGTGGGAAGTAAGTGTATCTGGTTCAAACTTTAAATAAATCATTCAAGCTGTCACATACTGATGGGTAGGAGAAGGGCTAGAAGTCAGAGTGGAGAAACCAGTCAGAGATTTATGTAGCTGTTCACTGAGAGATGGTGATGACTAGTCCTGGTAAGAGCAGGACAGAAAGGCGCATGTTTCAGTGGTAAGGTCAGCAAACTTTGCTGGTGGTTTAGATGTGAGTGATGAGGAAAAGAAGAATCAGCGTGACTCCTGGGTGTTTGGTCGTTATTATAGTTGCCTTCCATTTGCCGAGGGACTCAAAGCATGAGTTGGGAGGAGCCTTAGAAATTATTTCATTCAATTCTCTCATCTTATAGATGAGGAAGTTGCAACCTTTCTAGTCCTCAGCTTTCTCTTTTGTAATGTGGGGAGGCTGGGCGAGATTTTCTTTGAGCACTAAGGGATGTCCTCTGAGCAAAACCAGAGCCTGAGTCTGCACTGACTTCCAGCTCTTGCCTTTGTTCATATCCCATCTGATGGAAAAGCTGGGAAGAAAGTGGGTGGACGTGGAGAGAGCAGCGCACATGCGCACTGTTGAGTCTGGTACTTAGTGCGCATCTGATTGGTCAAAGGGACTTTGGGTGGCCAATGGGCTTTGTTTTTTGTTTTGCCTTTTTTTTTTTTTTAATGAATCAAGTATATTTTATTTATTTTTTACATTCTTTTCATTAAAAAAATTGAAGTATAATTTACAATGTTGTCACTACTTTATTTCTTCAGTTCAGTCCACTCAGTTGTGTCCAACTCTTTGCAACCCCATGGACTGCCGCACACCAGGCTTCCTTGTCCATCACCAATTCCTGGAGCTTGCTCAAACTCAAGTCCGAGTCAGTGATGGCATCCAACCATCTCATCCTCTGTCATCCCCTTCTCCTCCTGCCTTCAACTTTATTTCTTACATGTATTTTATTTTTAAACTTTTTTTTTACTGAGTGAAAGATTCTTTAAATTCTACAGTACTCTGCAATTTTCAAAAGCATCATACATGGTTTCATATAATCCTATAGTAATCTTTAAAAAAATTCCCTTCCCCCTATCTTTCCCTGCCCTCTTCTCTCTGACTATACTCCAATAAATTTTTTTAAAAAAAGAAAGAAAAATGTACAAATAAACTGACAGTAAACTATTGAACTTAACAAGAAAGACGCAGACTCACATATACAGAGAACAAACCAATGGTTACCAGTAGGCCAATGGGCTTTGAAAACTACTGTGGTACGAAGATTCTGTGGTTCACTGGTTGAAAACAGCCTAGCCACGTATATTCTGAGAATGCTTAGATGTAGGGCAAAGGTCAGCAGAAATATTTAACCATTTGGGGCAGAATCAAGACGGTTAATAACATCTAACTGCTATGGAACACACGTTCTGTGCCAGGTACCATGCCTGGAGAAAATGTCCATTCGTTTCTCAATTCATCCTTAGTTGCTAGAGCTGCTCTTCCCTTCTCAATGAAAGGCAACCATTTCCTTCTAGTGACTCAGACCAGAAAACAGTGAAATTCCATTCTTGACTCTTTCTTTCATATGTCACATACAATCATGAGCAAATCCTGTTATTTCAAAATAAACATGGATTCCCACTATTTTCTCCCTATAGCCATCATCATCTCCCTGGTTCAAGCCACCAACCTGTCTTATTGGATAAAACAAGCCTCCTTGACTGTCCTGCTTCTACTTCTGACATCTCCAGTCTAGTTTCAGCATCCTGGTCAGCTGGAATCAGACTGTAGCACTCCTCTGTCGAAAGCCCCTGGTGGCTCCCAATCTTAAGTCCGTGTAACCATTCTGTAAAGCACAACATAATTTATGCCCCACTCTCTGGACCTGCAGTTACATCTCTGATCGTCTCTCCTACTTTTTTCTCTCTTGCTCATCCCAGTGCATCCACATGGACTCCTTGTTCCTGGATCACACCCTTCCATCCTCATGCTTCAGGTCCTCTGCACCTGCTGTCCCCTCTTCCTGGAGAGTTCTTCCTCCAGTTATCTGTAAGGTTTGTGACATTGTCCTTTTGAGACCTTCACTAAATGCAGTTTTCTCAGGGATGTACATTCCATGGTGATTTTATTGGAACTGAACCGCTTAGTCCCAAACTCCCTACACTATTTCCCTGTTTTATTCTCCTTAGCTCTTATTACCTTCATATATATTTTATGTAACCCCCCAGCTAGTACATAACCCCTCAAGAATAGGGATTTTTGTTTCATAACTGTGTCCCCAGAGGTTGGGACATAGTACACACTACATAAATATTTATAGAATGAATTAACTTCCCTATGAGGGTGGTACTTTTTTCTTCCAACTATCAAATATAAAAATTGAGATGCAGAGAAAATATGCTTCTTTTCTGAGGTCACAAGGTTGGGAAATGACAAAGTCAGGACTTGAAGTTTGCTCTATTCTGGGCCATCTGGCAAGGTACATGGAATGTCAGCCTTGATGTCTATTAATAAGGAGAGGATGGCTATTTATCCCACAAGTTTAGTGTGAGAATCAAGTGAGAAGATAAGTGTGGAAGTGTTTGTAGGGTATCTAACAATTTTTTCATATGAAAGACATTATCATTTCTGTTATGAATACTGTTGATACATTCCCAATCAGAAAGTAGTCCTGCATTGTAGAGAGAGAAGGATTGGGTGGAAAAAATAAAATCTCACTCTTGTCAGTTTCAGACTGGGTGACTTGGACTGGTACTCAGTATGTTTCCTCAACTCTAAAATGAGTCTGTCTATCCTTTCCTGGACTGCAAGATCAAACCAGTCAATCCTACAGGAAATCAATCTTGAATATTCACTGAAGCACTGATGCTGAAGCTCCAACACTTTGGCCACCTGATGTGAAGAGCCAACTCATTGGAAAAGATCCTGATGCTGGGAAAGATTGAAGGCAACAGGAGAAGAGGGCAGCAGAGGATGAGATGGTTAGGTAGCATCGCTGATGCAATGGACATGATTTTACGGAAACTCTGGGAAATAGTGAAAGATAGCGGAGCCTGGCATGCTGCAGTCCATGGGGTCTCAAAGAGTCTGACACAACTTAGAGACTGAACAACACCACCTTTCCCTGGAGGACAATTGTAAGGCCATTTGGGACGATGCACAGGAGGTGTGTAAAAGGTTTCTTGTCTCTGTGTCACAATCTACAATGCCCTGTTGTTCCCAGGCACATTCAGAAGTGATTTCGTGATTGTCCTCAGTCTTCATTGGAAAGCTTATGTGTCGTAAAGAACAACAAGGCTGGTGGTCACGGGGCAATCTGCTCTGCACCTGTGTCCATCCTGGGGACCAATCTGAAAGACCAAAGCGATATTATTTCTTGTCTGTTCTTTCTGAGGGGTTTTTCTCATTTATAATCGTTTTCCATCTAGTCTTTTTAGGGACACACTCTATTTTTTCTAGAATATAAGCCCATCTTGGCATATCTCCCTCCCCATCTTAAAGAATCTTTGAAATTTTTATTTTTCTGCCATTCTCTACCTACTCTCTTAGTGAGAAAATTCCCCTGATTCCAGCTACATAAATAAAGGGTTTTTTTTTTTAAGCCTATCTAAAGAATACAATAAAAAAATTGCAGCAATAATAAAAATCAAGGCCTGGCAAATTCTCGAGTGTAAAGCAGAGTTGTTTCTTCTGAAAATGGAAATGATATTTTCCTGAACACAGGCAGAAATAAGGAACTCATGGTAATGAGTGAAGCGGAAAGTCAGTAATGGGATTTGGGTCATTGACATTCAGGCTGGGCCCTGGGAATAAGGACACTGGTGCAAAGCAGGCTGCCCTGGGCCACCTGCGTGACTGCTTCTTAAGATGCATGAGGTCTCCCTGAAGGTTGAGGGGACACTTGAGATTACTTCTGAGTGTGCGCAGAAACAGTTTAGGAGACAAATCCTTTCCATGCATCCCAGAGCCTAGAATTAAGCTCAGATTAACCAGGAAAAGAATAGGCAGCTGACTTCTGATTCTGACTTATTAGGGAGCATCTTTGCTGTCTTTTCAGAGTTATGAATGGAGATCAGAAGTGAGGCGGGTGAAAGATGCTGCTCTGAGCGTAGTCCTCGCCTGTGGGTTTACATGCCCCTATTGTTTCATTTAGCCAGTTTCTAAAGTCTCAGACAATAGTGTTTATTGTGGTGAGAAATTTTCATCTTGGCCTCATAAAATAAATTTCTGATTCTACCTCCTCCTCTTCTTCTTCCTCCTTCTCCTTATATTTTTATTCTATAAACAACTATAAAATGTTAGATTGACAGAGACACTAAAGTCTATCATGTGCAATCTTTCCTTTTGCACAGGAGAAACAAATCAAAAGGGAGGGAAAGTGACTTGGCTCTTCTAATTTTTATCTGACCCTGGCTCTGACGAAGGATTTAGCAAGGAGGGAATTTTATCCTGATGGAAAGAACTGGGAAGCCCCAGAGGGTGAGTACATCTTATTCCTTAGAGAAAGCAGAGTGGAGATCTATTGTCAAGGTACAGAGGATACCTGAGGATGTAGGCTGACTCAGGATCTTATCTGGACTGAGGTCAACGGAGTGAGGGCCAAGACAAAGGAAAGCAAGCAACTCATATTTCTCATCCCAAATGCAATAAATGTCCCATCGTTTCAACTGCCGCCACCCTGAACTTTGTCACCATCATTTTTGCTGTTTTCCTGGACCACTGCAAGTAGCCTAAATTATCTCCTTGATTCTCCTCTGAAATCCAAAAGTTTATTTTTCACACAATGACCAAAGCAGTCCATTGCAAATTAGCAGATATTCAGGGAGATTTGATGGAGATTCTGGCATCCTTCCTATGATTCTTTGACATTTGCCCTTCCATACGTGACAGCTTCATTCTTATGCTGGCTTTCCTCATCATAATAAAATGGCTGCAGCAGTTTCAGACTTTTCATTTGTTTTCCACATCCCCTGGAAAAATCTTTTTCTTTATCCATGAATCAAAATGCATGGGCTTTACTCTGGCCATGTGCATACTCTGGAGCTAACCATGGTAGCCAGGGGCAGACCATCTGTTGACTGACTTAGGTCTGTAATCACTGAGGCTAGAGATATGCAACTATACTAATTTGCTTTAATCAAGTTGGGACAGGGCATAAACCTGGAACTGGAAGTGAAGTAAAAAGCTCAACCTTTTGGCTGCAAAAGGTTGTACCCAGAGGGGGATGGGTACAAAAGATGCTGGGTAACAGTGCAGTCACTCTGCTTGTCTATAACTTTCTGGGATTTGGTTTCTTCTAGGCCAGGTTAAAAGGCCAGATGAGCTCTGCCTTTTTGTTAGTTGTCTTGACATGAGATTTCTAGCAGAGCTAGAACTAGAGAGAGGCAAGTGAGGCTACCACAATGCCAGAGTTAAGGAAGCACTCACTCACTGGGTCATGCAAGCACAGTGTCAGCACCTAAAAGTGAGAGCTTCCTTAAATCTGGTGCCCTAAGTATCACATTTGCCTCACCTTAATTTTTGCCCTGTTTCTTAAGAAATGAATTAATTAGAAAAGGAGAATTTTATCCTTCTCTTTGAATTCAAAGAAGAGTTTCCTCTTATCTAAAATAGCAATAATTTTTAGATTCAAAAATGAATACAGCTTGTTTTTTTTAAAAAGGCATTGGTGTTTGCACCAGGCCAATCCATCTCCACAATGCTTGTTGTGATGAGTTGGATGATATTATGGTGTAATAGAAAAACATATTACCCATTACAAATGGAGTTGCATTATAAACTATAAATAATTGATAGGCAATGATATAGAATAATAACTTTCCCCCAGAGCCATTTGTCTGAGGTCTTAACAATTTCAGTCTATTGAGTCATATACTAACCCTGGAGCGACAGGTATAATGATACGTTAGAGCATATGGGGAGAAATAGGACTGGTGGGGACTCAGGGGCTAGATGGGGAAGGATTTGGTTGGTCAGGTAGGCCAGATTTAGCAAATGAAAATACAAGATACACGAATATTGTGTAGAACATATTTAGACTAAAAAAACTATTCAGTTTTTCTGAAATTCAAATCTAACTGGTTCCCCTGTATTTTTGGTGGCAATGTTAGTATATTAGTTTCTTGTTGCTGTGAGAAAGTTAGCTTAAAACAACACAAATTTAATATTTTTAAAGTTCTAGTAGTCTGATAGCCAAAATCAGTTTCACTGAGCTAAGAGTAAAGTGTCTGCAGAATTGTGTTCCTTCTGGAGGAACTAATAAAGAACCTGTTTTTTTGCCTTTGGCAGCTTCCAGAGGCCACTTGTATCTCTTGGCTCCTGGCCAATTAAATGGGAATGGGTGGAGGGGGCATCTAACAGTCATCTAGACTAGGTTATGCTGTGTAACAAACATCTCCTAGGTCTTAGAAGATTTAAGTTTTATTAAAGATAAATTAAGGTTTCTTTCTTTCTTATAGTAGGCCCATAATTGGTCAGCTGAAAATTTTGCTTTCTGTCTCTTTACTCCAAAACCCAGGCTGATGGAGAATTTACCAACTGGAAAGTGGCAAGAAGAAGAGAGAGAGTGAGACAAAAATAAACATTCATTCTCATGGCTTCTGCATTGCTTTCACTTATATACCAAGTCAAATTTCACGGCTATAGCTCAGTTCAAGTGGATGGGAGGTGCAATATTACCATAACCCTGAAAGAAAAGCAGTCAGAAAACTTTCAGGGATGATGACCATGCCTAAAAGAGGGTATTCAAGAAAAGAGGGTATTCAAGGGGGTATTCTGGACAGAGATCAACATGTGGAAAAACTGGAGGCCAAGAAGGAACTGCAGTGGTTCAGAAAGGCTGAAGCCCAAATGCACTTACCATTTTAATTTTTCTTAGCATCTTGATATACTGCCCCTCATCTCCATCTCATCAATACCTGGCACCAGGCTTTGGCACAAAATCACTGAAAGAGAGTTGAGTGTCTAAGTCAGAGTGGGTTCTGTCTGAGTCCAAGAATGGAGGTCCTGCCTTTGGCAGTGAGGCCTACAGTTTTTATACAGGCCTCTTTCCCATCTCCACACTGAACTCAGTCAGGGCAAAAGACATTGACTTTTTGGCCAGACAGGATTGTGGAATATAATTATTATTATTTTAAAACTCATTACCTGCAGGCCTTTTGCATGGAACCAATTAAGAAAGCTCTTAAAGAAAATAAAAATATTATACTTGGTGTGGCCCGGTTTTGGGAGGCCCTTCTAATGTGTTAGAAATCCCCATAGGTACTGATAATTTTTTTCATCTCTCCCTTTTAAAACCAAAGCTGCTGCCAGGGAATTTGGCTCCTGGTGATAAGCACTGGTTGCGGTTTCTCTCTCTCTTAAGTAAGATTATGGACACCCTGAAGGTGGGGTGAGGCCGGCAGTGAGAACTGCAAGGGAGTGTTGGGCACTTATGTCGGTTCAGGTGTCAAATTTTACATGTCTGGGTTCTGTTTCCATCGGGCCCCACTCTCTGCCATCACGGATCTGTTATATATGCTTACTGGAAGGGCCGGCTCTGTTTCCAAGAAATCTCTCTGACTTGGGAACATCAGGATGTAAAAGCAGACGGCGGGAGGGAAGGCCAGTTTTAGATGGAGCCAGCAAAGGTGCTAGGATTTCAATCTCCCCTAGATTCAGCGGCCCAGAGCTGGAGGCCCCAAGACAAGGCTGAGTGTTTGATTGACTGCCCCACCACCGTGTCATATAGAGCTCTCTCTCTGAGCTTCATTTTCCTAGTAATGGATTGGACTCTATAACCTGTGGGTTTCCCTGGTGCCTCAGACGGTAAAGAATCTGCCTGTAGTTCAGGAGACCTAGGTTTGATCCCTGGTCAGAAAGATTCCCTGAAGAAGGGCAGGGCAACGCACTCCAGTATTCTTGCCTGCAAAACCCCCCCAGACAGAGAAGCCCGGCAGGCTATAGTCCATGGGGTTGCAAAGAGGAGAACACGACTGAGCGACTAACACTGGAACCTGTAGCGCTGGAAGGTCCCTTCTGCCTATAACGTGTTCTAAGACTAAGAAAACACTTGATGTAGCGAAGTATCAGCATTTCTTCACAGGAGACTCATTTTTCTGGATAAAACCTCACTTCTATAAAGAGTCACATTGGTAGACTTTAGCAGCAGTTTTGAGGAAGTTATTGAGCTTCCCTAGATTTCTCAGTTGGTAAAGAATCTGCCTGAAATGAGAGAGACCCTGGTTTGATTCCTGGGTTGGGAAGATCTGCTGGAGAAGGGATAGGCTACCCACTCCAGTATTCTTGGGCTTCGCTGGTGGCTCAGCTGGTAAAGAATCCACCTGCAATGCAGAACACCTGGGTTCGATCCCTGGGTTGGGAAGATCCCCTGGAGAAGGAAAAGGCTACCCACTCCAGCATTCTGACCTGGAGAATTCCATGAACCATGTAGTCCATGGGGTCGAAAAGAATTGGCCATGACTAAGTTACTTTCACTTACACTTTAGCAGCAGACTGTAAACCACAGCACACTATTCCTTAGCAGAGCTCTGTGGAAGCATATTAAGCTCTGACTAGAGAAGAAAATTTCAAGGAAATGTGCATACACGGGCCCCTGACTGAGCTAGTGCTCCTCTGGGTTTCCAGAATTGTTTAAATGTCTGCCACTATACAGGCAAATACTACTCCCGTTTTCCACCTTTCTAGCTGTTTCAAGGCTTAATCTTCTCACATGAGCCAGATTCTATCAAATGGCAGGAGGTACAATGGGACTTGGGGGCCAGAGGTAAATAATCCACCTGCCAGTGCAGAAGATACAAGAGATGCAGGTTCAATCCCTGGGTTGGGAAGATCCCCTGGAGACGAGAATGGCTACCCCCTCCAAGATTCTTGCCTGGAGAATCCTATGGACAGAGGAGTTTGGCAGGCTACAGTCTATGAGGTCACAAAAAGTCGGACATGACTGAGGGACTGAGCGCACACAGGGTGACTTGTTTTTACCCTTTCAGAAACCTACAGCCAGAGAGAGAGGCGATCTCTGCACTATGAACGAGTTATTGCCACAAGGGTTTGGGCTGTATTGGGAGGCAATATTGCATCATGCTTCCAAGTTCTGGAACCTGCCTGAGTTTAGAAACCAGTTCCACCATTCGCTAGCTGTGAGGTGTGGGTCAACGCAGTATGTAAATTCAGGAAATTAATGGTAACTATCTCAAAAGTGTTCAGTTCAGTTCAGTCGCTCAGTCGTGTCCGACTCTTTGCAACCCCATGAATCGCAGCACGCCAGGCCTCCCTGTCCATCACCAACTCCTGGAGTTCACCCAAACTCATATCCTTCGAGTCGGTGATGCCATCCAGCCATCTCATCCTCTATCGTCCCCTTCTCCTGCCCCCAATCCCTCCCAGCATCAGAGTCTTTTCCAATGAGTCATCTCTTCGCACGAGGTGGCCAAAAGTGTTGGTGAATATTAAATGAGAACATATATGCCCTGCAAACATACTTGTTGACATTTCTTAACTTAAACACTTTTGTTAGTTCATTTGGTTCTTCCAACAATCTCTGAGTTGGTACTAGGGCTATCATTCCCCATTTTACAGATAATGGCATGAAAGCACAGAGAAGTAACTCCTCTGAGTTGACATAGTCACTGAGAGGAAGTTTGGGAATGAGTCCAGGCAGTCTGGCTAGAGAATCTGCCCTTAACCTCTAGCTCTGATAAATGTTGGCTATTAATGTTAATGTAAGTGTTATCTTATTTGAACCTCTGGTACTGTTGTTTTGTTACTCAGCCGTGTCCGACTCTTTGTGACCCCATGGACTAGAGCCCACCAGGCTCCTCTGTCCATGGGATTCTCCTAGGCAAGAATACTGGAGTGGATTGCCATTTCCTTCCTCAGGGGATGTTCCCAACCCAGGGATCAAACAGGCATCTCCTGCTTGGCAAGCAGATTCTTTACTACCAAGCCACCTAAATAAGAATGGTTGCTATAAGCCATTTGCATTAAAGGAGGCACTGAAGCTTGGAGAGGTTAGGTGTCTAGGTCCAAGTCTCTCTGTACATGGCAAGATCAGTAAACTTTCCATTGACCTCAATTTCATGGACTGCCTATCAAATGAAGCAGAGTACACTAACCACCCAAAGGGCTACTCTTGAACTGGGCCAAATATGCACCCTGGGGGCATGAACCAGACTGTTTCTTACCTGTTATATCATGGTGCTTCCTATGAATGCATGCACCTGGAGTATCCACAGCTTCTTGTTTAGTTGCTCAGTCGTGTCCAATTCTTTGTGACCACATGGACTATAGCCCACCAGGCTCCTCTGTTCATGAGATTTCCCAGGCAAGAATACTGGAGTGGGTTGCCATTTCTTTCTCCAAGGCACCTTCCTGACCCAGGGATGGAATTCATGTCACCTGCATTGGCGGCGTATTCTTTACCACTGAGCTACCAGGGAAGCCCATATCCACAGATTCCCAGGGCTAACCCCTGGGCCTGATCTGGGCTGAAAGCAAAAATCCCAACCCTGGGGCCCACACCACACCCAGAACCAATGAGGTGAGGCTTAGCTATCTGGGTCTGACAAGCTTCTCAAGTGCTTTTGTGTGCAACCAGTTTGGAAACCACAGCCCCAGCAGAGCTGAACCCAGATCTGAGTGACACTCTCTGCTAGGTGGTGAAGAAGTAGGCTATGGGAGAAGCTTGGTCATAGGGGCCCCACCTCTGATGTCAATTGTTCACTCTGTCCCTTTGGACTTATTGGCAAGAGGTAACTCAGCCAACATCACTGTGGTTTTCTTCTAACAGGACGCCCGTAGCGCACAGGGTCATAGAAAGGAGCATACGCACCAACACCTTAAAAGCCTAAACATGAAATCTGGCTCATGAATGTGAGTTTTTTTCCTTGCCAAAGTTTTGTGAAAGCACCTTCTCAATTGTGATGGACGATGCAGAAAAGAGAGATTGTCTCTAAAAAGTCCTAGATGCTCAATAGAGGTTTTTTGGGTTGAATCTTAGCTTTCTTGTGGCCTATCTGAAATGATCATGGTTTCTAAATGCTTCTAATGTTTCCTGATGTTGCTGATGATAAGGTATTTCCACTAGTCTCAGAAACTAGGTATCTGAAACATCATTATCTAAAGATTGTTTTTAAAACACACAAGTCCTCAGCTTCTCCTTCTTGAGTCAGAAATCTATATCATGGTAGATTTTCTCCCTAAACCTGCCTAAAAGAAAAGAGGAATCTAAACTAGCCTCTTTTAAGGTTCTACCCAGCATAGGGCAAGACCCCTTGTCTGTTCCCCGTTGTTTACTGGTCATCTTTTACAACTTGAAGATGTTAATCTAAGAAGCTCTAAGGGGTCCTATACCAATTCCAGTTACCAGAAATCTGGATTCCATAAAATACATGGGAAATGTCAAAGATTATCCAGGTTGGAGAAATAAGTCCATTAGTTAGAAATGGTAATTTATGCTGCCATGATTCCCCTCAGAGAAACTATACTACATTGTAAGGAGCTCAGTTATTTTCTGGTTTCTGTGTAAATGACTTCTCATAAAAACAAAATAAAATAGAATAGAATAAAATAAAATGATTTCTAATTGTGACTTAGCTCTCCTATGGTTTGGCTCCAAGGAAGGAATTATACCAACTCAGACTGGACAACCTGAACATTTAGGTCTATTTATGTTTCCCAGTGGAAATGAATAAACTGATTTTCCGTGCACTTCTCGCGCTCATGGGCATACTGATTAGCCTGAGTCAGGCTGAACTCTAGGTACTGACAAGATGACTTTTTCTCCCCCAAGCATCTTCCTTCAGATAATGTCAAGCAAGGTCTTCAGTTCACAGTCTCTTGAGTGATCTCAGCTCTGAGCACTTGGCGTTGTGGTATGTCTTGCTGAGGATACAAAAGCAGAACAAGGAATTGTCTTTGTCTTGAAGGAGTTTGCAGTCTTGCTGGGAAATAAGCGCTAATATACTAATGAGTTAAGTCAGGGCTAATAAGCACTAATATACTAACTAAATACTAATAAGATGCATTTCAGAATTGTACAAGATGAGACATGATCAGATGCTGGATGGAATATATCCAAGTGGGGTTGGAGAGGTGAATTGGAGACTTGGGAACAAGGTTTTTGTAGAAGTGTGGTGGTCAGAGGGAGAGGTCATTACAGTCTGGAATTAAGATGTTTCCAACTGGATTGGCCCCCATTGGGATAGGGAGGCAGGGAGGAGGCGGGGGGCTGGTCATGCTGGGAGATGGCTCCCAGCAGAGTTGTGAGAGTGGGTCTGAGAATGAAATGATTATGCTCAGGCTTCTCTCCCAGGGACCATTGGGTAGGCCATATGCCTGTCACATGATCGGTGGCCTCAAATCTGAGTGTGACATAAAATCTTTCCAGGATGGTCAGTCCTTAAAAATAGCTATCCTCTGCTCCAGCCCAGTATAACTTTCCCTAAGAAGCCTTGGGAGCAGTTCTTCCAGATTTTATCTAGGGATATGTCCTGTGCTTTTCCACTCATAATTAAGTAGTTGAGTAATTATTTGTTTAATGGCTGTCTCTCCCACCAGACAGTAAGCTTCATTAAAGGAAAAATACTTAGCACAGTGCCTGACTCTTGGTAAAGACTCAATAAATGTTGTCTATTTTTGCACCTTGAGCTTCATGAGTATGAAGACTGTTTTTGTCCAGTCGTCACTGTATTCCCAGGCATGCTGCCTGGAATGAGAGAGGGGCTCCATAACAGTGCTACTGGATGAGCAAACTCTTGATTTCTGCCCCCCCCCCAACCCCAAACTACTTCTCCTGTAGGCTTTCCAATTTCAGTAAATGATTGTTCCATTCTAGGAGTTCCTCAGTTCAAAATCCTCACTGCCATTCTTTTTTTCTAAAATCGGATTTTGGTTGCTTTATAATGTAGTGTTAATTTCTGCTATGCAACGAAGTGAATCAGCTGTATGTATACACATACCCCCTCCCTCTTGAGCCTCCCTCCGACCCCACTCCCATCCCACCCCTCTAGGTCATCACTGAACACTGAGCTGAGTTCCCTCAACTATACAGCAGCTTCCCACTAGTTATCTGTTTTACACATGATGGTGTCCATATGTCAACCCGTCTTCCAATTCATGCCACTACCATCCATCCCCATGTCCACTGCATATCTGTTTCCTACTTCTGTGTCTCTAATTGCGTCCTGCAAATTGTTTCATCTGTACCATTTTTCTAGATGTACCATTTTGCACATGGGTTAATTTACAGTATTTGTTTTTCTCTTTCTGACATACTTCACACTGTATGACACTCTCTAGGTTCATCCACATTATTACAAATGATTCAATTCATTCCTTTTTATGGCTGAGTAATATTCCCCTGTATATATGTACCATGTCTTCTTTATCCATTCATCTGTTGATGGACATTTAGATTGCTTCCATGACTTGGCTATTGTAAATAGTGCTGCCATCCTTGGCTACTTTGTTTCCCAGTAATGCCTGTCCCAATAGTGACATCTCTCAGCTCTGACTTCAATAGTTATCATTGTTTAAATATCTACATCCTTTATTATATAATTTGTGCATACATGCTCAGTCATGTCCAACTCTTTGTGACCCTATGGGCTGTAGCCTGCCAGGTTCCTCTGTCCATGGGATTTTCCAGGTAAGAACACTGGAGTGGGTGGCCATTTCCTCCTCCAGGGAATCTTCCTGACCTAGGGACTGAACCTTCATCTCCTGCATTGGCAGGAAGATTCTTTACCACTGAGCCACCTGGGAAGCTCAATAATTATCATTAATCAATGCCTTCTGAGGACTTCTTTTATGACCACTGTACTGCAGACAGCCACTGTTTCCCAGTTGTGCTGTGGCTGGAGGCCTGCTAACTCTTCCCCTCATTCGTGTACTTGACCCTTTAATCTCCCCTCCACAGAGCAACCAGAGTAAGTCCTTTAAAACATAATTCAGAACATAACAGACCTCTGTCCACTCATCTTCATCTGGCTTGCAAAGTCCCATGTGAGCAAGTCTCGCTGCCTTTCTGAGCTTCTGTCACAACCCCCTTGCTCTCTCTTGCCCTCACTGTTCTTACTCTCCAGGCTGTGGGGTTCCCTTCCCCTTAGCCTTTGCACCTGCTCTCCCCGCTGTCTGGAATCCTGCTCTCAGACAGCCACACGGCTCCCTCCCTCCTTTCTTTCTCATGCAGTGAGACTGCCTTTGACCACTCTGTTTAAATTAACAGCTTGTCCCCTCCAGCACTGTTACTCCTTTACCACACTTTATTTTCCTTCACAGCTCATATTGACACCTGTCAACTACATATCTATTTGTTTATTGTCTGTCTCCACTCTGTAACACCCAAGATGAACATCTATCTATTTTGTTCAATGTTTATATATCCAACACCTTAATTAAGTCTGGGCATTTAGTGGGCATAAGATCTTTGTTGAATATATATGAATGAATGAGTCAATATATGTCTATACGTCCATGCACAAACACACGTACATAGCCTACCCGCATTTCTGTGTAAGGGTTTTTAAAAATTACTTGCCATGTCCCAGGAACTATTATAAGCCCTTTACTTAGATGTTTTTAATTTTTATTTATTTATTTTGTTTTTTAAAATGATTTTATCGGCGTATAAATGCTTTAAAACATTGTGTTAGTTTCTGCTGTACAGCCAGGTGAATCAGTCATATGTATACATATATTCCCTCCCTCTTAAGTCTCCCTCCCCTGCCACCCCATCCCACCCCTCTAGGTCATCACAGAGCACCGAGCTGAGCTCCCTGTACTATACAGCAGCTTCCCACTAGGTACCTATTTTATGCTTGGGAGTGTATGTATGTCCATCCTACTCTTCCAGATCATCTCATCCTCCACCCTCACCCCCAACTCTGTCCACAAGTCTCTCTCTCTTTTTTTTTTTTCTTGCCTGGGAATCCTTTACTCAGTTCTCCAAAGGTTTGTATGTGCTCGGTCATGTCCATGAACTGTAGCCCGCCAGACTACAGCTCCTCTGCCCATGGGATTTTCCAGACAAGAATACTGGAGTGGGGTGCCATTTCCTCCTCCACACAAGTCCATTTCCTACATCTGCATCTCTTTCTGTTCCTGCCCTACAAACTGGCTCATCTGTACCCTCTTTCTAGATTTCATATGTATGTATTAATATATGACATTCACTTTTCATTTTCTGGCTTACTTCACTCTCTATGACAGATCCATCCCTAGATCCATCTGTATCTCTACAAATGACCAAATTTTGCTTCTTTTTCTGGCCATGTACTATTCCATTCTAGATATGTACCATGGCTTTTTTTTTATTAATTCTCTGTCTATGGGCATTTACATTGCTTCCCTTACATGTTTTTAAAATCCTTACAGCAATCTTAATAATGTGAGTGTTGTCATTCCTGTTTTGCAGGGGTGAATGAGAAGCTCATTGAGTAACTTGGCCAATAACTCAGAGCTAGAAAGTGGGGAATCTGGCTTGATTTGAATGACTCAAGCCATCAACTTTCACTGCCCCAGAGTGTTTTGCCCAACCTGATTGGAACACTGAAAACACGGATGGCTGCCTTAAGGTTTCAGCAGGGGTTTTTAAAATTTTTTTAAATTTTTATTTTTACTTTATTTTGCTTTATAATACTGTATTGGTTTTGCCATACATTGACATGAATCAGCCACGGGTGTACATGAGTTCCCAATCCTGAGCCCCCCTCCCACCCCATATCATCTCTCTGGATCATCCCCATGCACCAGCCCCAAGCATCCTGTATCCTGTATCGAACATAGACTGGCAATTCGTTTCTTACCTGATAGTATACATGTTTCAATGCCATTCTCCCAAATCATCCCACCCTCTCCCTCTCCCACAGAGTCTAAAAGTCCATTCTATACATGTGTCTCTTTTGCTGTCTTGCATAGAGGGTTATCATTATCATCTTTCTAAATTCCATATATATGTGTTAGTATACTGTATTGGTGTTTTTCTTTCTGGCTTACTTCACTCTGTATAATCGGCTCCAGTTTCATCCATCTCATTAGAACTGATTCAAATGTATTCTTCTTAATGGCTGAGTAATACTCCATTGTGTATATGAACCACAGCTTCCTTATCCATTCATCTGCTGATGGACATCTAGGTTGTTTCCATGTCCTGGCTATTATAAACAGTGCTGCGATGGTTTCAGCAGGTTTAAGCGTGATGTTGAAACAACATACTTGTCTGTCAGTCAAAGAGTTAGGTTGGAGCAGTCCTTACTTTCGACAAGTCAAAACGACTCCCCTGGGTGACTAAGCTGAACACCTACCTTAGATTTTCCCTTTAGGAGGAAAAGGAAAGCAGAGGAGTGTGAGAGGAAAAAAAGGGAAAAGTTCCTCTGGCAGGAGGCCACACTTTCCCGTCAGGACACTCCTGACTCGCCCCTCACAGGAGTCATTACTCATTCGGGGAAGCTGCGTAGCAGGGCACAGACTCTTGACATAGTCCAAGTGAGATGCTGAGGAAGGAGAAGACAGAGTCACGGAGGGGTGGGCCCAGAGTTGGCTTTGAGAATTTAGTTTTTTCATTAACGCCATCCTGAGAGGTTGCTTGGCAACTGACAGTTTACTTGGAATCCACTACACTGATGTACTGCGTCAGCTGTTCTTAATTTGGGGTCTGAACATTCTTCCTGTTCTCTTCCTATTCTTGAGTTCTCAGAAACAGAAGGGGCATAGACTGGTTCTGGGATGACCAGACTCTGAGGCTTGACTGATGGCTGGACCAGAGAGCATTTGGGGGTAGGATTGAGGAGCAAGTGTTGATAGAACTTCTGAGACCTAGTGTGTGGCAGAATTCCAGGACCTGGTGATTCACAGAGCTCTGTTACAGGCCTCTGAGGACCCAGACACCGTGGGTAAAATCTGACCAAATGTGAGGTTCAGAAGATGTCACAGAGGGACTGAGCCAGTCTTGGTACCCTCGCCTCCAGACATCTTGCTAAATACATCACTTCTTTCTGATAGGTTTAAACAATTGGTTTGATTTCTTTCTTTTAGCATTTTTGCCTCAGAAACAACCTAGTCCTCCATATGAGGGTTATGCAAAACAGCTGCGAATGTGCCAGTTTCTGCTGGGAACTGGCGCAGGTTGAGGGCTAGAAGATTTCCAGATTTCAGATACTGAGTGGCTGGGTGTCAGCTCTCCAGAGCCCAAAGCCCAAGCTGGGAAATCACTCTTACCTTCCCTCTCAAGCTCACGCTCAAAAAAGTTTAGGTAGCATTGCAACTGGTCACCTGATGGGTTCCATAAAGTCTGCCAGACTGTGGAACATTTGTGGTCAGGGACTGTGCTTTAATCATCTCTGTATCCACCAGCCCTGGGTCATTAATATGCACTCAGCAAATATTTGCTAAGAGGCACTGAATTGGGTATTGGAAGTTTTAAGTTTTTGTCTCAGCTTTATCATTGACTTGCTCTGTGACTTTGGGCAAAGCACCTGACTCTTCTGGGATTCAGTTAGCTTCTCCAAAGTAAAAAGAGAAACTTGGGTTAGATTATCTCTGTAATTTCAGGACTAAAGCTAATAGGGATTGGAGATAGAACAGGTAGTCATCTATTCTGGACTCTTATTTCCAAACCATGTAAAGTAAATGGATTAGAAGTCAAACTGAGCAAAAAAGAGCCAATGCATTATAAAGTTCAATATGAAGCCCTAAGAGTATCATGAATCTTCTCAGAGGGTGACTCTTGCTTGAGATACTTACAGGTTAAAGTGAGATAGATAACTCCAAATAAGGAAACTGAGGCATGGTTAATCAGCTTGCCCACGATCACACAACCAGCAAGCACAAGAGCCAAGATTCTACTTTTTGACCCTAGTGCCCACACTCTTTGCTGTAATTAGTATTACATGGTATGGTTTATTTCTATTTTCTTTGTCTCAGAAGTTGCTGAAAATTGCTTCTTTTATTGTTTGTTTTGGCTAAACTCGTGTGTGTGCTTATGTGTGTGTGTGTGTGTGTGTGTGTGTGGTGTATGCATGCATATCTGTGTGTGGTGGAATTAATCTTTGTATAAGGAGCAAAAGAAAAGAGGTTTTTACAGATCTTCTAAAATATTAATAATTAAAACTGTTTTCGATTTTTTGACAAGTTCTAGCTTTTATGACAATGAGCATGATGGAATTACCCATATAGATGGTAACAGAATGTACCTGCCATCTTCTGCTTTTGCCTTTAGAGTCTGTCCTGGTGAAATGCATGCACTTTGTGGTCATGCCGTTCCACCCTCTGCTTTTGCTCACGTGTTTGCTCTGTCTGATTGCCCTTCCTAATCTCTTTGGCTTTTATTTATCTTTCACGTCTTATCTATTAATAGGTGTCATCTCCTCCACAAAGCTCTTTGGAGTCTACACTCTGGGTTCATTGTCTCTCCCTTTATTCCTAGAACGTCTGTGGGCTTTCTCTCTCAGCATGATGATCTGTTTGTATATCCATTTCTCCTTTCAGCCTAGGACCCTTTGATAATAGGGCCCATGTTTGCTTTGAATAGATACACATCAAATGCCTGGTGACTAGTACCGGAGAAGCCCTTTGAAAGCCATGAGGCAGGCAGTGGTGGATTTTCCACCACTAGTGTGGAACACCCCTTCCATGGACCTCCATGTCAGCTACAGCCAACACTTCTGCTAGATACCAAAGCTCCAAACCTAAGAGTTACCCCTGAAAGTCCTCCTTTCCTTCTCAGCCCATGTCATATCCATCAGCAGATCCTGAAATGCGTCTTCAGTCTGACCATAGCCACCACCTCCAAATCTACCTCTGCAGTTCAAGGCATTCTTTCTCGTCTCCTAGTTGGCCTCTCTGCTTCTACCCTTGTCAATCCCCCAAAGCTTATTCTGCATAGAATGGATGGTGAGATTCCTACAACAAAGCAAAACAAAAACCCCCAAACAGATCATAACTCTGCATCACTCACTCTCCTCCCCTCTGCAGTTTTCTATGACACACAGAAGACAATTGAACCCTTGATGCCCTGACTTACAGGATCTAAAGGCCAAGGAAACACACCAGTCACCTTCCCACCTCATGTTCAATGTCTCTGTTGCAGCCCCACAGGCTCAGGTTATTCCCCAAGTTTCCACAAATCACCTGAGCTCAAGGTCATTGCAAAATAGTTGATCTTCATGCCTGGAATACTGTTCCCTCACTCTTCACCTGACCCACTGCTGCTCATTCCAAGGAGTCTTGTCTTTTCTTTGTTTTAAAATGAGGTATAGTTGATTTACCATATTATATTAGCTTCAGATGTACAACATAGTCAGTCAATGTTTTTATAGATTATACTCCATTTGAAGTTATTGTCAAATAGGGCTATATTTCCCTGTGCTGTAAAATATATCCTTGTTGCTTATTTCTTTTATACATAGTAGCTTGCAGCTCTTGATCTCTTACTCCTATCTTGCCCCCACCCTCTCTTCAGCCTTTTCTGACCACTATCTAAAGTGTCCTGTCCTTCTCCATATCAGGACACTTTTCAACATGCCACCTGGATTCAATGTTCTTTACATCCCGACTGCCTTCAGTATTTATCTTATTTTTTGTTGGATAATGCATGCATTGTTTGTTGACCCCAGGTGTGAGCCTTCGGAGACTTCCCAGGTGGCTCAGTGGTAAGGAATCAGCCTGCCAACGCAGGAGTTGCAAGAGATACGGGTTCAATCCCCGGGTGGGGACGATACCCTGGAAGAGGGCATGGCAACCCAGTCTCATATTCTTGCCTGAAGAATCCTGTGGACAGAGGAGCCTGGTGGGCTATGGTCCATGAAGATGCAAAGAGTCGGACATGACTGGAGCGACTGAGCCCACACAGCCGACTGACTATGTTGTAACAGTTTCAAGTGTAGAGCAGAGTGATTTAGTCATTCATTTTCCTATTTAGGCTGTTACACAATATTGAGCAGAGTTCCCTGTGCTATACAGTGGGTCTTTGGAACTTTTTACTTACCGAGGAAGGATTCAGATACATTGTTTTTTAATCTTGAAATAACATTGCTTTCATAGGAGTCCTTCAGGTTATTTGGGTAGGAAAAGTTAACTTCGTAAAACATGGTATTTCTCTAAATTCCTGGATCACTGGAAATGCCTTCAAGGTGGGAAAAAGGTGATGTCAACAGGTCAATACTTATTGAGTAGTGAATCTTCAGATTTACAGAGCACTGCAGAAAGTTTCACCACCTGTATTCTCAGAGGGTATGTACTGACACTATAAAACTCACACGCAGGAGAGAGAAATCCACAGAGGTGCAAGTGGGGAGAAGGATCTACAGTCTGGGTGGAGCAGAGATTCAGATACATGCGGCAAGTTCCAAATTCAGTGGATAGGTTATCAAAATTACCCTTGACATTTCTAAAAGGGACTGTGGATCATAGAATGCAAGTTTTTGTTCATAGCATCTTATGACAGTAGCATTTCTGATCATGTCTATGCAATAAATAGGGACTGAGCAGTAGAAAAATATGTATCCTTAAATGCTGGAAGGATTTCCCAGGTGGCACTAGTGGTAAAGAACCTGCCTGCCAGTGCAGGAGATGTAAGAGACGCGGGTTCCATCTCTGGGTTGGGAAGATCCCCTGGAGGAGGTCACAGCAACCCACTACTGTATTCTTGCCTGGAGAATCCCATGGACAGAGGAGCCTGCTGGGCTACAGGGTCTACAGGGTGGCAAAGAGTCAGACACCACTGAAGGGAGTTAGCACATATGCACACAAACGCTGAAATCATACTCATGTGCAGTGAGACACTTAAATCATGAAGGCACGTGCTCACTGAGACAGGCTGAGGCCACTTGCTCCCTGTCTTGTTCTTTCTAGAGCAGATATTTCCTTGACAGAATCTACGAAAGTATCCAATTTGTTCTCACTCTCTCTCTCTGTCCTCTGAACTCACAGAGTTGATTCTTATTATTTGATGCACGTATTAAATACAGCATATACCATGAGCTAGAAGCCTTAAATTTTGAATGGGAAAGCTTTGGATTTGAGCCTGCAAAGTAGACACTGACCAGCTCTTCCCCAAACCCTTTCCTTTATCCTCCTGGACATGCTTCTCTGAGCCTCTCGTAATTGGACAGTCACATGATGGAGCTCTGGTTGATGGAACAGAGGTGATGGAGTTGCCTGCCACTTTCAGGCCTGGCACACCACTTCCATATTCAAGGTTCCACATCTTTCAGTCTGATGCCAATGACCAGGGGCACCTTAGAAAATCATATGTTAAATATGTTGTTTTTCAGTCACTAAGTCATGTCTGACTCTTTTCGACCCCATGGACTGCAGCCTGCCAGGCTTCCTTGTCCTTCAGTATCTCTCAGAGTCTGCTCAGACTCATGTCCATTGAGTCAATGATGCCATCCCGCCATCTCATCCTGTTGCCCCCTTCTCCTCCTGCCCTCAATCTTTCCCAGCATCAGGGTCTTTTCCAATGAGTCAGCTCTTCACTTCAGGTGGCCAGAGTATTGGAGCTTCAGCTTCAGCATCAGTCCTTCCAATGAATATTCAGGGTTGATTCCTTAAGAAATGATGAATATGGTGGAGCCAGAAAATCAGAGTTAGATTCCCTAAGTGACCACTTGGAGAAGACCCACCTGCCACTCAGGAACCCCCATCTTGGACTCAGGTGAGTCAGAAGCTAGTGTATATTGACTGAAGCCACTGAGATTTAGGGGGTTGTATGTTACAGCATTGCCTTTTGTAGCTCAGTTGGTAAAGAATCGGTCTACAATACAGGAGACCTGGGTTCAGTCCCCAGGTAGGGAAGATCCCCTGGAGAAGAAAATGGCAACCCACTCTAGTTTTCTTGCCTGGAGAATCCCATGGACAGAGGAACCTTGTGGGCTACAGTCCATGGGGTCACGAGAGTCAGACACGGCTTAGATACTTAGACTATTTATGTGACTTGGTGCCAGTTACTTAACCTTTCTGTGTCTTGGATTCAGCATCAGTCAGGATTTCTCCCAGAGGAACCAGCGTGAACCCTTAAACGTGGTGACTGAGGAAGTTCAGAGAAGACTGTTTGCAAAGATGCAGGCAGAGCTAAAGGACCCTCATAAGGAATGGTGAAGCATCTCAGAGCTAGTGACAGTACAAGCATTATCACTCTGAGCCTGGGATGGAGGACAAGCAGAAGAGTCATTTCACAGAGCTTGGAGAGCTGTTATTGCTGTAGGGAAGAGCTGCCTGGAGGGAGCTGTAACTTTCAATGGAAGATTGCAGCCAATCCAAGTTCTGGCAGGAAAAGAGTTGGAGCAATAAAAAGCCAGATGTCATCCTCCTATCTTCCAATCTCCCTGCTGGCTCCCATGGACTAAAAGCCTACTGGAATCCAGAAGGCAAGGAGCTCATTGATGTAGCCCATAAAAGTCAGTTTCCTAGGGTAAGGGTCAGCTGGAGATGGGTGGAGAAAAGATCTGCAGGGGCAAATGAAGACTTTGAAGATAAGTTTCCTTATCAACAAATTGAGAATTCTAACCACCTATCTTATAGAGATTGTACTGGAGGTTAGGGGGTATAGGTAATAAGTTATGAATAAGATACAAGTCTTATTTCTCCTTGTCATCTGCTGCTGAACCTTAATCCACTGATGTCTCTTTTTTAAAAAAGTTTTTCCATTGATTTTCTTTTGGATGTCATTGTTACTTGGTTTATTTTAATCTCCCAGAAATGTCGACATGACATGTTTCCCTAATGCCAGATTTTTCAACATAAATTTAACTCTGGTGTTTCCTTGAGGTTGGCATCTTCCCTGCTTTATGATTTATTTTTGATCATAGGTAAGGCTTGAGAAAATATCCAATTTCAGGATCCTTGGAAGATTCTTCCTTCTTAGTTTCAGCTGCTCGTTGTTATTTTCAGGGTTATGTTGCCAGGACTTCCCTGCTCCTCACTCCAGGCAAGAGCTATGCTTGCTGCCACCTGGGTTTCATCATTTCATGCTTCATATCTGCTTCTGGGTTTGTTAGATAAAGTTACCTTTTCATGGATGGGAGAGGAGTGGACCTTTCCAAATAAAGAGATGGGAAATCAGCGTCCATGTGCGGCAGGCTTGGTGTAATGAAGAGAAACTGGCAGCCTTAGGTTCTAATCCTTTTCCAGCCTCTTACTTGCAGTATAACCTTGAAAAATCCCTTTTCTTGCTCTGAGCCCTATTTTCTTCATTTGCAAAATGAAATTTCATTGCACTTTTCTTACCGGTTAGATGTGGAGAGATAAAATGAAATATGCATGTATAGAAGCCTAGACACATTGCTTGGTACATAGCAGGTATTCAGCAATTCCTGTAGACAAGTCAAAATCTCTGAGGTCCAATGGGGATCCTCAACTTCTGATTATACTAGAGCTTAAAAGGAACTGACAAGGTGCTCTGGACGTACAAATATTGAGTCCTCCCAAGTGAAAAGTGTGCTCTCTATTCTAATTGACAGTTTTTTTGTCTTTGTTGTAATCATCACTAAAATTTTTCTCTTGGGCAAATTGAGTCCACAGATATCAAATCTACTTCCCAAGATTCTGTGATGGTAAGATGGGAACTGGAAAAAATGACATTAAAAATTACATAAAAATCCTAATAAATCATGCAAAAATTCCTATTAAAATTTTTTTGGCTAAATTATTTTCCATTTTTATATTCTTCTTGTGTGATATAGGACATGACCCTTGCCCTGAGTATTTCTGGAATATCTTGTCATTTAGTAAGTCTGAGCTCCAGAATCACTTAGGTTAGAACAGCAGAGGCCTGAGTCCAAACTACAGTCCTGCCCCTGACTTTGAGGAGGTCTCCCACACAACCTTTTTTGCCTAAAAAATGAACATCACAATGCCCTTTATCTCAAGATTTGTTTACAGATTAGGATAATAATGTAAAGTTCAAGGCAGTGGGTAAGGAAGAGTGCTTAATAGTGGTAGCAGTTATTGTTGAAATACATGCTAAGTCGCTTCAGTCCTGTCCTACTCTGTGCAACACTATGGACTGTAGCCTGTCAGGCTCCTCTGTCCATGGGATTCTCCAGGCAAGAATACTGGGGTGGGTTGCCATTTCCTCCTCCGGGGGATCTTCCCGATCCAAGGATTGAACCTGCGTCTCTTATGTCCCTTACCTTGGCAGGTGGGTTCTTCACCACTAGCGCCACCTAAGAAGCTTATTGTTGACAAGGGACTATTATCAAATCAATGTAGATCTAGGAAAAAGGCTTATGGAGTCCACTGCCTTTATTTTATGTCTGGTGAAACTGGTGTTGAGAAAGGAGAAATGTAACACACTAAAGACCAACCCATTAATTCATAGAACCTGGGTTTCCTGAGGTCCACTGTAATTTCCTGGCACTACCATTTCATACAGAAGGGCCACCAATGGACAGACAGCAGTAAGCCATGTCATCAGGAGAGGCAGGACAGTCATCAGACTTAGATGCCATCTGCTGAGCACTGCAAATTTGCACAAGTGTCCTGACTGCCACCACTCCTCCCACTCACTACTCCCCTTCAGGTTCTGAATAGCCTGAGGATTTTGTTGCCATCCGTTTAAAAATGTCAGCTTTTCATGATGCAGTTTCAGACCAAATTCTGCAAGAAATGTTTTCATCCTCCCTTCCATGGCCTCTGAGAAGTAGGTCTGGCACACAGTTGGCAGATAAATTCTATGTTCCCATAAAAATAAAAAGGATCTGCCTCATGAGGAATGGTTAATGCTCAAATTTTTGTAGAATATGCTAGAAATTGGAGGGACACTGTGACCATGCTTTCAGTGATCAAATAAGATGTCTTCAAGAAAAAATACCACCACCAAGAAGGACTCTGCTGCTGCTGCTGCTAAGGCGCTTCAGTCGTGTCCAACTCTGTGCAACCCCATGGATGGCAGCCCACCAGGCTTCTCCATCCCTGGGATTCTCCAGGCAAGAACACTGGAGTGGGTTGCCATTTCGTTCTCTAAGAAGGACTCTAGGAGAAGGTAAAAGGGAGGGTAAATCAAGTATTTCGTGAGGACCTATGATGTGTCACACATTTTACCATGCTTTTAAAAAAACTATTACTACATTATGTTTATTTTCCACTGAAAGTTCTGTGAGGATATGGCTCTATCTTATATTCTCTTCCATAATTAACACAGTGCCTAAAACTTTGGCCACCTAATGTGAAGAGTCGACTCACTGGAAAAGACCCTGATGCTGGGAAAGATTGAAGGCAAAAGGAGAAAGGAGGTTCAGAGGATGGGATGGTTAGACAGCATCACCAACTCACTGGACATGAATTTGAGCAAACTCTGGGAGACAGTGGAGGACAGAGGAGCCTGGCGTGCTGCAGTGCATGGGGTCGCAAACAGTCGGACACAACTTAGTGACTGAACGATAACAACAAAGCATGATTGAATGTTGGTTGAGTGAGTAAATGTGCTAGAAGCTCTCTATAAGTGATCTTTCCAAATCATTCCAGTCACTTTATGAATTAGAAATTATCCCCCCATTGTGAATGAGAACACCAAGATTTAGAGAAGCTAACTGATGTGTACGTTGTGTCAGCAACAGATCTGGAATCCCAATCCAGGTGCCATGATTCCTGAGTCTGTTCTGTTTCCACCGTGACATGCTGCCTGACTCTTTATGGGAGACATCTCTGCTTGTGGTGCACATTATTGGTAGGTGTTCTTTTCTGTAGTGATTTCCTGCAGATTGAAGGGAAATGGCTCTACCTCAGAGAACCACCAGGCTGAATGCGTTGAGACAAAAGGAACTTACTGGACTGATTCTTTTTTTTTTTTTTTTAACTTTTATTTTATATTAGAGTATAGCTGATTAACAATGTAGGGATAGTTTCAGGTGGAGAGCTAAAAGACTCAGTTGTACATAGACATGTACCCATTCTCTCCCAACTCCTCTCTCATCCGGGCTGCCACATAACACTGAGCAGAGTTCCCTGTGCTATTCAGTAGGTCGTTGTTGGTTATCCATTTAAAATATAACAGTGTGTACAGGAAACCAGAAGTTCATTCTAAGTCTGTGAATCTCTTTTTGTTTTGTAAGTAAGTTCATTTGTATCATTTCTTTTTAGATTCCACATATAAGGGATGTCATATGATATTTCTCCTTCTCTGTCTGACTTACTTCCACTCAGTATGGCAGTCTCTAGGGTCCATCCATGTTGCTGCAAATGGCCTATTTCCTTCTTTTTAACTCTGGTCTGATTCTTTACTGTTGAGGACTGGTGTACTCTGCATGAATATATAAGGGGGCTTATTCCACCTCTTCCCTGACTGCTTTCTTGGTTGCTGGGTAGTATATTAGTTATCTATCATACATAATAAACCACTCCAAACTTGGTGGCTTAAAAACAGCACACATTTATTATCTCACTATTTTTGTGAATCAGGAATTGTGGAGCAGCTTCCTTGGGTGGTTCTGGCTCAAGGTTTCTCATGAAGCTGTGGTCAAGATGACCTCTGGAGGTGTGGTCATCTGAAAGCTTGAGAGGGGCAGGGAGAGCCATCACCACAATGGCCACTCACACTTCTGTTGGAAATGGCCTCAGTTCCTTGCTGATGGTTGATAAGAGACCTCAGTTTGTCGCCAGGTAGACCTCTCCATAAGGCTGCTTGAGTGTCCTCGCAATATGTCAGCTGTTTGCCCCCACAGTGAACCAAAGAAGAGCAGGAAAGAAGCCACAGTGTATTTCATTACCTAGTCTCAGTGTCAGACACTCTCACTTTTGACATATTCTGTTCATCAGAAGCAATTCGCTAATCCAGCCTACACTCAAAAGAAGGGGAATTAGTCTCCAATGTTTGAAGGGAATAATCTCACCGGATTGGTGGAGATGTCTTAAAGCCACTACCATGGGTTTGGCAGGTCATCTATTGTATCTGACACTCAAATACTCTATTTCCATTCCTCATGGGTGTTGCCAAGATACGGGGCTTTGAGTAAGGGGCCGTGTTGGAACCTTGAGTAAATATTCCAAGTCTGCAAGCGTTGTTTCTCAACCATAAAATGAATTTCATATCAAACCAATTTGCCAGGCTTTCTGGGTGGATCAGAGGTCATAGAGATAAAGCTGTTTGTATGATGTCTGGCACAAGGTAAGTATTCAAGCAATGGGCTCCTCAGTGTTCTTTCACAAGGCAACCCCCCCCCCTTCCCAGTCCTAAGATACATCTTTGTCAGGATACTGAAATCACACACAGACACACTTCGGAGTCCCTTCTGTTTCCACCACACCATCCTGCCAGCTTTTGCATGACAGTCATTTTAGCTTCTGCACTTTGGATTACAGTTACTTGTCACAAAAATTAGATTCCAGAATCAGGATACAAGTTGGAAAGGGAACTCAGATGTTCTCCAGTCTTGCCCACATTCTCATGGTTAGTTGCCATTCTTGAGTGTTTCTCATAAGAGGGACATCGGATTAAATCCAGACTCCTGCACTTGCTATGCAGACAGCCTTTTCCCCCTTTTCTCAGGGTCGTTAGCTTCCTCTCAAGTGTATGGTGAGGCTTAAGTTAGATAAAGTCTGACTGTCTCAGTGAACAATAGCTTTTACTCTCACCATAAGTGTGGTTAGCTTCAGTTCCTTTAAGTTCTAAAATATTTAAAATATCACCTGGAAAAAGTCCATCTATTAGGGAGTGGGTGTTGGGTGGGCAGGTGTACCAGTTTTTCTTAAGAATCCCCAAATGTGCTTGGGTGAGATATTGGGATACAGAGAGGTAAAGGGGTTTCTGTAGGGATACAGAGAGGCAGAACGCTCACTGTAATCTTCCATTTTTGTCTCCAGATAATGGCAGACAGCCCACCCTTGTGAACTAGCTGATGAATGGAAAGCCAGCTTGTGTTATTCAGGTACATACTGATAGTAAACACAGAAGACTGGCAGCCCAGAGGCCTTGACATTGATGAAATTACTGATGAAACTGTGTTGGATGATTATAAAGTCAATCTGCTTGAAATCAAGACATCACAGCGGAACAATTTCCTTGGTTCTGTTATGTCATTTATCACCATTGTTTGTCTTCCTTGTTGGCGTTAACATCAATAATTTATCATAATGCACATTTTCCTTCTAAGCCCTCTTTCCTGTCTGATGTGTGGAATCTCTTGCTATTAACTTGAGGGGCGGGTGGAAATGTTAGTTCTTCTTACATCCCTGTTCCTTCTGAACCGAGAACTTTTTCAGTGGGGACAGGCAAATTGGTAAAAGCTATTCCAGGCTGGACATAGACTCTTTTCCTTGCTTTGTACATCTGTATACATTTTCAGTTGTCATTTAAGGTGCTCTTCTTCTGTAGCTGGTGGTGTAGGGAAGAGGGCAGATATGTTAAATCTAAAGCAGTTAGAAGCAACAATTCTTGGGATGGCAGAAACCACTAGCTGCATTCCAAGATCTGTTCTCCCTTTCTGCTTTAGTACTTCTGCCTTACGTAATCTCCTTTTTTATGGGATAGCAGCGGGCACATAGCTGAAAACTATATTTACTAGTTTGCTATGGCACTAAGTTATGGCCGATGAGAATTAGCAGGAGTGTGATGTGAAATTTGGGAGGAAGGCTCATTAAAGGAAACTGAATTTGCTGGAAGCCTCTCACCTCTTACCCCATTACCATTTTCCTTCTAGCCTACAACACAGATGTGATGGCAAGAGCTCGAGGGCCACCTAGGACTGTGAGATGACATTAGGATGGAAAGTGCAAGTTATGAGGGGAAAGTGAAGGAACGTGGATCCTGATGGTCCTCATACCACTGTAGCAAGCCCAGACTTCCTACCTTGGGAAAATATTTAAATAGCTGAATTACTTAAATCATGGGGTTAAACAAATGCTTGAAATGGCAACCCACTCCAGTATTCTTGCCTGCAGAATCCCATGGATGGAGGAGCCTGGTGGGCTACAGTCCACGGGGTCGCAAAGAGTTGGACATGGCTGATGACTTCACTTTCACTTAGGTTTTCTGTTATATGCAGGTGATGTTAATTCTAAGAGAAACATTTGGGAGCATCCCTCGGTCAGGAAGATCACCTGGAGAAGGAAATGGCAACCCACTCCAGTATTTTTGCTTGGGAAATCCCATGGACAGAGGAGCCTAGAGGGCTACAGTCCATGGAGTTGCAAAAAGTCAGATACAACTAAGCATGCACACACACACGCACACACACACACACACACACACAGATGGGAGGGAGGACTGGAGATGGGGAGGGAGAGGGAAGATCAAAGAAGACTCTCTGGTTCTTGGTTCTAGTAACCATGTGGATGCTGTGCTCAGTCACTCAGTCAAGTCCAACTCTGTGCGGCCCCTGGACTGTAGCCCGCTAGGCTCCTCTGTCCTTGGGGATTCTCCAGGCAAGAACACTGGAGTGGGTTGCCCAGTTGCCCCTCCTTCAGGGGATCTTCCCAATCCAGGGATTGAACCCAGATCTCCTGCATTGCAGGCAGATTCTTTACCATCTGTGCTTTCAGGGAAGCCCAAGAATACTGGAGTGGGTAGCCCCTGACCATGTGGGTGGTGATCACATTCACTGAGAAATGACACACAGAGGAAAGACAGGGTTGTAAGAGGAGGGGATATGCTTGGTTAAGCAAGAAGGGGCTGTAGGACTTTAAGGAATAGGATTCTCATAGGCAGCTAGATATGAGTGTTAGAGGCTATGAAGAGACCATAAGGGAAGAGACACAGACTTGGCC
Organism: Oryx dammah; assembly: GCF_014754425.2. Taxonomy (NCBI): domain Eukaryota; kingdom Metazoa; phylum Chordata; class Mammalia; order Artiodactyla; family Bovidae; genus Oryx; species Oryx dammah. The sequence goes on from NW_024070203.1 coordinate 25,664,887, forward strand.
ATAACTAGAAAGGAGATCTAGATGTTTTGAGAATTAACAGAGAGCTTGATGGAGCTTCTGGTGGGACAGCTGAGGATAGTAAACAGATACACACACGCGTAATTAAGATTCCAGACAGGATGTCACCTGCACTGTTCCCCACAGGTACTCATATTTTGATAAGGCCCCAAACAAACAGAAATCTTAAAGCCAGTCGTTTCTGCTTCTAATGAATCTAAGGCAAATACTGCTGCCACGTAGAGGTTCTAATCAGCACGAGAGAACTAGAGTTGCCATAGTACTTTGACATTACACCAGTCACATCAAAGCCTTGTGATGCCTTGAACCTATGTGATCTAATTACAGGGAAATAAGTGATTTCCAGTAGGGTTGTAAAATACTGAAATAGATTCCCCTGTACACCTTGAAGGAATCATTAAGTAGTGGACAGAGCGTGGATATAAGACTCTATCAAAACAGGGGGAGTATGTTAGCTCTAACCATTTCTATCTAGAAACATAGAAAACATTAAAAAAATTCTCTTTAAAACATTGAAATTAAAACGTGAAAATTACAGCCCACTCTCACTTTTGAAAGTGAAAGAGGAGAGTGAAAAAGTTGGCTTAAAGCTCAACATTCAGAAAACAAAGATCACGGCATCCAACCCATCACTTCATGGGAAATAGATGGGGAAACAGTGGAAACAGTGTCAGACTCTATTTTTGGAGGCTCCAAAATCACTGCAGATGGTGACTGCAGCCATGAAATTAAAAGACGCTTACTCCTTGGAAGAAAAGTGATGACCAACCTAGATAGTATATTCAAAAGCAGAGACATTACTTTGCTGACTAGGGTCCGTCTAGTCAAGGCTATGGTTTTTCCTGTGGTCATGTATGGATGTGAGAGTTGGACTGTGAAGAAGGCTGAGCACCAAAGAATTGATGCTTTTGAACTGTGGTGTTGGAGAAGACTCTTGAGAGTCCCTTGGACTGCAAGGAGATCCAACCAGTCCATTCTGAAGGAGATCAACCCTGGGATTTCTTTGGAAGAAATGATGCTAAAGCTGAAGCTCCAGTACTTTGGCCACTTCATGCGAAGAGTTGACTCATTGGAAAAGACTCTGATGCTGGGAGGGACTGGGGGCAGGAGGAGAAGGGGACGACAGAGGATGAGATGGCTGGATGGCATCATGGACTTGATGGACGTGAGTCTGAGTGAACTCCAGGAGTTGGTGATGGACAGGGAGGCCTGGCGTGCTGAGATTCATGGGGTCTCAAAGAGTCGGACGCGACTGAGCGACTGAACTGAACTGAACTCACTTTTGAATATTAATGTAAAAATCCTAAATAAAGCATTAGAAAACAGAATCAAGCCCCAATTTTAAAAAATTGGGTTATTCAATTGCACTAGTCACATTTCAAGGGCTCGATAGTTGTACATGGCTAGCGGCTGCTGTAGCATATTGGACAGTGTGGATAGAGGAACTTTCCTCCATAGCAGAAAGTTCTATGGGACAGTACTGTTACAAACTACAAATGTTTGGCGGGAAAAGTATCTTAGAATTTTGTTCCCCAAAATATTTTCCCAAGACTAGCAACAACTGTATTTCCTGGTTGCTTGTTAAAAATGCAGCATCTCAGACATATTATGTCAGAGCTACTGACATAGAATCTGCATTGTAATATGATTCCGGGTGACCTGCAACAGAAGGTTGAGAATCACTGCCACAAAAATCAGTGATTACAGCAACCTCACTGTGGATGTTCTCAGGGTTGTCAACTGTACCTTGAAACCTGAGGAGCCTTAAAAACTGAATATCTGGGTCTCAATCTGAGTTTTGATGCAATGGTTCTGGAGGGTAGCCTTGGTACTGGGAGTTTTAAAAGATTCCCAAGTGATTCTAAGGTGCACCCAGGGTTGAGCACCACTGCTTTAGAAACAAGGCAAGAAGGCTCAGAGAAGGTGATGGACATAGATCTCTAGTTATGGGCTCACTTATGTTCCTGACTCCAGGGCTTGTGCTCACTGGCCTTGTCCTTATCAGATGGAATTCTACGGGAGCACTCTGGGCAGATCGAGTTTTTCTTGTCATCGTTGTTTAGGTATTTTTCTCTTTCTCCTCTTAAAACAATCACCCTGATATTCTCAAAATGAAGGTAACACAAGCACTGCCTTATTTTTTTTTCTTTGTAGTATTAAAAAAATTTTTTTTTTAAACAGGGCATAATTTACAATGTTGTGTTAGTTTCATATAGACAGCAAAGTGAATCTATTAAATGTATATCCACTCCTTATTAGCTTCTTTTCCCATACAGGCTGGCACTATATTGTAATTGCTTGTTAATATCAAACTGGTGGCTGGTGGATTTGTCATCTGCAGAGGCTTTGCCTTTAAGGGCTAGTGCCTGGCATGTAAGTCTTGCAACACTCCTGATGGAGATCGATACTCTCTCATGGAAGCCACTGGATGGCAGACACTGTGGGGGTTTCACCTCCTGCCTTTAGGCACATTGGCTCTGCAATGAACTCAGGTCAGATTCGGGAGGGCTGTGGGTGAGGAAGCCGCTAATGAGCCCACAGGAGCCCCACATTCTGTGCACAGGGGCACAGCTGTGCAGCCATTACCTTGCTCAGTAAGAGGGCCTGCAGGGCTTCCCGTCCTGTCCATGGCCACATCCACCATGGGGGACAGACTTGAACTTTCCTACAAGAGACTGCTGGGAGGCAAAAAAAAAAAAAAGGAAAACAAGAGAGAATTCGCAGAAACTGCCCGTTCCCTCTGAAAATCTTCCTCTTCTTCCCCCTTTCTCTGAACTTATTCTATGTGAAGAGTGGAGGGAAGATTAGCAGAACATTGATAATGATAATAACCTAAATTTAGAGCACTTTCTGCCAGAGAGTCTGCTGAATTCCTTTATTCACTTTCCTGTTTAATTCTCACAGCGATTCTCTAAGTTGAAGCTTGATTTTACAGATGAGGAAGCTCGATATCAGAGAGGTTATGTGACTTGTTCAAAATCGCATCAGCAAGTGGATTTGAACCAAGGTCTGTCACTCAGCAACGCCCATGCCCTTCACAGCCATGCAGTTTCCTCTCCCAAAACATGTATGTGCAGGCTCCCAGGATTTTGCTGTGCCAGAGAAATCGGGGAGGCCAGCTTTATAATGAGTATGCACATTTCACTGTAACATTCCTATCTAACTGTTTAAAAAGTTGGGCAAAATATATAAACATACATTGCATCAATCTTAAGAATGCTATTGATTGTTTTTGCAAATGTATATTCCAGTGTAACCATAAATCAGTTTAAGATACAGAACATTCCCATCATCCCAGAAACTTTTTCCACCAATTAGTATTAGTACTACTCACTCAGTCATGCCCAACTCTTTGTGGTCCCATGGACTGTAGCCTGTCAGGCTCTGCTGTCCATGGAATTTTCCAGGCAAGAATACTGGAATGGGTAGCCATTCCCTTCTTCAGGAGATCTTCCCAACCCAGGGATTGAAACTGGGTCTCCTGCATTGCAGGCAGATTCTTTACCATCTGAGCCATTAGATGGTAACTAATATTATAGTTTTTATAAACATAGATTAGCTTGCATGGTCTTGAGCTTCATATAAATCAAATCATACAGTATGCTCTCTATGTCTGATTTCTTTTGTTTGATTTAATTTTGAGAGCCACCCATGTTGGAGGAAGCATCAGAAGTTTATCCCCTTTTATGCATCAGGAGTATAGTATTTTATTGTGTGGATACATCAAAACTTGTTTTCCACTGTTCTGTTGAGCATTTGGGTTGGTTCTGCATTAAACTATAAATTTCCATAGGACAGGATAGATTTTATCTGATATTATGTTCAGTTCACTGCTTTCTTCATCATGTTGTTAGCATGGTATCTCTTTTAGGGTTTAAAAAATATCTGTTATGGATGAACTTGCTGAGTGAGAGTCTAGAGTCTTTTTTTCAATATTTTTATTTTTATTGAATGTTTTATTTTCATTGAAGCATAATTGATTTACAATTTCATGTTAGTTTCAGGTACAGCCCAATGATCTGAATGTATATCTACATATATATTATATATATTAAGAATATATAAGAATTCTTTTTCAGATTCTTTTCACTTATAGGATGTTGCAAAATATTGAGAGTATAGTTTCCTATCCTTGTTGGTTATCTGTTTTATATACAGTAGTATATATATGGAGAAGGCAATGGCACCCCACTCCAGTACTCTTGCCTGGAAAATCCCATAGACATAGGAGCCTGGTAGGCTGCAGTCCATGAGGTTGCTAAGAGTCAGACATGACTGAGCGGCTTCACTTTCACTTTTCATTTTCATGCATTGGAGAAGAAAATGGCAACCCACTCCAGTATTCTTGCTTGGAAAATCCCATAGACATAGGAGCCTGGTAGGCTGCAGTCCATGGGGTTGCTAAGAGTCAGACATGACTGAGCGGCTTCACTTTCACTTTTCATTTTCATGCATTGGAGAAGAAAATGGCAACCCACTCCAGTATTCTTGCTTGGAGAATCCCAGGGACAGCGGAGCCTGGTGAGTTGTCATCTATGGGGTCGCACAGAGTCAGACATGACTAAAGCGACTTAGCAGCAGCAGCAGCAGCAGTATATATATGTTATTACCAACCTCTTAACTTATCCCTCCCCCCTTTCCCCATTAGTAACCACAAGTTTGTTTTCTATGTCTATGAATCTCTTTCTGCTTTATAAATAAGTTCATTTGCATCATAACAAAGTATCTGAGACCAAAATTTAAGAGCTTTATACAAGTAGTTCCTCAAAGAGGTTGTCTTGGTCTGTTCTGGCTGCTGTAAGATAATACCAGAGACTAGATGGCTTATACCCAAAAGAAGTTTATTCCTTACATTTCTGGAGGCTGGGAAATCTAAGATCAAGACCTGGTGTTTGATGACGGTCAACTTCCTGATTCATGGACAGCTATCCTGTCACTGAGCCCTCACATAGCCAAAGGGGTAAGGGAGATCTCTGGGGTCTCCTCTATAAGGGCACTAATCCATTCACGGGGGCTCTACATCATTACCTAGTCACCTCTGAAAGGCCCCCACCTCCCAACACCACTGAGAAGCAAATACTATGCACCTTGCTTTATGGATGTTCTTGTTTCATCTTCATAGACCTCCTGGAGGGCAAAAAAAAATTTCTCTGATTCTCAGAGAGGTAAAGCAATCTTCCCTGAGTCACACAGCTGGGATTAAGAACTCATTAAAGTTGCAATGGGAAGCTGTTAAAATGCACAGGGAGCTCAGCTCGGTGCTCTGTGATGACCTAGAGGATGGGATGAGGGTGGTGGGAGGGAAATTCAAGAGGGAAGGGAACATATGTAGACACATAGTGGATTTACTTTGTTGTACCGCAGAAACTAACATGATACAGTAAAGCAATTATAGTCCAATGAAACAATAATAACTAAAAAATAAAGCTGCATTTTTCTGATTCAAAAGCTCTTTGGCTCTTTCAGTCCAGCCTTGCCAGAGGACCTGGGACTATAGCCATCCTCCTGGACACTGTATACTGAAGGCTAAGGTAGGATTTGCCAGCCTGGGAGGGGTGATGGACATTCTAGGCAGAGCAGTTTCAGACTGTGGAAGTCAAAGAAGCCAGCAAGTATGGGATCTTTGGGAAATGACTTTCTGGTCTTTCTCTGTGGCTGGAGACTAGAGCCTGTTGGCAAGGGGTATAGGGAAGGGAGGGGAGAGCTGGAAAGAAGAGGCGAGAGGAAGAAAACCATGTAGGCAGTCTATTTGCAAAGGGCTTTGCATCTGCCATGGTATCCTTCTTGTGCTAAGAAGACCCCAGTTTCAGGATTGTTGTTTGTTTTGATTTGATAGTTAATTTACTATACATTTCTCCTAACACTTAACATACCAGTGAATATCATGAACACCAGGAGGTCAATGAGGCAAGAATTCAGTGCAATAGAAGGAAAGGTACCCCGGATTTGATTTCATAGGATGTAGCTTTGTGTCTTGACCCATGGTTTAGACCTGAGTGAACTTTGGACTGCAATTTAACCCCGTGGTGGTTTCATTTCATCATTTGTGAAGTTGAAACAAGCTTCAGTCCTATTAATAGAGTCAGGGTTTCAAATAGTATCATAGATAGGAATCTGCCTTGCAAACTAAAAAGTGTTGGAGCAACAAGCTTTCCCAGCCTTTGGCATCGCAGTAGCAGATGGTGTCAAAGGCAATGAACTTCTCCTTGGCTGGATTTCTACCAGAAGAAGAATACAAATGGCTTTGTGTTTCATCATATTTTTTTGTTGCAGCTCTTTTGTAAAAGTTCTCTTTTGCTTCTCGGGCCAGTGTTAGATTGCCTTGTGCATTCTCTGAAGGAAGTCCAGCCCAGGAGTCACTCTGGTCCTTGTGCAGCAGAGTCACTTGAGATGGAGAGAGCATGTGAGCTTGTGTGTGCCTCACGCTGTCCTGTGAGCGAGGTGTGAGAATGTTCATCCTGACACACTGGCTCATGGGTCGGGAGACTGAGGCTCAGACATGAAGTGATGTACCCACACATGGCGAGCATGTCCCAGAGCCAGACGCCAGCCCGAGGTTTGAATGCCTCTTCTTTTCACTGGTTTATGTGGCCTTCAATAAAGCTCCTCTGAGCAAACAGATAGGACTGTCAGTTAAGTTCAAGCCAGAGTCGAGGCGGAAGTATGCCCAAGGGTGATGAACGCCTTGTCGGACACTTTGCTGTGGCTTTTACCAGTCAGCCACCAGAAGAAAAACCCACCCAGAGCCAGCTGAAATCAGCCTGGGCCGTAATGAGCCAACACCTTTTAGGGTGAGAAAGCCTCTGTTGTTGGCTCCAGTTGACATCAAGAGAACAAGTCAGGAATGAGGAACCAGGAAACCACTGGGAGAAGATTTTGCCACCTGGACCGTTTCCTGGAATATAATAGTTAAATAAGGCAAGCCCTGATAACTCTTAGAGATCTGTGTGTGTGCGTGTGAGTATCATTTTAAAGGGAGCCTTTTCAAGCATGTCAGACTCAAGACTTAAGCGAAAGATGCCTTCAGTTTTGGGGACACCAGCCTTGTGGACAGCAGCCGTCTCCTCTCTTGGCGGCATCTGCAGGTAACACACCTGTCCAGCAGGAATACTCCGTCAAGATGCATTAGAGTCATCTGGAAGAACGCTGCCTGTGGTTCCCTCCCCAGATCAGAAAGAGGGAAGCTGAACACCTCCAGGATACCTTGGGCATGACATTTAAAAATCCACAGCTGTCCTGGGTGATCCTGGAGCCTGAGCACATTTGGAGCACACATTATTTATGTCAGCAATCTCTGTCAGTGCTACATCTGGGGATGAAGAATCAAACCCCGACAAATTTAATTAAGGCTCATCACGTAGATGAAATTGAGACGCTAGACGAGGCAATTTGTAATGGTTAGAAAATGCCTTTCTAAGTCCCACCTAATGCATTGGTTTCTCAGCATCTCCCAGAAAACGCTCTCACCAGATACGCCCCAGAGAGAGGGCACCTTTTAGAGGTTCAGGGACCACATAAAGCTTGGTGATGGATGTTTTCCTCGGGGCGATTATGGTTCTTTAGCCTAATAGCTCCCCTATTCATACCATATTAAGGACTTAATAAGAACTGAAAAGGTGCTGGTAGCTTTAAAAGCTGATGCAAATGCAAGGGCTCTGTAGAAAACATAATATCCCTGGGAAAGTAGATAGTATAAAACCATAAACAAAACACAGCTCACCAATGCATTGATAAAAGCCAAACTGGTATTACAGCCTGCTGAGAAAGAAGGCTCATTCCTGGTAGGGACACTTGTATATTTTGGGGGTAGGTTGGAAACCAGGAGAGCGAGAATGCCTTCTTGTTGGGACTTGTGGTAGAACCTATGTAGGGCATGCCAAGCCCTTCCCCTCATTAACTATTTGACTCTTCCTACAGGCTCAAACATATAACCTGAGCAGTTGCGAAATGAGAAGAGTTGTGGGACAAAGAACACATTGTTAACTTGCAGAGTTGCACAGTTATTGCCTGGAGCACCAGGTTAAAGGAAACTGAACTGGAGGATTGGCTGGTTCTGTCAGTATACACAGCCCAGGCTAAGGCCCTGATCCTGAGAAACTTGCTGGGTTCCTGCCCTTTGATTCAGAGAAAGCAGCCTTCCAGCTGGGGCAGACTCCCTCCCCCACAGAAAATAAAATAAAGTCAATAGCACATAAAAATTCTTTGTACTTTTTTCAGAGCCTTTCATCTGCTGAGCTCAAAGGACCATGTGGGTATTAACTCTGGCTACACCCCTTAGTGGTAGGTGGAGAGTTTGCTTGTCCTTCTGTTTTATGGATGGGGACCTGAGATATGTAGAGGTTAAACAGTTTGACCAGGGTCACACAGTTGGTTTGGGGTGGAGCTGGGAAGAGAAATCAGGTTTTCTAATTTTTAGTCTAGTGCCCCCTGCAGACTATATTGAGAGATGCAGTTGGTTAAAAAAAAAAATGAGAAACATAGAAATGGAATCACACAATAAGATCACACACACACACACAAATTGAAAGTATGCTTGCCAATGTCTTAATTTCTCACATGAGGAGATGAAGCTTGGGAAATTTCCTGTGATACTCCAAGGTCAAACATTTAGCTCGTCACAGAGCAGAGTTTAGAATCTGGGCTCTTAACTCCCAGTCTAAGGTGGTTTCTACTTTATTGTCCTGAGGTTTCTTTATCTATGTCACCTTTGCAAACTTTAGAGTTGTTGTTGTTATTCAGGTGTTAAGTTGTATCTAACTCTTTGTGATCTCATGGTCACAATAGCCCAGTAGGCCCCACTGTCCTCTACTTTCTCCCAGAGTTTGCTCAGATTCATATCCGTTGAGTCAGTGATGCTATCTAACCATCTCATCCTCTGCTGTCCCCTTCTCCTTTTGCCTTCAGTCTTTTCCCATGAGTTGGCCGTCTGAATCAGAACTTTAGAGTACCTGGTAATTTAACTGGTATTTGAGAACTTTTGATAGTGATTTGATAGTCTCATACTAGCTATCACCTTCCCTGTGCCTTTGTATTCATTTTTTAGCATTCAGTTCAAGACCCAGAACATCTGAGAAGCTCTATGTGATCACCTCCAAGCAGCTCCACCCTCTGCCTTTTGAATCCCACCTGTGCCCTGGCATCAGACATAATGTCCTCCTCTGGCTGTCCCTGCCTCTCCTCTGGATCTCCAGCCTAAACCGGCTATGTTCCTACAATGCTTCATATCTAACTCTGCCAAAGCATGTGAATCATCGGTCATGGCCCATGATGCACTTGTCTCTCTTCCCCAGCCGACCTTTTATATGCACTGAATCACAGAACCTTGCAGCAATTTTGAGTTGCCAATTCAAACTCCTTTTTAAGAAATAAAGAGAGAGGTAGAATAATTTTACTGCTGGTGAGTCACTTAGAAGCCAAGTCTTTTACACTACAATTTTGTGCTCTTTCTACCTCACCTTGCCGCCTCTTCTGACAGCACTAACCATGTGTTTTTCTTTCTCTCTTTCTTTTTTCTCTCCCACCTCCACAGGGACATGTACAATGATCACTGATGAAATTCTGACTGCTCTGAAAGGAAATGGATCAAAACACATCACCTGATACTACTGATCATGAACCACAGTTTTTGTTGTGTCTGCCTCCTATGTCCACACGTGTGGGTGAATGTGTGTGTCCCATACATCTGCAAAGCTTCTCAACTAGTCAAATTATATCTTTGAACCCCTGCTTTCATGGCAAACCATGGAAAAGAAATAGACAGTGATTATAATGGGGGATGTGGAGGTGGAAGTGTCTTAGTCATTTGGGAAGATTTTCCCAACCATTCCTTCTCTCATAAATTGTAATAGGGCATCCAAAGTCTTCTTTAGGTGAAAATCACAGGGAGGAGGTATATTGGCTCAAATAACACTAACTGCTGCAACAAATAGACTCCGTGTATATAGAGGCTCACACTTGCTAGAGTTTTATCTAGTATTCAACATATTCTGGAGATGGGTGAACATGTTATCAGGGGCATCCCAGGTGGCACTAGTGGTAAAGAACCTGCCTGCCAATGCAGGAGATGTAAGAGATGTGGGTTCAATCCCTGGGTTGGGAAGATCCCCTGGAGAAGCCCATGGCAACCAACTCCAGTGTTCTAGCTGGAAAATCTGATGGACAGGGGAGCCTGGATGGCTATGGTCCTTGGGGTTGCAAAGAGTTGGACTCAACTGAATTGATTTAGCAGGCACTACTCCATGTAGTTATTGAGGGACAGTCTCACAGAACTCTGCATTCTTAACACTTGCATCCATGATTGCATGACAGTCCCCATTCCAGTCAATCACAAAGGGAAAAGAGCTTGGAAAATTGTGCATTGGAGATTGTTACAGGCTAGACTTGGAAGTCATGTTGTATTGGACTGAAAGTCACACGACCATATCTTAACTGTAAGGGAGACTGGAAAATGCAGTTCAACTGTGTGCCCAGAAACAGATGAATTAATTTACTCTGAGCTTAGATCATTCTGTTGTGAGCACTTTTTTCATCATTCATTTGTTCATTCATTTACTCATAAGCTTAACAACTATTAATTGAGAGTCAATCATATATTAGGTATGAGAGTCACTAGACAAGAGGCAAAAGCAGACAAAACACCTGCTTTCAGGGAGTTTACAGACTAATAAAGAAAACAGATATAATTCTATTAGTCTGCAGATCAATGTACATGTACATTTTTGATGAGGGCTAATTTTGCAAGTAAGGCATATGGTGCTTATGAGAGCTTATAGTAGAGACTCATGGCTTAGCCTGGGTGGTCAAGGCTGACTTCCCTGAGACATGCATTCTGAACTAAGAATAGGAGTTAACCAATCAGTTGAAGTGTTGAAGTCAGGAAAGAAGCTTTCATTGCCAGTCCATAAAGCTATGTCAATACATAAAGCAACTGCTATACTGGTAGGGAGCTTCCCTGGTGGCTTAGATGGTAAAGAATCCATCTGCCAATGCAGGAGATGTGGGTTCAATCCCTGGGTCAGGAAGATCCCCTGGAGAAGGAAATGACAACCTATTCCAGTGTTCTTGCCTGGATAATCCCATAGACAAGAGGAGCCTGGTGGGCTTCAGTCTATGGGGTCATAAAGAGTGGGACACAGCTGAGGAACTAATGCACACACAGACACACACACACACACACACATACACTAGGTAGATAAAGAGAGATGCTTACCAACATAAGGTTTAATTCAGCCAAGCAACTAGTAAATCTTGAATGAAACCAATTGCCTATTTCTAGTCAACTGGTGGCTTCAACAGTGACCGGTGGAGAAGCCTTCTAGGTCTAGGTGATTGGCTTGAGCCAGGAGTGGATGAACAGTCTGATACTTTGCATAAGCATGCTGCCAAGGGACCCCTTTGGGCTTAGCTTCTGCTCCCTCTTCAGGGATAATGCTTGGCTGGGTGTGGTCAAGAGACTTGGGTGTGCTAAGATTAATTAAATATACATCACTGCATGGTTTCAGGCTGTTCTGCTACCTGAATGAATGTTCAAAATCTTTAGCTTGCTCTTCTTATGCACATATTTTTGCCATGATGATGACATTTTGGTTGTTTCAATATTCACTGAATTGTACTACGCTATGTGTCACGGCATGTCAGGACAATATCCTACAATAACAGGGTTCAAGGAACTGGCACAATATGAGGGAAACATAAGCCTGAGAAAAAGGGAGAGGGGAATAAAGTCATTTATTTGTAGGATAATGAGCAGGTTGTACATTTTTCTCTTTGGAAGTTGCTGGTTTCCCAGGGCTAACACCCCACAGGTAGCAGAGTCCTGGGTACTCTTTCACATGAGATATGATCCCATCATGACTATAAGTTGATATATATATTATATTTTAAAGATGTGTCCTGCCAAGAGACTAATGAGATATGACACCATTTCTCCCCCTATTCCTTATTAGGGAAATGGATAAAACAACAATGGTTCCTTAATACGATATAAGTTATGGTCCATCTGTGTACAAATGGTGAGTGGGTGGTAGAGGAAAGAGCTGTCTGGGACATGTTTGTGTGTGTGCATGTGTCTAGGTTTGTCTTAGGCAAGACTTCATAGAGAAGACACCATGGAAACCTGATCTGGAAGGCTGGATGAGAATTTGATGGAGGCGGGCTGGAGGATTTGCAGGCAAAGTGAACCTTCTAAGAGAAAACACAGCTGTGAGAGGCCAGGGAGTATTTGGGAACAAGAAGTCTTAGCATGGCTGGTGTAGAGTATGTGTGTGCTCAGTCACATCCGACTCTTTGTGGCTCCATGGACTGTAGCCCCCCAAGCTCCTCTATGGGATCTTCCAGGCAGGAATACTGGGGTGGGTTACCATTTCCTATTGCAGGGGATCTTCCTGCTCCAGGAATTGAACCCTGGATTCATTACCACTGAGCCACCTGGGAAGCCCTGGTATAGAGTAGGTGCTTCCTGTTTGTAAATGAATCAGTGAAAAGATAAATGGATGACTTCAGTGGTAGAGGAGGTTAAACTTTGTGACTGTTCTGGTATGCATGGCCAAGGAGGATGATTTTTATTAATATCTTGTGAGCAATGGGAACCCACTGTACTTTTTGAATAAAGATAAAATATTATATGATTATTGGATCAGAAAACATTACAACCATATTCTTGCAACTGTATGGAGGGTGCAATAGAAGTGATTAGCTTCACAAAGATCCAGGCAAGAGAGGCAGTGAGGATTAAGAGGAGGAGGAGGATGTGAGATTTACCTGTAGGAAGAATTCAAAGAAGCGAAATAAATACAGTGGATAAAGGAAGTTGCAATCAGAGTTTGATCTCATTAGGCAGTGGTTTGTAAAGTATGACCCAGAGCATTTAACATTTGACCTTGTGTCTTACAGTTGTACCCAGGGGAAGTAAAAATTTAGACCTTTTCCATGTGTCACCACTTATCTGTCAAATAGGAAACCTTAATTTGATACTAAATTTTAGAAAGGAACAAAGTCAGTATTTAGAAAATAACAAGAGATCGTGTGTGCTTAAGGTTACAAAACTTAGGAAATACATTTTGAAGTCTATATGCAGGTCAGGAAGCAACAGTTAGAATTAGACATGGAACAACAGACTGGTTCCAAATAGGAAAAGGAGTACGTCAAGGCTGTATATTGTCACCCTGCTTATTTAACTTCTATGCAGAGTACATCATGAGAAACGCTGGACTGGAAGAAACACAAGCTGGAATCAAGATTGCCAGGAGAAATATCAATAACCTCAGATATGCAGACGACACCACCTTTATGGCAGAAAGTGAAGAGGAACTAAAAAGCCTCTTGATGAAAGTGAAAGAGGAGAGTGAAAAAGTTGGCTTAAAGCTTAACATTCAGAAAACGAAGATCATGGCATCCAGTCCCATGACTTCATGGGAAAGAGATGGAAACAGTGGAAACATTGTCAGACTTTATTTTTCTGGGCTCCAAAATCACTGCAGATGGTGACTGCAGCCATGAAATTAAAAGACACTTACTCCTTGGAAGAAAAGTTATGACCAACCTAGATAGTATATTCAAAAGCAGAGACATTACTTTGCCGACTAAGGTCCATCTAGTCAAGGCTATGGTTTTTCCTGTGGTCATGTATGGATGTGAGAGTTGGACTGTAAAGAAGGCTGAGCGCCGAAGAATTGATGCTTTTGAACTGTGATGTTGGAGAAGACTCTTGAGAGTCCCTTGGACTTCAAGGAGATCCAACCAGTCCATTCTGAAGGAGATCAACCCTGGGATTTCTTTGGAAGGAATGATGCTAAAGCTGAAGCTCCAGTACTTTGGCCACCTCATGTGAAGAGTTGACTCATTGGAAAAGACTCTGATGCTGGGAGGGATTGGGGGCAGGAGGAGAAGGGGATAACAGAGGATGAGATGGCTGGGTGGCATCACAGACTCGATGGACATGAGTCTGAGTTAACTCCGGGAGATGGTGATGGACAGGGAGGCCGGGCATGCTGCAATTCATGGAGTCGCAAAGAGTTGGACACAACTGAGTGACTGAACTGAACTGAACTGAACAGAGGGACAAGGAGTCTAGGGAAATAAAACTCTTTTTACTAAAACTCATTTATGGAGTTTATTCACAGGACAGTGAAATGCCTATGAAGAGAAATAGGATCACTCTCTCACAGATCTTATTCCACTAAACTAGTTTGGCTTTTGACAGTGGCTAGGAAAGGGCTAATACTGGGGGTGGAGGTGGGGCATATGGAATCAGAGGCATCTCCATCTATCATCCATGGTCCATTGATCTTATATTTTTACTATCTCCATGATTTCTTCTTTTTGAATTGGCCGTTACAAGTAGCAAAAGGAAATTGGAGCCCATGCAGTTTTTGCCTCACAGGTTTAAGCTTTGACTTTATTTATGCCTCAAATTTTCTATTTAGCAGATATTTGTTGCCTTAAGCTTTGTTTCAAGAAATGTCCTGGCATTGAAATCAGACTCTGCCCTTGGTTGTGCAGCTCTGATTCTTGTTGACAGTCCTGAGCCCTTCCTAGAGCAGGTCAAACTTCTGTGTGTGGAGTTGTTCACTCTTTTCCCTCTTTGCTGCTGTAAGGCTTTTGGAACCAGTCTCCCATTTCTTACCACCTCCTCATCATTGCTCCTTTAACACCTGGGCTAAGTCAAGCTATCACCCACAAGGAAGACCAGATTTCAGGGGAAAGAATCTGAGCTTTGGGTCAGCAGCCTTATTCTGTCCATTGGCAGCAAAATGATGTTGAGAAATTATTTAACCATCATGGCCCCAGTAAAATGGGACTAAAAATCAACTTCCTCTAAAGTTTGTTGTGATATACTGGCCACATAGTGAATCCTCAGTAAATGCTGGCTATTTTCAATTGTATAATTACAAGGACTTCAGGTGTAAGAGAGAGCCCTGGGGGTAAGGATAGGTGGAGAGAGTATTTTCACTAAAGAGGAAGAGGAATTAAACTTACATCTTGAAGGATGAGAAGATATGACAGGGTAGAGCTGGTTCCTTGGCTGGGACTGACAGTTGAGAGCCTCCTCTTGGACTTAGGGCTGGGGGCAGTATATATTCAGAGATGCCAGGCATAGATCTGTCCTCTTCCGGGATATGATTTCTGTGGTCAATGCCATGAAGCTCAGAATGTTGGGTTCTCCAGATGTGGCTTGGGGAGGCTGGGCTGCAGTCTGTCTCCATCTCCACCACCTCTTTCTTCTCCCAACACATGTCTTCTCCCAGTTTGTTCCTCCTTGCCATCTCTCAATGGGTTCAAACACGAAACTCTTGGACCTTAAAATATGGGTGTGAGTTATTAGTTTGCTTTCACCATGGCTTTGAGTTGCTGAGATAGAGTTGCCTAATGATCCTCTTTCCTCTCTTCCTCTTTTCTTCCTTCCTCCACTTCCTGCTTTCCTTCCTCCCTCTTGTCCTTTTTGGGACAGTGAACTTTAATACAATGAGCCACACTGGCTTTGAATTCCACCTGAGTAAGTTTAAATTCCAGCTCTCCCATATAAGCGTGTGTCACGTTTCCAAACATGAGTTTCCTCCTCTGTAAAATAAGATAAACAATTATACTTACATCATAGAAATCTCAGGAAGATTAAGTGCACTCATGTATGTCAAGCATTAGCATTTCTGGCCTTGAATAAAAGCTTAATTAATATCTCCCTTAGTTATTACTCAAAAGGCATTTGTTGAAAATTATGCAAATCTCTCTATATATTTATATATGTGTATGTGCATATACAGACATATACAAATTATATAAATATGTATAAATGCAATTAGGAAGCTATAGGAGAAGAGTTGTGGATATAGGAGAAGACCATTGAAATCCCCAAGCAACAGGCTCTAGTAAATGGAACCTCAAGGGTTTGTTCACTCTCTACCCTCCCCACACAGTATGAAATGCCATACTGATACTGCTTCTTTTAAAACCACTACTGATGCTCCGTGGCCACAAATACCCTAAAGCATTGCCTGAATCTTCCTTTCTGCTTCTCCTTCCCACTGCAAAGCCCCTCACAGTGTCTGCAGCAAGGGAAGCTTAACAGATTTCCCCAACTGCATGTACTGAGACAGAAATAAGTAGGTGTCAAATTGTGCAAGGCTTTGTTTGGTCATCTCAGTTAGAAGGCCAAGATTAGAGCACTGCCTTCAAATTCTCCAGTATTTGCCAGTAGAACTCAATAAAAGCTCCCCCAACCTGCCCAATGCCTGTGGTGGTCCAGTGGGAGCATAACCAGTGAAGTCTTTTAGCCACATGAATGGTGAGGTCCAACCAAAATCACCATTGAAGAATAATCTGCATTGAGTATGAATTACTTTATAGTAAGACATGAGCTATACTCCATAAGCAGGAATGACCTTGCCTGTCTTATTCACTGTTATATCCTTTCTGGACAGCACAGCCCTTGACATTTGATGGCTGTCAATAAACACTAGTAAATCAATGAAAAGATCAATGGGTGGCTATAGGAAAAGGAAGTGGCTTAACAAGAACTGTGAAACTTTATGGAATGTTTGTGTGCCAGAAGCTTTAATATACATTAATTTATTTAATCCAAACAAAAAGAAATTATGGTAGGCTTTATTTTATTTTGTTTGTTTGTTCTTTTTGTTTATTTAGGTTAGTTTTGGCCATGCTGTACAACTTGGCAGGATCTTAGTTCCCTAACCAGGGATGGAACCTGTGACTCTGGCACTGGAAGCACGAAGTATTACCGACTGGACCACCAGAGAAGTCCCTAGTAGGCTTTATTTTTATTTCCATTTTCAAGATGACAAAACTAAAGCTTGGAAAAGTTAAATCCCAAGGCCAAGACCATACAACCAGTTCTGTTGCTTTTCATGATCATAATATACGGTATTAAATGCTTACTTTGGGCTTTCACCAAATAGTAACAGAAAAACATTCAACTTTGGCATTTCTATTTAGCATAAAGCTCATTAAATAGTCCAGTGGTTCTACAATCAGGGTTTCATATTCCATAAGACTCTGCCTCAGTTTATCCATTTGGAAGTAGAAATGATGAAGCCTGCCTTTTTTCTGGGAGGTTATGAGATTTAATTAGGGTAATGGCTATTGAAATGCTTTGAAGTTAGAAAATGCTTATTAATATCAGGGCTTATGATTATGTTTCCAAATAGGACATCCTTGTCTTTAAAGCCAGTTGCCTGGGATGAGCCTCAAGGTTTCCCTTAGGGAACGGTAAAGGGAACATTCACGTTGGATGCCTAATTCAGCCCATATGGTTTTGCAGTGATTCCATAAGTGAGGAGGAGAGCAAATAATCCCATCTCTTTAACTTTCAAGTGTGGGAACATTAGAGTTTGCTCCTTAATGATTATAACATTCAGGAATGTTGGCACCTTTTCTTCCTGACTTCACGTTATGAAACCCAGGGAGTGTTGAGTAACAGGATGTACATTCATGCCATTTTCAGTTTCTTTGGGGGTTCATTTTGGGAAACCTTTCTTCAAGCAAGATCTTCAGTGGTTAGACACAGAACAGCCCTTTAACCTCAGGGCTGTTGCCTCCAATGCGGTGTAAAGGTCCTGGTGTGTGGAGTAAGAGTTGGATCTTGCTCCTCGTCAGTTAGGAGCCATTGTTTGCAAATGTGCTCCCCGATGGAAAAGGATTAGATCCCGGACAGTAGGGAACATTACATTCGTATTGCAAAATTTTGGTACGATCTGGTCTTGAGGCTGATGGGGATTTGATAAAGAATTCTTCTTGGCTGAAAGTGTCATCACTGGGCTAGCATATTATCATATCCTACCCCACCCCCATTCACACTGCAAGGCAAGATTTAGAGAAACCCCTCTGGCTCTGCTGGAGTGGCCTCTGGGCTGGAGGAAGACCACAGGACTCTGATCAGAAATCTGATTTTGCCTCCCTTACGCATTACCTAGGGCAGGTTGCTTTAATTCTGTAGCTTAAGTTTTCTCATGGGAAAGTCAGGATCATAATTCTTGATTCTCTTTATCACCTAGGATATTGTGATTATAAAATCAATCTATCTTGGGATTTCCCTGGTGGTCCAGTGGTTAAGATGTCACACTTCCACTGCAGAGGGTGCCGTTTTGATCCCTGGTCAGGAAACTAAGATCTCACATGCCACATGAAAAAGTAAAAAAAAAAATTGACTATTAAAATCAATCTATATCTGTCTCTAGCTATTACCCTATTTACTGATATACAGTAGATAGACTGATAGATTGATAGAAATATAGGAACATACAGTAGATAGATTGATAGAAATATAGGAATGTATAGAAATGGAAGGTAGACTAGCATGATGACCGTGAAAGAGGTTCTAATTTTGCATGGCCCTGGGAAAGTTCCTTAACTTTTGTCTCAGTTGCTTCCTCTGGAAAGAGATAAAAATGACAATATCCACCTCAGAGTGTTATGAATATTAAATGAGATGATTTATCTTGAAGCACTTAGTTCAAAACCTGGTACATTGCAAGCTCTCACTAAATACTAGCTCATGGTCAACAGCTTCATTGTTAAGAGAATGATTAGAAAATTATAAAAGGTTATACACACGCAGAAAGTATAACCATCTTTTAAATTTGCTCTTTATTTTGGCAAAAAGCAGTCCTGAGGCTTACAAATTGTCCTTCGGAAAAATGAATTATTCACCAGGTTATTGGCCTCAGCACATTTCATCCTCAGCAGGAATAAAAGAAGTGAAAAATCTGCTGGCTGCAGCTGTGGCCCACTTACGGGGGTGCACTTGAGGAAATGCAGCACAGTGAGAACCTGGCTGTGACTGTTTCTTGTGAGGTCAATGTCTTTTGCAGAAGTGGATCAATGTTGAAAACATGCCTGGAAAGTGAATCTCTGCAAACTGAAAGTTATCTTCTTATGAAGTTTCTGTATAAATGTACAAATATGTTCATCCAGAAACTGGGACATATAATCACACTGGGAAACTTAGCTGATATTTCTAGTCACTTCTTCAATAGAAGAAATGATAAGTATCTGCTAGTAAGATGACTCATCATTGTGAAAGAACTAAGTTTTCCTTTCAAGGTGGTAGCCTGAAATCTGAGAGGTAATTCATGCTGAAAGAACATGCGAGTCACCTATGGATGTTTAAAAGAACATAAGCGTCCAGTCTTATCCCTTGTGCTTCTGATTCATAGGTCTGGATGGAGCTCAAAATGTTTATTTTTTGATTTATTTTAGCTCTACATAGGATTTTTATGTGGGCTTTAGTGGTGACTCAGTGGTAAAAAACCTGCATGCTATGCAGGAGCCACAGGAGATGCAGGTTCGATCCCTGGGTGGGGAAGATCCCTTGGAGGAAGGCATGACAACCCACTCCAGTATTCTTGCCCGGGGAATACCATGGACAGAAGAGCCTAGCAGGCTATGTCCATGGGTTTGCAAAAAGATTTGACTGAAGTGACTGAGCATGCACCCATGCGGGATTTTTATGTACAAGTGAGAACCACTGGAAGGAAGACAGTGGCATACTAATTGAATATCAATAGAAGTCAATATGAGGTTCAATAACCTCAGATATGCAGATGACACCACCCTTAAGGCAGAAAGTGAAGAGGAACTAAAAAGCCCCTTGATGAAAGTGAAAGAGGAGAGTGAAAAAGTTGGCTTAAAGCTCAACATTCAGAAAACGAAGATCGTGGCATCCGGTCCCATCACTTCATGGGAAATAGATGGGGAAACAGTGGAAACAGTGTCAGACTCTATTTTTTTTGGCTCCAAAATCACTGCAGATGGTGACTGCAGCCATGAAATTAAAAGACACTTACTCCTTGGAAGAAAAGTTATGACCAACCTAGATAGTATATTCAAAAGCAGAGACATTACTTTGCCGACTAAGGTCCTTCTAGTCAAGGCTATGGTTTTTCCTGTGGTCATGTATGGATGTGATAGTTGGACTGTAAAGAAGGCTGAGCGCCGAAGAATTGATGCTTTTGAACTGTGATGTTGGAGAAGACTCTTGAGAGTCCCTTGGACTGCAAGGAGATCCAACCAGTCCATTCTGAAGGAGATCAGCCCTGGGATTTCTTTGGAAGGAATGATGCTAAAGCTGAAACTCCAGTACTCTGGCCACCTCATGAGAAGAGTTGACTCATTGGAAAAGACTCTGATGCTGGGAGGGATTGGAGGCAGGAGAAGAAGAGGACGACAGAGGATGAGATGGCTGGATGGCATCACTGACTCGATGGACGTGAGTGTGAGTGAACTCCGGGAGTTGGTGATGGACAGGGAGGCCTGGCGTGCTGCGATTCATGGGGTCACAAAGAGTCGGACACGACTGAGCGACTGAACTGAACTGAACTGAGAAGTCAATCATTGATTTAATAATAATTCAACTCTTATTCCTCTGCCTTGATTTATACCTACATTTGGTTGTTCATATCCTGTTTTGTAGCTCTTATTTTAGAACTGATTTTTCTTCCTGCATAAACCTAATGAGAAGAAGATGTGGTTGGAGGGGGAAAGGGACAGGTGACACGTACGAAGAAATGGAAAAGAGAGAATCCTAGTTAGAACACACAGAAGAGTTTAAAGAATGTGAAACAAGATTGTCTTTTTGGAACAAAGAAGAGTAAAGAATTCTGAAGAGAGAGTTTCCAGACAATGACTATGCAACTGCTGAGTTAGGAAGGCTTGACTTCAGAAAGATGTCCTTTTACTCGTTCAAGATTGGCAAACACATAGACACATATACTCAAAGTAGTTTCCATAAAGAGTAGAGAAGGATCAGTGTGCCGTAAACGTGACTTCCCTGGATAACCTAGTGAGCGGGCCTGTGCACAGGTGTGGTAGGCAGTACCCAAGATGGCTGCCATCAGCGCTGCTCCTCACTTCCGGAGGGGGAACCTTAAATCTAGGCTGACGTGTGATTGCCTAACAAATGGAACGTGGCAGAAATGATGTTCTGTGACGTTCAGGACCAGGTCAGAAAAAGCCTTAGAGCTTCTGCCTGAATTTCTTTGAAGTTACTCCTGGGAGGCCTCAGAACCCAGCTGCCATGCTGGGAGAAACCCAAGTGAGGTGGAGATGACGAGTGTGAGTGCCCTGGTTGGCAGTCCCTGCTGAACTCTCAGCCGACAGTCACCATTAACCACCAGCCAGATGAGTGAGCCGTCACGGATGCTCATTTCTAACCCAGTCCTCTGATGACTGCAGCTACCCTAGCATCCTAGCCAACATCAGAAACACCAGAAGAGTCGCCAAGTCAACTACCTGAACTGTGAGAGATAATCAAATACGTTTTCAGCTATTTTTTCATATGCAAACTGGGGGACAAAAAAGAAAAAGAAAATGATGGCCACTCTATATTTGCTGGTAATGAGGAGATACTAAATTGTTGATTTTCTGTATTTATCTATCCACCTATCTATTTATCCATCCATCCATCCATTCACCTGTTCTTCTACCCAACATTCCATCCATCCAACTAGCCATCTAATGGTTACTGAACATCTATTCTGAAAAGAACAGTGAGAGACACAAGTTTGTTTTTTCATTCAACAAGTATTTAATTAGAATTTACTATTGCTAGATATTGATCAAGGCCTTGTAGACAGATGAGAAAATGAGTTGAAATCAAAGGAACAAGACAAAATCATTACCTGCTCATACTTATACTCCAGTGAAGAAAGATGGAAAATAAAAGAGGTACCTAAATAAACAAACAAATGGTGTAATTTAAGTGAATACTGTAAAGGAAATAAAACACCATTATAGAATAAGATTTTCTGAGGTAACAGGTTAGTGTAACTGTTGTATGTGTATGTAGGATTATTAGAGAAGTGTTCTTTAAGAAAGTGGCATTCAAATAGTGACTTGAATGGCAAGTACACAGCTATGTGAAAAACTGGGTTGGCAGGAGCAGTTTCTCATAAGAGGAAACAGTAAAAGCTCTGAAAAAGGAAGATTTGGTGTAGGGACAACAAAGAGACCAGTGTGGTTGGAACAGCTAAATAATAGAGTGAATGGGAGAAGGGAGGATGGAGAAGTAAGAGGAAGCAGGATCATGGGAGCTGTCATAGGGATTTTGAATTTAAGTAAAAATAAACGGTTAATCTCATGCAGGATTTTAAGCAAGGGAAGAGTATGATCTGAAAGCATTTTCCATAGATGTAGCAATGTAGAGAATGAACTCTAGAGAAAGAGGGGAAGTGAGGAAACCATTAGGGTGCTCTTGCAATGGTCCTGGTGAGAGCTGCCAATAATATTAGCTAGGTTTGTAGCACTGGGGGTGGCAAGAAAAGGTCCTATTCAGAATGTATCCTGAAGCAGAATCAATAGAAATAGCTGATGATCTAGATGTGGAGTGTTTGGATAATGTGTGTGTGTGTGTGTGTGTGTGTGTGTGTGTGTATGTGCGCACGCGCACTCAGTTGTGACTCGTTCATGGCCCCATGGACTGGAGCCTGCCAGGCTCCTCTGTCCATGGGATTTTCCAGGCAAGAATACTGGAGTGGGTTGCCATTTCCTCCTCCAGGGGATCTTCCTGACCCAGGGATCGAACCTGTGTCTCTTATGTCTCCTGCATTGGCAGGTGGGTTCTTTGCCACTGAGCCACATAGGAAGCCCCATGGAAGGTTAGGAAAAGCAAAGAATAAAGGACAGTTCCTAAAATTATAGTCTTAGCAATTGGGTGAATAGTGGTATCGTTAAATGGGATGGGGTAGATTGCAAAGAAATGAGTGTGTAGTGGGAATGGGCGACTCCTCTTTTGGCCCTAGTAAGCTCACAAACATTAGGCATGCTAACGAAGGCATTGAATAGGCACGTGGAAACACAAACCTGAAAAAGGAGAGTTCTGAGCTAGAGTAGTCAGCATATAGAATTTACATAGTCATTACTGCGTTTCCCCAGAGAAAGCGTAGAGTGAGAAAGCAGCCAATCACCTTATATTTTTAAGCTGCGAACAAATGATGGACCCAGCAAAAGAAATTCAAAAGAGTAGCCAAGTAGGTAAGAGCAGAACCACCTGAATATGTTGTTACAGAGCCAAGTGAAGAAGTGGGTTGTGCACAATGAAGTGTCAAGCAATGCTTAGAAGTTAGCCATGGGCAGACAGGAAATACCCACTGGACTGGGCAGAATGGAATTTGTTTGTGAGCTTGACAAGAGTCGTTTCATTGGGGGTGTTGGAGACAAAATCCTGATAAAAGAAGGTTAAAGAGAGGAAGGGGAGGTGAATTGGAGACAAATAGTAGAGTTTACACTTTTAGTAAGTTTATCTAAAAGGAGAAAAAAATGGGGTAGTAGTTGCAGGGGAACATGGGGTGAAGGGAGATACATATTTTATTAGATGGGAGAAATTATAGTATGTGCCTGTGTGTGTTACGTCGCTTCAGTCATGTCCAACTCTTTGTAACCCTATGGACTGCAGCCCACCAGGCTTCTCAGTCCATTGGATTCTCCAGGCAAGAATAGTGGAGTGAGTTGCCATGCCCTCTAACGGGGGATCTTCTTGACCCAGGGATCAAGCCCGAGTCTCTCATGTCTCCTGCGTTGGAGATGTATTTTTTTTTTTTTTTTACCACTAGTGCCACCTGGGAAGTCCAAATTATAGTATGTTTATATGTTAATTGGAATAATCCAAGAAAAGGGAGAAATGCTTGGTATAAGTCAGGCGAGATCATTTAAAATGCAAAATTATTGAGTTGATAACAGGGGGTGGAGTCTAGAACATAAGTCATGAGGTTGACTTAGGTAGAAGCAGGAACTATTTATATGTGTTAATAGGTAGGAAGGCAATGTATGCAGGAGCAGAAACAAGCAAGCTTACATTTTGTTGATGAGAAGAATTAGTTCTTATCTGAATGACTGAACTGAACTGATCTAATCTGGAGGTACTCAATGCTTTGTAGGGAAGTTCAGATAAGTTTCCAGGGAGATGGAGAGTATGAAGGGGTTACAGATGAAATGATATGGAATCAGAAGAAAGAGACAGATGCTGCTTCCATGACGGGATTTAGAAAATACGTTTTTTATTGGAGGATAATTGCTTTACAATATCCCACTGCTTCTTTCTGCCATACATGCATTATTTAATTTCTCAAGTTTAAAAAATCTCACTTAAATTTAAAGTTCTTTAAATTGAGCCTATCTGTAGTAGTAGTTACTGAATCTTTTCCTCTGCCTTCCCAGCATATATACATACATGTGTACAGACATCCCCACAACCACACACAACCTGCCCTTCTGCCCCCAAAGTGGGCATCTGATGCTGTCTGGGCCAATTATAATACCCCATACTCCAGATCTTTGGGACTGGACCAGGAATGAGCACATGACCTAAGCCAAACCAATTAGCACTTTTCCCTGTGGTCATTTCAGAGAAAAACTGGAGGCAAGGATCTGTTTTTCTCTCTTTACCCAAGAATACAATTTTGAGGCAGCCTCTGGTTGTGCTCTCTACTGTGTAGAAGCCCATCTTAGTGGATGTGAATGAGGGCAGCACACTGATAGAATGTGTATGTCTTGAGTGCCCACACTCAGGAAAGGTTCTCATGTCAGAGCCTTTACGGCAGAGCCACCAAGGAAATCATATTTCCCTGTACTGTATAATAATACATCCTTATTGCTTACTTATTTTACACATAGTAGTGTTTCTTAATCACCTATCCTTCTTCCCTCTGCTTTTTCCCTCTTCCCTTCTCCCCATTGGTATCCATTACTTTGTTCTCTGTATCTGTGAGTCCGTTTCTGTTTTGTTATACTCATTTGTTTGGCTCTTAAGTTTTCATGTGTAAGTGATGACACAGGGTATTTGTCTTTGTCTGACTTATTTCACTCCTGCTGGTTTGCTCAGTATTGTGACTGGTTAAGCCTCCCCATGCAGCCCCTCATCCTTTATAGCAGAGTCTGCATTCTCAGGGAATTCAGCTTCAGGATGGCAGAGCTGAATATAGAACCTGCCAAGCGGAGATTCAACCTTGTTTACATTCTTGCTGTCGGCTCATGAAGAAGCGGTTGTGTACTTCAGCCATTATCTGAACCAAAAATAACACAAGAAAATGATTAATTTCAGCTAAAAATAGGCAGGCGCTCACTCTGTGAGCCATGATAATCAGGTTCTGCATTGATTGTACTGCAGCTCTGGGGTGGAAACTGCAAACCAAAGTAAGGAGCTAATTCAAGTCCATAGCCATCATCTGCTTTTTCTTTTCTTTCTCCTCTTTCCTCTCCTGTATCTTTCTACCTTGTTCTTATTTTTCTTCTTCTTTTCCCCTTCCATTTCTTCCTTTTCTGCACGCTTCTTTCCTCTCCCACTTTCTCCCTTCTCCTTCTTGAAATGCTACTCTCCCCCACCAACCCATTTCACAGACACCAGTGTCACCCCTCTTCAATCTACAGTGGACCCATTCAGCTGTTTAGAGCACAGTTTCCATCAGCAGGATCTGTGTCTACTAGTGGCACATGATACAACGTTACATGGAATAAGGATGGTGTGTAGGTGTGTAAGTGATGGCATCCATGCTTACTGTGAGGAATGCATTATTTAAATGTTTTAATTTTTTAAGAGAAAAATAGTACACTTAACCTGTTATTTCATGGATGTTAATGTTTAAGATGAGATCAAAGTTAGGTATTCAAGCCAAAAACAGTATCTCAATTTAAACAGAAAGTGTTTTATATATATATATAGTGTGTGTGTGTGTGTGGGTATGTGTGTGTGTGTATGTTTTATGTGCTGTGCTCAGTTGATTATCCAATTCTTTGCAACCCCATGGACTGTAACCTGCCAGGCTCCTCACTCCATGGGATTCTCCAGGCAAGAATACTGGAGCTGGTTGCCATTTTCTGCTCCAGGGCTTCTTCCTGACTCAGTGATCAAACTCGTGTCTCCTGTGTCTCCTCAACTGGCAAGCAGATTTTCTTTTTCTGTCACCACATTGTTTACCACTGTGCCACCTGGGAAGCCAGATAAACTCACACTCACACACACACACAAACCAAATCACTTTGCTGTACACCTGAAATTGACACAATATTGTAATTCAAATATCCTTTCATTTTTTTAAAAAAAGGGGAGAATAAGAGAAAATTAAGTAAGTCAAGTAAATACTGCCTTATATTAGGATGAACTACATGAAACTTGAAAGTTGGCCTTTTTTGACTTACAAAAATGTCAATTTCGTATGATTTCACCCAATAGAATAAAACCCACGTTCCTCAGCATCTGGCAAAGTCCCCTTCTGTCTGGCCCTGATTTATCTTTCAATTTTGAGTTTCCAATTTTACCCTGGATGAACCCTCTGTTTTAATTAGGTCAGCAAATATTTACCAAGGGCCAACTGCAAACTCGGCAATGAGTAGGTCTTAGCACTGCAGGGATGATGTGAAATCAAAAATTTCCATTCTGAAGGAGCTGGCCCATGGGCAGGAGACAGATATGTGGTTTCAGAAAAATATAAGTATTAAGATGTAGATTTCAACTGGCACTGCCCATTTAGAGCTATTTGGGAAAATGCATGGAAATTTCTGGTTGTCACAACAATTGGGAATATATTTAGATATTTAGGGAGTGGGAATCAGACATGCTAATTTTCCTGCCATGCATGCATCAGATGGTCCTACTGGATTGCTCAATGATGAACTGACTCATCCCAAGTATCAATAGCTACCCCATAGGAGACAATGATGGGAGGTACTGGGGGCCACAAAGAAGCAAGGAGAAGGGGCACCATATCATATCAGGGAGTTCAGACAAGTCCTTATGGAGGAGGTGGCGATGTGCTAACTCTGGAAGGAGGAAGATCTGGTTTGTGAACCCAAGTGAAAAAGGCCTTCAAAGAGGCAGAAGAAAAACGCAAATTATCTTGGGAGGTTAAGTCAGCTCAGCACCTGTTGTTTTCTCACCTTACTTCTACTGTATCCTAGGTTTAGGCACATCCATTCCCTGGGAGATTTTACCTCAGTCTTCAGAAATTGGTTCCATCTTTCAATAAGTGCTTCATATCCTACTTTTGGACTTCCCACGTGTCCCTAATGGTAAAGAACCTGCCTGCCAGTGAGGGAGATGTAGGAGACTCAGGTTCAATCCCTGGGTTGGGAAGATCCCCTGGAGGAAGGCATGGCAACCCACTCCAGTATTCTTGCCTGGAGAATCCTCACGGACTGAGGAGCCTGGTGGGCACACAGTCCATGGGGTCACAAAGAGTCAGACACGACTGAAGGGAGTTAACGCACACACATGCATCCTACTTTCTTTATTCAGTTCAGTTCAGTTGCTCACTCGTGTCCGACTCTTTGTGAACCCATGAATTGCAGCACACCAGGTCTCCCTGTCCATCACCAACTCCCGGAGTTCACTCAAACTCACGTCTATCGAGTCAGTGATGCCATCCAGCCATCTCATCCTCTGTCGGCCCCTTCTCCTCCTGCCCCCAATCCCTCCCAGTATCAGAGACTTTTCCAATGAGTCAACTCTTCGCATGAGGTGCAAAGTACTTCGCAAAGTACTGGAGTTTCAGCTTTAGCATCATTCTTTCCAAAGAACATCCAGGACTGATCTCCCTCAGAATGGACTGGTTGGATCTCCTTGCAGTCCAAGGGACTCTCAAGAGTCTTCTCCAACACCACAGTTCAAAAGCATCAGTTCGGCACTCAGCTTTCTTCACAGTCCAACTCTCACATCCATACATGACCACTGGAAAAAGCATAGCCTTGACTAAATGAACCTTTGTTGGCAAAGTAATGTCTCTGCTTGTCAACATGCTATCTAGGTTGGTCATAACTTTCCTTCCAAGGAGTAAGCGTCTTTTAATTTCATGGCTGCAGTCACCATCTGCAGTGATTTTGGAGCCCCAAAAAATAAAGTCTGACACTTTTTCCACTGTTTCCCCATCTATTTCCCATGAAGTCATGGGACCAGACGCCATGATCTTCGTTTTCTGAATGTTGAGCTTTAAGCCAACTTAAAAAAAATTTTTTTATTATTATTTTTATTTTTATTTTTACTTTACAATACTGTATTGGTTTTGCCATACATTGACATGAATCTGCCACAGGTGTACATGAGTTCCCAATCCTGAACCCCCCTCCCACCTCCCACCCCATATCATCTCTCTGGATCCTCCCCGTGCACCAGCCCCAAGCATCCTGTATCCTGTATCGAAAATAGGCTGGTGATTCGTTTCTTACATGATAGTATACATGTTTCAATGCCATTCTCCCAAATCATCCCACCCTCTCCCTCTCCCTCAGAGTCCAAAAGTCTGTTCTATACATCTTTGTCTCTTTTGCTGTCTCGCATAGAGGGTTATCATTACCATCTTTCTAAATTCCATATATATGTGTTAGTATACTGTATTGGTGTTTTTCTTTCTGGCTTACTTCACTCTGTATAATAGGCTCCAGTTTCATCCACCTCATTAGAACTGATTCAAATGTATTCTTTTTAATGGCTGAGTAATACTCCATTGTATATATGTACCACAGCTTTCTTATCCATTCATCTGCTGATGGACATCTAGGTTGTTTCCATGTCCTGTAAGCCAGCTTTTTCACTCTCTTCTTTCACTTTCATCAAGAGGCTTTTTAGTTCCTCTTCACTTTCTGCCATAAGGGTGGTGTCATCTGCATATCTGACGTTATTGATATTTCTCCCAGCAATCTTGATTCCAGCTTGTGCTTCTTCCAGCCCAGTGTTTCTCATGGTGTACTCTGCATATAAGTCAAATAAGCAAGGTGACAGTATACAGCCTTGACGTACTCCTTTCCCTATTTGGAACCAGTCTGTTGTTCCATGTCCAGTTCTAACTGTTGCTTCCTGACCTGCATACAAATTTCTCAAGAGGCAGGTCAGGTGGTCTGGTATTCCCATCTCTTTCAGAATTTTCCACAGTTTATTGTGATCCACACAGTCAAAGGCTTTGG
Organism: Oryx dammah; assembly: GCF_014754425.2. Lineage (NCBI taxonomy): Eukaryota > Metazoa > Chordata > Mammalia > Artiodactyla > Bovidae > Oryx > Oryx dammah. Next base: position 25,693,801 of record NW_024070203.1, read on the forward strand.
CATAGTCAGTAAAGCAGAGATAGATGCTTTTCTGGAACTCTCTTGCTTTTTCAATGATCCAGTGGATGTTGGCAATTTGAGCTCTGATTGTTCTGCCTTTTCTAAAACCAGCTTGAACATCTGGAAGTTCACGGTTCATGTATTGCTGAAGCCTGGCTTGGAGAATTTTGAGCATTACTTTACTAGCTTGTGAAATGAGTGTAATTGTGCGGTAGCTTGAGCATTCTTTGGCATTGCTTTTCTTTGGGATTGGAATGAAAACTGACCTTTTCCAGTCCTGTGTCCACTGCTGAGTTTTCCAAATTTGCTGGCATATTGAGTGCAACACTTTCACAGCATCATCTTTCAAGATTTGAAACAGCTCAACTGGAATTCCATCACCTCCACTAGCTTTGTTCATAGTGATGCTTTCTAAGGCCCACTTGACTTCATATTCCAGGATGTCTGGCTCTAGGTGAGTGATCACACCATTCTGATTATCTTGGTCATGAAGATCTGTTTTGTACAGTTCTTCTGTGTATTCTTGCCATCTCTTCTTAATATCTTCTGCTCCTGTTAGGTCCATACCATTTCTCTCCTTTATTGAGCCCATCTTTGCATGAAATGTTCCCTTGGTATCTCTAATTTTCTTGAAGAGATCTCTAGTCTTTCCCATTCTGTTGTTTTCCTCCATTTCTTTGCATTGATCACTGAAGAAGGCGTTCTTATCTCTTCTTGCTATTCTTTGGAACTCTGCATTCAGATGCTTATATCTTTCCTTTTCTCCTTTGCTTTTCGCTTCTCTTCTTTTCACAGCTATTTGTAAGGCCTCCCCAGACAGCCATTTTGCTTTTTTGCATTTCTTTTCCACGGGGATGGTCTTGATCCCTGTCTCCTGTACCATGTCACGAATCTCTGTCCATAGTTCATCAGGCACTCTATCTATCAGATCTAGGCCCTTAAATCTATTTCTCACTTCCAGTGTATAATCATAAGGTATTTTATTTAAGTCATAACTGAATGGTCTACTGGTTTTCCCTACTTTCTTCAATTTAAGTCTGCATTTGGCAATAAGGAGTTCATGATCTGAGCCACAGTCAGCTCCTGGTCTTGTTTACGCTGACTGTGTAGAGCTTCTCCAACTTTGGCTGCAAAGAGTATAATCAATCTGATTTCAGTGTTGGCCATCTGGTGATGTCCATGTGTACAGTCTTCTCTTGTGTTGTTGGAAGAGGGTGTTTGCTATGACCAGTGTGTTCTCTTTGCAAAACTCTATTAGCCTCTGCCCTGCTTCATTCTGTATTCCAAGGCCAAATTTGCCTGTTACTCCAGGTGTTTCTTGACTTCCTACTTTTGCATTCCAGTCCCCTATAATGAAAAGGACATCTTTTTTGGGTGTTAGTTCTAAAAGGTCTTGTAGGTCTTCATAGAACCGTTCAACTTCAGCTTCTTCAGCGTTACTGGTTGGGGCATAGACTTGGATTACTGTGATACTGAATGATTTGCCTTGGAAACAAACAGAGATCATTCTGTCATTTTTGAGATTACATCCAAGTACTGCATTTCGGACTCTTTTGTTGACCATGATGGCTACTCCATTTCTTCTAAGGGATTCTTGCCTGCAGTAGTCGATATAATGGTCATCTGAGTTAAATTCACCCATTCCAGTCCATTTTAGCTCGCTGATTCCTAGAATGTCGACATTCACCCTTGCCATCTCCTGTTTGACCACTTCCGATTTGCCTTGATTCCTGGACCTGACATTCCAGGTTCCTATGCAATATTGCTCTTTACAGCATCGGAGCTTTCTTCTATCACCATTCACATCCACAACTGGGTATTGTTTTGCTTTGGCTTCATCCCTTCATTCTTTCTGGAGTTATTTTTCCACTGATCTCCAGTAGCATATTGGGCGCCTACTGACCTGGGGAGTTCCTTTTTCAGTATCCTATCATTTTGCCTTTTCATACTCTTTTGGGGTTGTCAAGGCAAGAATACTGAAGTGGTTTGCCATTCCCTTCTCCAGTGGACCACATTCTGTCAGACCTCTCCACCATGACCTGCCCATTTTGGGTGGCCCCACACGGCATGGCTTAGTTTCATTGAGTTAGACAAAGCTGTGGTCCACGTGATTAGATTGACTAGTTTTCTGTGAATATGGTTTCAGTGTGTCTGCCCTCTGATGCCCTCTTGCAACACCTACCATCTTACTTGGCTTTCTCTTACCTTGGACGTGGGGTATCTCTTCACGGCTGCTCCAGCAAAGCGCAGCCGCTGCTCCTCACCTTGGACGAGGGGTATCTCCTCACAGCCTCTCCTCCTGACCTTGAATGTGGAGTAGCTCCTCTCAGCCCTCCTGCACCTGCGCAGCCACCACTCCTTGGACATGGGGACTTTCTTTATAGAGTCCCCTTATTGACTCAATTGAGGGCAATTTCTTTCTAGGCCTTTACGACCCTAACAGTGCTCCTTGCCTTTGCCCCGTTTCTTCCTTCCCTTCCTTGTTTGTGATCTTTTTGAATGAAAGAGATGTTTATTCTCCTTTCTTTTTGAACTTGGCAAATAACAACTAATAAATATTAAATTTGTCTTCTAAGACATTGGCAAATGCATTCTCTTTCTTTTTAAAGATAAAAACATATTTATCAAATCTGCTCCTCAGAATGGCTCAGTGAAACTGTTTTGCAGGTAACTTTAATCCTATTGTGTAGGTCAGTAATTCTCAACTGGGGACACTTTTGCCTCCCAGGGAACATTTGAAAATGTCTGGGAACATTGGTACTCATCTTGATCGGAGGAGGGTGCTACTGGCTTCTAGTCTGTTGAAACCAGGAATGCTACAACTACCTTACGATGCCCAGGACAGCTTCTCACTAAAATAATTACTTGGTCTGAAACACCAGTGGTCCTGAGGTTGCGGAACTCTGGGTATTGATTAAGAATTGTGACTAACTTCCTGAAGACTGTGCAGGGAGTTGGTGACAGGTCCACCAGACATTAGGACATCAGGACCATGAAGGAGTGGAGGAAGATGAACCATGGAACCCGGCAACCCAGCTCAGAGTTGGATTGACTTATTAGAAGGCCCCAGACTCACGTCTCACATTCCTGCTTTGTCTTCCATTGCCTCCTTCTTGCCTCAGTTGAATCTCTCGTTGCCATGCTGTTTTGTCTGTGACTTAGGGTATATCATCCTTCACTTTTTAAGTCTCATCATCTTTACTCATAAACCTAATAAAATCTCCATCATGGAATCGTTAAGAGATTAAATGTGATAATGTACTTGGAAATGTGCAGGCAATATTTATTATGAACCTACTGTGTGCTGGTTACAATTCTGGGCACTTTGTAGGTATTAAGTCACTTACTCCTCTCAATAACCTGTGGAGTGGGATTTTACAGATCGGGTAACTGAGACTCAGAGAGGTTAAGTACCTTATTGTAGCATCACAGGTTGTCAAGTGAGGTAGCTCAGAACCCTGCGCTGAGCCAGTGCACACAGTGCACACTTCATCTTTGTGACTTCACTCCTCTGCTCTCTGCTATTAAACACTTGCATCCTGCTGGGTGGGGAAGGTGCCCAGCTCAAAGCCCACGTTTCTGCTCTGTTGTTGTCATTGTTCAGTTGCTAAGTCGTGTCCGACTCTTTGTGACCGTGGAGTGCAGCATGCCAGGCCTCCCTGTCTTTCACTCTCTCCCTGAGTTGGCTCAAACTCATGTCCATTGAGTCGGTGATGACATCCAACCATCTCATCCTCTGTCGCCCCCTTCTCCTTCTGCCCTTCAATCTTTCTCAGCACCAGGTTTTTTCCCAATGAGTCCACCCTACCGTAAGCCTAAACTGGTTATCCAATTGCTAGGTTATTTCTACTTGTTCCCTATCTCAGTAAGACCCAAGCTGAAGCCAGGTCTAGCAATCCAAAGGATCATTAAGGAAAAGTCGCCTGCGCAGCAGATCCACTCAGCTAGGGTAAAAGTGAAGTGAGTGAAGTCGCTCAGTCGTGTCCGACTTTTTGTGACCCCGTGGACTGTAGTCCGCCAAGCTCCTCTGTCCATGGAATTCTCTAGACAAGAATACTGGAGTGGGTTGCCATTTCCTTCTCCAGGGGATCTTCCCAACCCAGGGATCGAACCCAGGTCTCCTGCATTGCAGGCAGATGCTTTATCCTCTGAGCCACTAGGGAAGCCCCAACTCAGCTAGGGTGGTTTTAGGGTATATTTTAGGCTTCTAGCTAGGGCTGCCGTAACAAAGTTCCACAAACTGGGTGGCTGACAACAACAGAAATTTTGTCTCAGAGTTGTGGAGGCTAAAAGTCCAAAATCAAGGCATAAGCAGTGCCACCCTCCCACTGAAACCTGTAGGAGATCCTTCCTCAGTTCCTCCTGGCGTCTGGTGACTGCCAGCCAGCCTGGGCATCCCCTGGCTGGCATCTCCATCACTGCAGCTCTGCGTCTGTCATCAGATGGCATTCTGTGTGTGTGTGGGCTCGCCTCTTTTTCTAAGGATGTCATTCACATTGGATTAAGGCCCAGTCCACTCTGGTATGGCCTCACCTCATGTTGACAAATTACATTTGCAATGACCCTGATTCCACATAAGGTCACCTTCTGAGGTACTAGGACTTATGACTGCCACGTATTCTTTGCTTTCAGTGGGGGACACAATTCAACCTGTAACATAGGACAGACTTCTTTCTGTCTCTGTCAACCCAGAGGATGGGCTCTGCCCATGGCCCTCTGAGCTTCTCTCTGCCTTCCCTGGTCTCTCTGAGGCAGATAGTGCGTTTTCAACTTCTTAATCTTCAAAGAAATGAGGTATCGCATGTCCTTGTCAGAATCCCTGCTATTTTGTATGTTAGTTGGTCCAAATAAATGAGCTCTTGAATAAATACCATCTGGCCCTGCTGCGTCACTTTCTCAAGTGGCCCCCGTCACTGCCTGCCATCAGGGGCGTCTGTCTCTATGGATACCATGGTTACAGTAGCTCGTGGGTAGAACCCAGCCTGTTCCCCACTCAGATCCTGTTCTGTGTGTCACAAGCTTGAGAGGTGCCCCCAGGAGTTATTCTCCAGCCTTTCTCAAATAAAATGTTGTTGCTCAGTGTCTCTAAAAATGATGTCACAAAGACCAGTCCTTACCCTTCTTTTGCCTTGTCCTCTTCTTTTATAAAAATGTGGGCTTAATAGTAAAACAAAGGGTTTATTACGATGACTTTCATGGCAATTAAAACAGAAAACTACTTGCTCATGTTCTCCCCAGGCCTAACCAAGAACTGTTAGAAATTTCATTTCCCAATTTTAGTTAAAGGCATGCATATTTTTACATTAACTGCAACATATATAAAATGTTCTATTTTTTCTACTTTAATATAATTTTTAAAAGGAAAATTTTACATTGCAACATGGTCATTCAAATGACTGCAAGGTATTTCCATAGGGTTAGTTTACCATAATTTAATGAATCAAAACATTTTATCAGGCATATAAAGCTTGGGAATGGATTTTTTTCTTTTTATTAAATAGCAAACTGTAAATATGCTACAGTAACTTTCCTTGTACAGGTTCCCCCCCCCCTTCTTCTTTTGAATTTGTGCTTTAGCGTGAGTTGCCAGGAGAATTCCTTCATGAAAAGGCATAACTATGTTGACTCAATTTATTTTACTGATTTGATCTCTAAAATGATATTTTTTCAATATATTTGTGTTCCTTTTCCTCTATAGTCTTACAAGCACTGGGCTTTATACTTTTATAATTTTCTCTAAAGTTATTTTAGCAGATATAAAAGTTATACTTTGATATAGTCTTAATTTGCATACCTTTGGTTAGCAGTGAAAACTCCTTTAAAACGCAGTCTTTCTGTCTTACTTCAGATGCATGTAAAAGCCATCGGCTGATGCTTCAGGCCACATGATCACTAGTAATGAGCCCTTTCTAGTGATCCACTCTTGCAACAAAGAGAACAATCCTCCTTCTCCTCTTCTGTCCACCTAGCGAGCTGTTTGGGACTCTAGTAAGCTGTGGGGTGGGGGTGTTGTCTATGTACTCTGCTCTGCTCCTTCTGTAACCTGGCTTGTCATGGCTTAAAGTAAAAGGAAAAGAACAATGTTTATTATCTAGCACATGCTACCTTTGGGAGTCATGGGATGTTCCTTCTGCTGCTCTGACTATAAGATTCTCTTAGAAGAGCAGATAGGCATTTGGGTGATTTGAATCAGGAACCTAACCCTATAGTATTAAATGTCCCCAAGTCACAAACCAAAATACACTAGCATTCATGACCAACCTGTATGTCCCAGTTAACTGTATTCTGAAAACAAACCTATAGTAAAGTTTTGCTGGGAAGAAGTGGGATAGAAAGAGAAAGGAGGATGTGAAGGAAGGATGAAGGTGTACATCAGACACTTGGAAATACCAGGGTCAACAGGCATTTCTCTGAGGGGCCAGACTGTAAATATTTCAAGCTTGTGGCCAAAGGGTCTGTCACAGCTCACTCGACTCTGCCATTGTAGCACCAACACTTGCCACCGGCGATTCTTAAATGAGGATGTGTCTCATTCTAACCTTATTTACGGAGACTGAGATTTGTATTTCATCTGATTTCCTTGTGTAACAGAATACTATTTTTCCTTTAATTTTTTTTTTTTTAATTTTTGCCACCTGCAAGTGCAAAAACCACTCTTGGCTCACACATCATACAAAAGCAGGCGGTGGGCTGGATTGGGCCCTTGGGGTGGAGTTGGCTGACTCCTGGGCTATAGTATCAGAAAAGAGTGGATGGTGGGGTGAAGTGGTTTTCACACTTCTTTTAGCAGGAGATGTATTTAGAAATGGAACACATCGTCAGTGAAGGCATCCTGCTCTGGTAAAGGAAAGGAGAGCCAGGAGGCTGCTTCTCAGCCTCTTCCTTCCTCTTCCTTTGCTCCCTCCCACACCTAACACAACCTCTGGTTATGGAAATCAGGCTGCCTTAGAAATCCAGAGGCTAGATTTCAGTCAGTCTTCTACTCCAAGCACCACGCAAGTGATGGGTGCTCATTAAGTCAGTTAACTCAATTAGTGGATGGAGGACTGGTTTCTGAGCTCACCACTTTCAGTTTCCTCTTTTTATTTTTATTTTTAAAATCAAGTCAGTGTTGAAGTGGGAAGGATGGAATGATCTTCGAGGTCTCTTCCAGCTTTGTTTGATTCTGGGTCGTGTGCTCTCTGATATTGGAAAGGTCCTAGCTCATTAAATTTGATGAATATAAAGCATGGATTTAGCTTCATTCAATCAAGGTACATTTTTTCTCCTCAAATCCTCACTGTTAGGTTGATTGGAAAGAAGTGGAAAATTATATAAAAGCAAATGATGGATGTGGTAATGGGAATGTATTGATACTGAATTATCTAAAATTTCTTTCTTGTTCCACTAATTAAAAAACACTGAATGTTTTTCAACAGGAAGACCGGTTCTTTGAAATTAGGAATGATGCATTTTCCTTACTGCCAAAGGGACCCTGAGCACATCAGGTATTTCTAAAAATGTTACTGACGTTGATATTAATAGTGATGGCTACCCTTCTGACTCCTTGTAGGTTCTGCTACAACCTTACTTTCTTTTCTTCAAATGCACCAAGCTCATTTCTGCCTCAGGGTCTTTGCTTTTCCTCCGTCTGGAAAAGCTGACCCCTATGTCTTTACACAGCTGACTGCTTTTTTTCACCTAGGTCTCAGTTTTCACAGCAACCCTTCAGAAAGATCTTCTCTAGACACCTTAAATAAACAGGATGACCCCTTCCCCTATCACTGCCCCTGCGTTGTTGCCATCATTCAGTGAGATCACCTCTACTCATCACACCCGTGTTGTGGTCCCATTACGTGCTGAGCTAGTTGAGCTAGAGTTGGTCTATGTGTGTGACCAATTGCGTATGGAAAATTTGATGCTATGTCATTTCTAGGGTTAGGTTATAAATGACCATGGCTTCCACCTTGGGTATTGTATCTCTTTCGGATCGTTTGTTCTAGGGGAAGCCAGCTGTCATGTTTTGGGGACATTAATGCATCCAGTGGAGTGGTTCTATGTGGAGAGGAGAGCAACTGAAGAGTCTGTAGCAACCAGTGAGGAAGCAAGATCTGCCGCCAACCACATGTGTGAACTTGGAACAGGATCCTCTCCCAGTTGAGTCTTCTGATGAGGCTCTGGACCCAGCTGTCTGAAACTGCATGAGGCTGTGAGCCAGAACCATCTAGCTAAGCTCTTTTCAGATTCCTGACCTGCAGAAGCTATGAGCTAACATCTGTTGTCTTAAGTAAGTTTTGGGGTAATTTGTTACAAAACAATAGATAACTATCATATTGTGGTTTACTTTCTTTGTAATACTTTTCATTATCTGACATTGCCTTATTGACTGAGTTGGAGAGATGGTTTTATAAACAACTAATTTACAACACGTGCTGTAAGTTCAAGGAGAGGCTCATGCTTGAGGTCAGTGTAGGCCAGTTGTTCTCAAAGTGTGATCCTTGGGCCAGTAGCATGAGCATCACTGGGCACATGAAGGAGGGCAGCTCTACTGGCCTCAGACCCAGGATAAAGAACAAGGACACCAGAAAGACATCCTGGAGGAGGGGGCACCGGAAACAATATGTAAAGATGATTTAAGCTCCCAAAATGAGTGCAATAGAAATGAAATCATAAAAGTAAGGGGTAGAGGTTTCTTCTTTAATTTTATAAAAATGACTCTATTCCCCAGTACGGTGGGAAGTCTTCTTAGCAGAGTTGACACCTGTGTAGGACTTTTCCAAAAGGACGAAGTGCAAAGAGAATTCCAGGCAGAGGTACCTACATGAGAAAAGGCCCAGAGGTAAGGGGCTTGCTGTGATTACAACAAAGGGTCATGAGCTGCACATCCTGGCAAGTGATGAAGCTGAAAATGTAGGTTGGAACCCAACTGCTGCTCCAAGCTGGGTGAAGGATCCAGGAGTGGACAAAGAGATGAACGCAGAATTCCCTGAATGTCAACATTCAGAGGCCAGATGGTGGGATGGCATGCATCTCTGATGAGGCAGGGCTGCACCTGAAACAGGAGGCTGTCGAGGTGAGAGGAAGGAAAGGTGGCTGTTCTCTTCTCCTCCAGTGACTGCACTGCCTCGGGCGCTGGCTGCCTCCCTCTGTCTGCAGAGATGACGGGCTCCTCCGATTCTCCAGGCAGGAACTGCTAGCAGGTTTGATCACAAAGGGTGAGTTGTTTGGGGGACCAAGCAAGACAAAGACATTCCTTTCACTGTGCCCAAGAGGTAACTCTTGCTTCTCCACTAAAACTGCCTTTGCCCTTCTGTCTCTCCCAGGTACTCCTTCCCCAAAAGAAAACCCTACCTGACCCCCTGTCCTCATCTTTGACTAGAATGGGAGCAAGTGCACTCGCATGTAGCTTTCCTCTTAGGTTAGAAGACTAGAATGGGCTGCTCACAGCATCATTTATGTGGCATGTCCTTCTGTGAAGTCACAGGGACCAGAACAAAGAAGTTTGAATAATCAGTCCCTGTATTTGCAACCTGAGGTGCTGGGATAGCCTCAAGCTGGTTTGTTCCAAAGAGATTTGTCCTTTACACATAGGTCCACACAGTTGTGTTCCTAGGGAGGTTCATCGACCTCTTGAGGTCATTATTCCTTTCTGTAGACACTTCCTGTTCCAGGAGTTAAGCCACAGGTTTCCTCTAAATGCTAACTGAAAGAATAACAGAGCAAGTGACGATAAATGAATAGATGAATGAAGGAATGTTGTGGTAAAAAGAATGTGGACTTTGGATACATAGTTCCCATGCTAATATCAAGGGAAATTAAGTATAAAAATCACTCACTTGAACACATGTACATTTCAAAACATTATGCCATTGTGAGATATTGCTGCTGCAGTTGATAAAGAATAGTATTATTTCCGGATCCTTCTCCATCACTGTCCAGTTTTGGGGGAAGCCAGGGACATTGTGTGGTTCTAATGCCCACATAGCAAATATGCAAGAGACAAATCCATCCATCCATCCATCCAACAAACATTAGTGTCCAACAAAAGTTATGTGTTTTAAATACTCAGCTTTCTAAGACAAAGAAGACAAAACTCCCCCACCTCAAAAGCTCCAAGTCTCAAAGGGACAGGCACATGTGAACTACTCATAACAGAGCATGGTAAATGCTTTGCTTGAAGGATGAACAAAATGCTGCAAGTGCAGAGCAAGTGAACAGTGCGGTAAAGGAATGTGATTCTCAGGAGAAGAAAACCTGGTTTCACAGGTGTAGATGCCACTTTCTGGAGCTTTGTCAAATCCTTCCAGTCTGTGGCTGACTTTCACAGAAGGAGAACGATAGCCTTCCCTTGTCCCACTTGCTTTGTCTTATCTCTGCACAGCCCAACGATCTATGAGAAGTAGCAGGAAGGATGCGTTCTGAAAAAAAAGGAGTAGGCAGGCAGCAAGCAAGAAATCTGTGCCTTAGACAGATCGCTGCCTAGCTCATGTAATAAATGTGTTCTGGGTGGGCACCTGGGTGTACCTGGATGTGTACAATAAAATGTAAGAGGGTGAGGGCCCTTCTTTGTTGGTATGCCCACTCATGGTATGATTTTAGAGGATAAGAAAGGCTGACCCCTCTGATTTGACTATCGACTCTATACCTTTCCCTTAATGCTTTGATCGAGTCATAGGTCTGCCTTTAAGTTGCTAGCAGTCATTTCTACCTCACTGTGGCTAAAGGGACTGTTCCAAGGTGAGTATGGGAAAAAAAGATATTTTTATTCCACAAAACAGGGCTTCTCTGGTGGCTCAGTGCTAAAGAATTTGCCTGCCAATGCAGAAGACACAGATTTGATCCCTGGGTCAGGGAGATCCCCTGGAGAAGGAAATGGCAACCCATTCCAGTATTCTTGCCCTGGAAATCTTATGGACAGAGGAGACTGCGGGCTACAGTCCATGGGGTCACAAAAGAGTCAGACACAACTTAGCAACTAAACAACAATATTTATGTAGAACTTTCTACGTGATGAATCTTTGCTAGTATTTGGAGATATTGAGATAAGATACAGGTATGTTCTCAGGGAATTCTCGGTCTGGTAAGGAAAGGCAGGAAGCAGTCACACTGCAGGATGGCAAAGGGCAAGGCAGAGGTAACAGCATCCATGGTGGGGCTGACCCAGTGTAAAAAATGGAATGATCCAGATGTCTGCATGTGTTGGCATCACTCTAGAATTTTGCTGAGGTTGAGCCTAAACTGGGAGTCCAAGCTAACCTCAGTATTTAGTATGTTCCCATCATTTTTCTAGAGGATTGATTTCATAATTTTTATTACATGTTTTATTCAGGGAAGTGCATTTCTCAAGAATAATCCTGAAAAAGACATCATGACAATAGAAACAACTGATGATTCATTTGTTGGAAGTTTTGACTAATGAGTTTAAGATTCAGCAGATGTCAGACATCGACATCGAAGAATTTCAAAAGAAATAGCTGAGAATCAGTTTTATTAATTTTAAAAACCTTCTCTCTCCAGTGGAACTTAAAGTGATTGGGAGCAAATGGAGAGAGAGAATTATGTGAGGATAATTTCAGAGAGCTGTTGAAAGCCTGCGAGTCCCTCTCTAAGGAGTGGTTTTGGGAGGATCTGCCCTTTGGTGCAAGCCTAGTGAGAGGAGGCTTCCATGGGACCACTCAGAAAGCTTTATGTGTGTCACTGGGAGCTGTGACTGTATTGTGACTTGATGCCTGACTCCCTCCAGGAGACTCCTGAATGAAAGGGAATGACTCCACCTTCCTGCACCCAGTCAATTTGTTAGGGCAAAAAAGATGCCTGAATGTCCTCTGGGTCAGATATGGACACGTAGGAGGGAGAGCTGGCCTCAAGCTCTTTTAACACCTACCCATGAGGCAATCCAAGTGTGTGTCTGTGTGTGTGGAGTAGGAACAAGTGTAGAGCTCTATCCAGGGGCTTGGATGAACCTGTGTCTCATGTAATTGAAGTTGCAATAGACAGGTTCTGTTGGGGCATTCAGCCCACTTTGGAGCTGATCTGGAAAGTATAGAGTTCTTAGGGTTTGTCTGTTGGACCCAGAGGGAGCAAAGCTATTTTGCAGCAGTACCAGCTAAGCAAGGACTCTCTTATCCCCTTCACTTCTCATTGTTTCCTCTTCCACCCTCACCTGAAAGGCACAGAGGATCAAAAATAAAAAGTAGCCAGTAGAGAAGGTGGCCAATGAGAAGGTGAGCAGTGAGCCTTTCCAAGGAAGTTTACCTGCCAACCATAGGCTTTAGGTATTGGGGTGAACCAGGTGGGAGGGGGCGTCTTATCCTTGAACAGAAACAAGGCTTTTGATTTATTCCTCTGGATATTTTAATTTCTGTATGGAGATTATCCATTTGAGACTTATAGTAATGATCTGACCAGGGGATGACCAGAAATTTTACCCAGTGCCTGGATGCTTAGTCATTTAGTCATCTCTGGCTCTTCATGACCCCATGGACTATAGCCCTTCAGGCTCCTCTGTCCATAGCATTTTTCAGGCAAGAATTCTGGGGTGGGTTGCTATTTCATCCTCCAGGGGATCTGCCCGACCCAGGGACTGAACATGGGTTTCCTGTGTCTCCAGCACTGCAGGCAAATTCTTTGCCCACTGAGCCATTTCACACTTCTATTATCCCTATGAGTAGATTTAAGAGAGCAGTCAGGCCCAAAAGCAAGAAAACTGATTTTATGACTAAGCCCTATGAGTTCTGCATGTTGAAGTGTCCTCATTACATGTGTCCTCAGCCATTAAAAGAGGACCCATAAGAGAGGAAGCAAAGCTGTCCCGGGAACACCCACCAGAACGCCCCTGTGTGATGAGCAGTGGGTGGGAATCCATCTGGACTAAATTAGCTGCTGAGTGGGCTTGGGCATCAGAGCAGGAAGTGAGCTGAGAGTGGCCTTCTGAGACATCTGTCTGGAGGAGGAACTCCTCAGGTTCTCCGTTTATCTCGACTCCATTAACAGCCCGCGCAGGGTTTTCTTGCCTGAAGGGATTTCTCTGACAAGAGGAGATTCATAATTCATGCCACCGGCTCTCATCAGGCCTGTCACGCATGGTGTTAGACGCAAATTCCCTGTCTCTTTCAGAGTTTTTGTGGCACAACATGCAGAAAGAGGCAACTGCTATCCCTATGGCTGCAGTTCTCAAATTTTAGGGTTCAACAAAATCATCTGGGGATCCTGTTAAAGTAAAGAGTCCATTTGGGGGAATTTGATGGTCCCCAAAGATCAAATGCTGTTTTAAAAAACCTGGGGTGAGGCCTTGGGGTCTGTATTCATAACAAAGCCCAGGGTTTTCTTTCTTTCTTTTTTTTTTAACTTTTTTTTTTCTCATATTGGAGTATAGCTGATTAACAATTTCATGATAATTTCAGGTAGACAGCAAAGCCATACATACACATATATCCGTTCTCCCCCAAACTCCCCTCCCATCCAGGCTGCCACATAACTTTGAGTGGGAATTCCCTGTGCTATATAGTAGGTCATTGTTGGTTATCTATTTTAAATATAGCAGTCCATCCCAAACTCCCTACCTATCTCTTACTCCCATTCTTCCCTGCTGGCAACCATAACTTCTTTCTCTAAGTCTGTAAGACTGTTTCATAAATGAGTTCATTTGTATCATTTCTTTTTAGATTCTGCACATAAGGGATGTAATAGGCTATTTCTCCTTTTCTGTCTGATTTAATTCACTCGACATGACACTGTCTAGGTTCACCATGTTGCTGCAAATGACATTGCTTCATTCTTTCCTATAAGCCCAGAGTTTTCTGAACCAGGTTCCTGGTGATTGTAGTTTGAGGAGCACTGTACTGAAGTTTAGATTCTGAAATAATGACATCGGTCACATTCCACCAGACCTGGTCGAACTTATTTGCACCTAAGGCGTTTGCACCCTGCCCTCTGCTACCTGTCTTGTTGATCATTGTCTCACTTAATTCTTATAATACTCTGTGAGATAGGTCTTACCATTTTCCCACTGTGCAGATGAGGAAAATGAGGCACCATAAGGTTAAGTACTTCTTGAGTCTTTTCCAACAGACTTCTTTTGACTCCCACTCCCTGATGTCTGAGGGGATGGAGGGGTCCCATAAGTCATTCCAAGAAGAGAAGTGGGGCTGGGGACAAAGTTTCATTCATGGCTATGTACCAAGTTTCACTGATGGCTGTGTACCATCCACAAACTTTTGGAGAAGTTGGGAACTTAATTCTCCCACAGAAAGAGAAGAGTGGCTCTTTTTAGCAGAAAGCTTCATATCACATCTTAGCACATCTGGAATCTGATGAAAAGTGGGGGTTATTGTAATGACTCATAGACTCTGCAAATATTGAAATGTGTTTTCAAGGAGAGGAAATCGGGTTCAGTAATAGTGTGCATTATTACTATTATCCCTAATTTTTATATAGAGAAGGGGTCTGCAAAGTTTTCTTAAAGGGCCAAATCATAAATATTTTAGGTCTTGTGTACTCTGTGGTTTCTGTTGCAGCCACTCAGCACTGCTGGCATAATGTGAAAACAGCCATGGACAATAGATATAAATAAGAATGTGGCTGTTTTCCAATAAAACTTTATTTATAAAGGCAGTTTGCCATAGTTTATGGTTCACTATACAAAGCAATGCAGCTTATGGTACACTTTCCAATCTTTTACTCTGTTGGAGCTAGAGGAATAGGATTTCTAGGAATGTAAGTGACTCACTTGAGGTCCCCAGCAACCTGATGACACACCAGCAAATCAGGCCCAAATGTACCATCGTCCCCCTTCAACCGTAATCCCAGCTACCACCAGACACAGGGTACTGCCCAGAAACTGAAAATGGTTTCTTGCACATGGTAACCATCATGACAGATAACAAATGGTCTTACTATACAAAATCTTTAATAAGCCAGAATGTCTAATCTTCCTTCTTTGCTAGAAAGTTAAATTTACTAGAGCAAGCAGTTATACTACTGTGAGTATTTTAAAGGCAGGGCTTGGGATCATATTTTCTCATGTGTCTTTAGAATCTAAAACAGGAACCTCAAACTGAAAATCCTATAGGGCCCAGCTAGTTATAACTAATGAATGAAGTAATGGAATGGTGCACGTACAGCCCCTCAGTTTTGTCCAGCTCTTTGCGACCCCATGGATTAAGGGGACTCCTGGAGGCAGGCTCCTCTATCCATGGGATTTCCCAGGCAAGAATACTGAAGTGGGCTGACATTTCCTTCTCCAAGGGATCTTCCCCACCCAGGGATTGAACTTGCATCTCCTGCATTGGCAGCTGGACTCTTTACCACTGGGCCACCAGGGAAGCTGCCAGGGAAGTCCTTGTTGGAATGGTGGGGACAAGGGATACTCAGAGTCACATGGCCCATGTCCGAGAGGCAACTGCTACTCAAGCTTATACAAATAATGACCTACAAAATACTATCCCATGCTGCCAAATACTGACATTTCCCAAGAAACACTAGAAATCTAGATTTGAATGTCAAATATTCTGATTTTAAATATTGGCAAATTGCCTCCCGTTGTAACAAAAGGACAGTACAGATTAACTAAGCAGGACCCCCAGACAAATGCTGATGGCCCTATTCCACTTGTAAATCACCAGTTTCTGATCTCTGATCTTACACATAGTAGGTGCTCCACAAATGATGACCAGATGAATTGCATTTCCATTTTATATATGAGCATATGGAGTTCAGTGTTGTCTGTAATAGGGTTCAGTCCTCCCTCTGTTAAGCAAAATCCAGCTTCTAAGAGCTCCAGCAATCTCTCCTCCTCACCTCTGTTTTTCATTAGAAAAGCTATTGACAAATGTTTTCTCAATCAATTACTGTAATCAGTCAGCTGCAACATTTACAGGTCAGGAGAACACATCAACAACTGTCAGGAGGCCAGACAATCATGATTTCCATTTGTCAAACATGCCATCTCTCTCCATTACTATGCAACTCCATCCACAAGTGCAGAACCTCACAAATAAGTGGCTGCCACAAGGCCCGTTAAGGGAACAGCCATGAGACGAGACCACGATGGATGTGGACCCAACTGAAAATTCCATGGTTTCTCAGCCACTTAAAACAATGCCACATAATAGAATAATTAAAACAGAGACTGAGATATTACAGGAGCAACTGAGCTGTTTTGGACACAAAAGAGCGTAATATCCAGTATAGGAGGCATTTATTTTTATGACCCTCCTAAATACAGTGGTCTCTAAACACCTACCCGGCTGGTCTGCTCTGGGTCCCTCTGTTTCATGCAAAACACGGTGACGGAGGGAACAGGAGAATGAAGATCTGCTTTTTATTTATTTCAGTCTGTATTCCTCGAGTGACAGAATTTCCAGGGGAACCATATGGTGATTATTAAACATTTATATAATGCCATCTGTATACTCAGGGCCTCATGAATCATAAATGTGACAAGAGCCCTTCTCAGAAAGTGAAGGATTTCTGTAAAATCTAAGCAAACAGAACTAAGGAAATAAAAGGAGGGCAAGTGATGTAAAAGCAAGAAGTGAGGGGACCCTTGAGGATATCCGAAAACATTGAGAACAGATAGGCTTGGGGTTTAGCAGGGGCAGGGAAGTCATGCTGGAAAATCAGTAATAACAACAAGAATAATAATAATAACTTTTATTTTTGAGCAATTATTATGAGATGGATAAAAAGTTAGGTTCTTTGTAGGGGCTACAGTCCATGGGGTTGCAAAGAGTCCGACAGGACTTGGTGACTAAACAACAACAGCAGCAACAAGGCACGGTTTTCCTTAATGCTGACTACAGCCATATAAAGTAGTGATTACCACTTCTTTTTGTAGCATTTTGAGCATATCTGCGCTCAGAGAGGTTATATGACTTGCCCAACCTCGAAACCTGGGAAGTAGCAGAGACGAAATTTAAGTCCAGGTCTGTGAGGGCCTCCCAGGAGGCTCAGCAGTAAAGAAGCCACCTGCCAGTGCAGGAGCCACAGACGCGGCTCCAGTCTCTGGGTTGGGAAGATCCCCTGGAGGATGAATTGGCAACCACTCCAGTCTTCTTGCCAGGATAATGCCATGGACAGAAGGTCCTGGTGGGCTATAGCCCTTGAGGTCAAAAATATTTGGACATGACTGAGTGACTGAGAACACAAGCACTGAGGGGGTCTTAGGTAATTTCCAGTGAATCTTTTTTAAAAAATATATTCATTTGGCTGAGGAAGGTTTGAGTCTTAGTTGTGACCCAGAGTCTCAGTAGTCATTGTCTCTGGTTTAGCTGCCCTGGAGCACGTAGGATCTTAGTTCTCCAACCTGGGATCGAACCATGTCCCCTGCACTGCAAAGCAGATTCTTAACCACTGGACCACCAGGAAAGTCCCTCCAGTCAGTCCTGATGGTCATGAAGACTCAGCAAATCTCTTAATTTCTTTTCACACTTTCTGGCTTGGATGCATCCATATGACCCAGGTACAAGAGGAGGATCTTTCTCTGATGCCCCTTCCTCCTGAAGACTGTGACATTCACTTTCTCCTTTCAGTTCAGTTCAGTCACTCAGTTGTGTCCTACTTTTGGCAACCCCATGGACCACAGCACGCCAGGCTTCCCTGTCCATCACCAGCTCCTGGAGCTTGCTCAAACTCACATCCATCGAGTCGGTGATGCCTTCCAACCATCTCATCCTCTGTCTTCTCCTTCTCCTCCCGCCTTCAATCTTTCCCAGCATCAGGGTCTTTTCCAATGAGTTGGTTCTTCACATCAGGTGGCCAAAATATTGGGAGTTTCAAGTTCAGCATCAGTCCTTCCAATGAATATTCAGGATTGATTTTCTTTAGAATTGACTGGTTGGATCTCCTTGCAGTCCAAGGGACTCTCAAGGGTCTTCTCCAACACCACGGTTCAAAAGCATCAATTCTTCAGTGCTCAGCTTTCTTTACAGTCCAACTCTCGCATCCATACATGACTACTGGAAAAACCATAGCCTTGACTAGATGGGCCTTTGTCAGCAAAGTAATGTCTTTGCTTTTTAATATGTTGTGTATGTTGGTCATAGCTTTTCTTTTTCCTTTAATGGCAGGTTATTGTCTAGAGGAATAATGAAAATATTGTTAGCAGTAATTATAAAATTAACGAAGACAGCTACTTTTTACTGGATACTTACTCGTGCCCAGAATTGTGGTAAGTTTTTTATATATATTACCTTGTCCAATCTTCCTGACAATACTGTGTAGTAGGAATAATTATCTCCAAATTATACCTGGAAAAATTGGGACTAAGGGAGAATAAATAATTTGCCAAAGGGTGTGAATTTAGTTGGCTCCACTCTAAACATTGGGCTATAATTGGCAGTGAAAGAAGGGGATTTAGGAGTAAAATAGGCCAATCCCTTCAACATAAAGATCCCAGAGAGGGCAAGAAGTTAGCACAAGGTGACAAGGCAGGAAGGTCAAATGGATGTCGAGACAACTGACTCTTCTCCAAGTGCTTTTCTCCAAGTTGCATCTTTTTTTCTTACCTGCTTCTGTTCTTCTATTTTTTGGAAAGCAAAGCCAAGCCCAGGAGCAATTGTGTCATTTGTACATACAAACAAAAAAACACAAGGGACCCAGAATAGTACTCATCTCAAGATCTGGGAAACTGCCTGATTAAGAGTAGTTTGATCTAGGCTTTAGAAAAACCACATCAGGTTCCTCTTACAGCTTGATGCAGGTGGCTCTGACAGTGGTCACTGAGATGGGAAAATGAATGATTGGACAGAGAGGAACAATCACTGTTGATTAAATGGCAGCAACAGACACAGACCTAGGTCTGGTTCCCCCAGTGCATTTTTTGCAAGGAAGAAAGCCATCAGTCTTGAAGATTTCCCCACCCAATATGAGGATCTCTAATTTATTACATACATATATTAGGCTGGATTTTTAGAGCAATATGATTTTTTATTTATAGGAGAATTTAAATACGGCATTTTTCAAAGTGTAAACTTCAGATCTAGCCTATCAGCTAGAGTCATAAATCACGGCTGTTTCATTTCCAAATCATTAGGGAGACTGAAAGCTTAAAGTATTTAATTTATCCAAACCACATGGGGTAGTTTATCATTGTGCATGATGTACCATTTTTTTATTCTGATGCTGACTAGTAAAATTTTGAACAAATCATGCTGAGTTTGAGGGGTGTATGAAGGCAATGCAAATCTTCTCCATCTCTAAGGAGCAGGTAACATGAGAATCCCCATGAAACATTTGCAGAAATGGAAGTTTATATAATACTTATGGTATCTCCCTTATGTGACAGGATGGCTCATATTAGAACCTGTTCTACATGGATAAGTTGAATGTTTTTGTAAGAGGATAAAATGTGGTGATTTGATTGAAATGGATGGCATGATTGAATAAGAGATGCAAAATGTACTAGTCCCCTCTTGGTTAGAAAAGACATTTTTGCCTCCATTTACAAGTCTTTCCCTGAAAATAAAGTGAATCCTACAACACCTGTCTTGAAAATTAACTTGCATTAACAGGAAACTGTCTCGGATTCCCTGATGAGTAAGCCTTTTTTTATATGACTGAGAATCCCATACAGTCTTAAGTACAAGACTGGGAGTAGTTGGATTACCTGTGTCTTTTTATACTTAGGGGACAGATATTTATTAGGATAACAAAGATTTAATATGTTAACAATGACCAAATCTGAGATTTAAGCTCAGATCTGTTTTGGCTCCAAAGCCCCCAAGATGAAGCAATCTCAGTGGCATCCAGTATTTTTCCTTTAAGAGACCAACAGACAGCTCTAGGCAGGAGTAGCTGATGTGAATGTAATTGTCTCCTTAGTTTAAAGTGGGTTAGTTTGTCTCCCGAGTATGACTCTACATTTATCCGTTTTTACTTTTGCATCGCAGCCTTCATTCATATCTGTACTCCCAGGTTCATTGCAGTATTATTCATAATAACTGAAATGTGAAAACAAACCAAGTGTCCATGACAGATGGGTAGATAAAGAAAATATAGTCTATGCTATGTACAGTGGAACATTATTCAGCTTTAAAATCAAAGGAAATCCTGCCATTTGCAACAACATGGATAAATTGGAGGACATTATGCCAAGTGAAATCAGCCAGTCACAGAAGGACAAACACCTCCTGATTCCACTTATATGAGATATACCTATAGTAGTCAAACTCACAGAAGCCGAGAATACAGTAGTGGTTACCAGGGACTGGAGGATGGTGGAGACGGCAAGTTGTTATTCAATGAGTCTAAAGCTTGTTATGCTAATGAACAAAATCTAAAGATCTGCTATACAAAGCAGTGCCTGTAGTTAACAATATGGTATTGTGTGCTTTAAAATTTATTGAGAATAGACCCTGTATCAAGTGTTGTTACCACAAAATAAGAATAACAGCAACAAAGGGATATAAAGAAACTAGAAGTGTTGATATGCCTTCTACTTTGATTGTGGTGATGGTATCATGAGAGTTTGCAGATATCCAGACTCATCAAATTGTACACAATTAATATGCAGTTTTTATGTCAATTATTATTCAAAAAGCTGTTCAGAAAAGAAACAGTTCTCGTATTCCTGCAATGAACTGTATTGTGTTAGGTGATGGACATTCCATTCTAGACCTGCGAGTGTTAAATTCCAAATTTGGTGTTGACAACATCCGAAGTTACTTTCCGGGTTCATCCTGTAACTCTGCTGCTGCTGCTGCTGCTAAGTCACTTCAGTCGTGTCCGACTCTGTGTGACCATATAGACTAGGCAACTCTAAAACCTTTACATGCAAACATCTCCTATCTATCTCCATCAATTTTTAAGTTGAAAAAGTAATGAAACAGATCTGAGCCTCAATTTCCTTATCTGCAAAATGGAAATAATAATAGCTCCTTTCTAATTTGGGAAGATTAGAGGAGCTAAGGTAATATAAAATATAAAGAATAACAATAGTTATACTTTTCTGGTGGTGCAATGGTTAAGACTCCATGCTTCCAAGGCAGGGGGTGTAAGTTCGATTATTACTATTATTGGGCTTAAAGTTAACAATTAACTCAGTGTGATCTAAACAATCCACGGTTTTCATTTCACATAATCTTCACTACAACCTAAAGCTAGAAGTAATAATATTATTCTCATTTTGTAGAAGAGTAAACTGAGGCTCAAGAGAGATTAAGAACTTGCCCAAGGTCATGGCTTAGGGCACCAACATGGCATGATTTTCATAATTCTCCATGACTTGGTAATATAGCCTGAGAGAGTCATGAAGAGTGTAAGAAAGCTGGAATTTTTGTGCCCAGCTTTGAGACAAGTTGGGAGATACTCGTGTGTCTGGGGGATATCTTCATTTCGGTTACATGTTCCCGTGCCTCAGGTCTGGCACAGCCGATTGAAGGTGTTTCAGTGGGCCACACATGAAGGCCAACTCTTCCATCTCAGCAAGGGAAGGGGAACACTCGTACTTAATTAATCTTCTTCCATATTTAAGGCTACACTGTGTGTTTATCTTATTTTGTCCTCATAGTAATGTTTTGTGGTAGGTGCTTATATCCATGTGTGTGTGTGTGTGTGTGTGTGTGTGTGTGTGCTCAGTTGTATCTGACTCTTTGTGATTCCATGGACTATAGCCTGCCAGGCTCCTCTCTCCATAGAATTTCCCAGGCAAGAATATGGACTGCCATTTCCTTCTCCAGGGGATCTTCTCAACTCAGGGATCGAATTTGCATCTCCTGTGTATTCTGCATTGCAGGTGGATTCTTTACCACCACTGAGCTGCTGGGGAAGCCCTGATTTGATTCTAGTCCCAACATTATTATTCTAGCCCTGTGTGGGTTCCGCAATCACTCCCCCTCTTGGATCTCCTTTTCCTCTCTTGAGTAAGTATAACCATCCTTGGCTTCCTAGAATGGTCAATTCATTTCATGTAACCGGAAGGCTTTGGGAAGCTGCATGTTGTGATGCCAGAGTGGTATAAAGAATTCATGACTGAGCTTTCTCCAGGACTGCTGCTTCCTACGAGAACGCTACAGAGCAGAACTGAGACTTGTGACATTCATGCAAAAGTAAGCAAAATACACACACACACACACACACACACACACACACACACACATATATATACAGATAAAATAAAAGGAAAAGAGGGGAGGCAAGTGTTAATTTGAATGGGTGAGCCAGTCAGTAAATATGGAATTGGTGAGAGCACAGCAGACTGATCTCTTCTCCCAGCGACCTTGCATTCAAGATAGCTGAGCTCCATGTTGGGCATCTTGTAGACTTCATTTTTGCCTGTGTGCCTGCTGAGTCACTTCAGTCATGTCTGACTCCTTGTGACCCTATGGGCTGTAGCCTGCCAGGCTCCTCTGTCCATGGGGTTCTCCAGGCAAGAACACTGGAGTGGGTTGCCATTTCTTCCTTCGGGGGATCTTCCTGACCCAGGGTTTGAACCCACGCTTCCTGCATCTCCTGCTTTGCAGGTGAATTCTTAGCCCACTGAGCCACCTGGGAAGCCTAGATTTCATTCTTACATCCCAGTAAGTTACCTGCTATGAGTTGGTATTGGGACTCCCATTGTACAGATTGGAAAATGAAGTTTAGAGAGTTGACATGACTCTGAATTGAGTAAATGAGAGTCGGGTCCAGTTCCAGTCCATGTTGTACTGTTCATGATCTTTCAGCCGAGGAAGTTATTCAGAGATGAAACTAAGCACTATCCACTGTGTGCCGCAAAACAGGGCTTGAGCTCTGGAGGGAGTTACTGTCCGAGTATGACCCAATGGTATACTCATGAGAAAAGACACTGAACAAGACAGGATTTGAAAAGCCCTCTAGTCAGAACACCCACTAATGTTCTACGAGAATAGAGAAGAGCAGGCCAAGACCAAGAATATGAAGTTGACTGCACTGCCTGCCTTCCTGGGATGGGACTGCTGCTGGCACCAGGAGTGGCAGAACCGAGAATAATGCGCTTGAATTTTCTATTGGGATTCCTAGGTTTCAAAATAACCTTACACATATTATTACATTCAGACCTGCCCTTCTGCCACACACCCCTCCGCCATGCTAGCTACTGCATCGCTCATTATCTCTCCCTGGGGCTTTATGCATACCTCAGCTTCCTACCTCCTTCCCTGGGGGTGAGAATGAGTGATTTTTGGAAAGGCAGATCTGGCCATGTGGTTCTCTGACCAAATTCCACTGGTGACATCCCATTATTGAGAGAACAAGAGTCCAAATTCTTTTCATGCCATCCCAGGGCTTTCCTTACCCTTCCTGCCTCAGTTACCGCACTTTCTCATCACACTCAGTATTTATTCTTCCCACTCTGCTGAGCTCCTCACGATTCCTTGATATTCTAAGCACTCTTGATCTTTCGGGATCTTTCCATTTCCTTTGCCTCTATCCATTCTTCTTTTCTCAATTAAATCCCATTTTTCTTTCAATTCACAGCCCCATTATCAGCTGGTAAGATCCTTCCATTTAGAATCAGTCCCTATCCGCACTGTGTTGCCACCACACTTTGTTGACAGTACTGGCAATTTTAAATCACAGCGTGGGATGATGGTTTATAGGGACTGGAATTGATAGTATGTGTCTGTCTAGTTCATTAGAATCCCTGAGGTCAGGGCTTCGGTCTTTTTCATCTTTGTGTCTTTAGCACTTGGCACATTGCCTGGGACATGGCAGAGATACGACACTGTGGAAGTAAACGGAGATTTACTCCATCAGTAGAAAATAGAAACCACTCTAGTTATTTTAACAGACAGAATTTAACAGAGTCAATTGGTGAAGTGTGAGAGGACTGCAAAAGCAAAAAGAATGAAATAGCCACAGGAAGCAGTTATTAACCCTAAGTGTGAAGGAAAGAAAGGAGGCTGGGGGTCATCAGATTTAAGAAGTTTGGAAGAGGGAGATGAAGAGAGGTGCTGGGAGGTGGTACTGGCTGGTACTGGTGCCTCTGCAGGGACAGGATGGGGCCTTCAAACAGTAACAATACTCACTGGTGGGGTTCTTTTGAGGAGGATATGGAGAAAAATTAATGTAAGAAGGTCTAGTACTGTGCCTGGCACAAGCTGAGTCCTTCATAAAGGTAAACCCTTATTGCCCAAGGAGATGGAGGTGCCGCTATGTGTGATGCAGAGGGCTCTAGGGACAGGCAGGATCTTATCGATTCTCATGGCTCTGCTCTCTTGCCTGTGGGGGTGGGTTGAATTGAAGATAATAGATAATTTGTGTAAATAACCCAGAACAATGACTGCCATGGAATAAGTGGAAACTCCATTCTTTCAGTTGTTCGGTAACCCCCACTGTCCCCGAATAAAACAAAACACAACACTGGAGGCATCTTTGACTTCTCTTTCTCCTACCTCCCAAGCACCAACCATCAGCAAATCCATTTGGCTCTGCCTTCAGAAAATGTGTACGATTGGACCATTTGTCACCAGTCTGCTGCTGTTCTAGAAAGGATTGTCCCTAGGAGTGGAAACCTCAGAGGAGCTATTTGAAATATGGTTGTTTTTAAAAGGTTTCATACAATCAGGATGCCATAATTTTCTGTCTCTCTATTCCCATTCCTAACAAAGAGAAGTCTTTTCAATAAAATTTGGTTAAAAAAATATTTTACACAAATATGTGTAAAAGGCATATTTTAGCTCTATTGCTCACTCAAGTTAATAGTATTAAAAATTCTGATATGGAGGTGTGAAAGAATATTTATTTATTGCAAGTCTGCGAAGTTTTTAGAGCCAAGGTTATGAAACTTTTGCAGGTACCAGACTGACCCAAAGTACTTGTTAAAACACTACACCTTATCCCCAGAGTTTTTGATTCAGGTCTGAGATGGAGCCCAATATACAGCCTTTCCAACAACTCCCCAAGTGAGGCTGATGTTGCTGGTCCGAGGACTACACTTTGAGAAACACTGATTGAGAAGGCTGAAAGAGAGGTGAAGGCTTGTTGAAGTCAAACCCTGAGTTAGGAAATCCATGCACTATTATTCATATGATTAATTCACAAATGTGTCTCTTTAGAACTTACTCAGAACTCTGTGTAACAGAGCCCTGTTTTTAGACAGAATGATTCTATTACCAATTTTCCTAGGTTCTAGATTATAGGAATACATGAATAATGAGAAACACTGGCATTTACTGGAGAAAAACATTTATGAAAAAAAACTGGAGGAAAAAGGGTTGCCTGAGAAAGACGGGGAAGTGAGAAACTAGGTAAAGCAGATGTATGAAGTTAAAATATCTAAGTGCTTGCTCTGGTTTAATGAAGGGGCAATTAATCATGAATACTTTATTAGCTCTCAAATTTGATGTCCAGTATAAAAGCCTCTGGCCACATGTGGCTATTGAACATCTGAGACGTGATCAGTCTGAATAGAGTTGTGCATAAGATACATGTGGAACTTTGAAGACTATGAAATAGAATGTAAAATATGCCATTCATGATTTTTAAACACTGAATGCATGTTGAAATGGTAACATTTAGGATATACCAAGTTAAGATCTGTTGTTAAAATTAATTATAATCTATTTCCTTTGACTTTTGTAAGAAGTCTTTATTGAATTTGTTACAACACTGCTTCTGTTTTAGGTTTTTAGGCCGTGAGGCATGTGGGATCTTGGCTCTCCAACCAGGGATCAAACCTGCCCCCCTGCATTGGACGGTGACATCCCAACCACGGGACCACCAGGGAAGTCCCCTTCCTTGACTTACAAAAAAAATGTATTTATCTGTTTTTCATTTTTTCACTTGACTTTTCTTAAACATGGATCCTAGAAAATTAAAAATCACCTCAGTGGCTCACATTTGATTTTTGTGGGAAAGCATTGCTTTGGAACATGTCATTATATTATAGCTCTTGCAGTATTTTTTTTAATTATTATTCTGAGTAATAACGGCGGGTGGGATGGTGGTGATTCAAGATCATTGAGTTCCTTGAGGTGAGAATGACTTATTATTTACAGGGTCTACCCCAAAGCCAGAGCCTTTCAGTGCCTGGCCCATGAGAAATGTGTATTTTATGTTTGTTGAAAGCATGAATACATAAGTGAGTGGATGAAAGAGTAAAAATGTTTGAAGTATTCTATTTAAGAAAGTGAGAGTGGGCTTTCAGAAATATTTCCAGCAAAAGTGGGTAGGATTTTAGAATTCTTAGTCTTTGAGGGTTACAGTAAGCTTCAGTTTTCTGAAAAATGTATGAAGGGGAGGTGCCTCATTCTCTCACAATTCAGGATGGATGATCTGCTACTGTCTTTGGATTTAAAATGCCTCTTTCCCTCCAAACAACACATAAATATTTAAATAACAATTGTACTGTAACTTAGTAGCTCGTGAATCATTTATTGAATGTACTTGGATTTGACATACTTATCATACTTGAATTAAGAAGTGGTAAGATAGGAGTGAAAAGTCCTGGGTTGAAAACTCAGAAGGCTGGAATTAGAATCTGTCAAATCTCCCATTAGTCACCAATGCCCCCAAATTACGCAAGTCTTATGTTATACAAATGGCATCTTAGGTGCATTGTTCCGCAAGGCACATGCTGTGGTTTTAGATGTGCACGATGCTTTTGCTCAATGCTGTAAGCACAAAATGGTCTTGTGTCCAGGTGCAAACTAAAAACGAGGATGCGAGGTGGGAAGAGGGAGGAAGAGAAGCTGTCCTTTGTTCTGTTGCTGTGAAGATTCTTGCTGCCTCAGCCTGTATTAGTTAATCAGCACTATTTCTGGGTGAGCCGCTCCTTTTTTTTTTTTTTTTTTTATAAAACTGGAGAACAATTGGAAAGAATATATGTAAAATGGTTTCACCTAGAATTAAATCTGTAAGCAAGAATGAAATATGAAGAAAGCCAACACATTTCTTTCATTCTACTTCAACAGTGAAAAACATTTTGAATATAATACATTAAAAATACAGTGTCCACTGCTGCTTTGTTCAATATGGTAGCCACTAACCATATGTGTCCATTTAAATTCAGATTAGATGCAGCAACATGGATGGACCTAGAGATTATCACACTAAGTGAAGGAAGTCAGGCAGAAACAGACAGATATCATAGATCGCTTACATGTGGAGTCTAAAAAAGTGATACAAACAAATTTATTTACAGAACAGAAATAGACTCACAAACATAGAAAACAAATATGGTTACTAAAGGGGAACAAGGGGAGAGGGATAAATTGGGAATTTGGGATTAACAGATACATGCTATTGTATATAAAATAGATAAACAACAATGACAAGGGAAATGTATTCAATATCATATAATAATCTATAATGGAAAAGAATCTGAAAAAGTATATATATATATATATATATACATACACATCACTGGATCACTTTGTTATACACCTGAAACTATAGTTAATCAAGTATACTTATATAGTTATCAACTATATAACCATATATAGTATATAACTATACTTATATAATCAACTATACTTCAGTTAGAAGGAAACTAAAAAATCAAGATAAAATTCATTAAATGAAATGAAAAATTCAGTTTTTTAATCATATGAACCATAGTTCAATCTCTCAATGGTTGCATGTGACTAATGGCTACTATATTAGATAGTGTATGGAATATTTATTTCCATCATCAGAGAAAGTTCCATTGGTTGGTGCTGCTTTAGGCAAGTGATTCTTCTAACTTATTTAAGCTCAGTTTCCTGATCTGAGAAAAGAGAAGAAGAATAATTCGGTCTTTAGGTACATCACAAGTCTTATAAATCAGATGTTCTTAAAGGTCTATACGAATGCTACACAAAGGTGAATTATTATCCTTATTGTACTCAATGTGGTCAGTGGAGGAAGGTTGGAGTGAGAATTACTGGCAGGTAGCTGGCTGGATGATCACTGTGTGTAGAGCATAGATCTTTCCTCATGCACCTGCTATATTTTGACTGAATGTATATACATGACTGGACATCTCTTTTGCACCATCTTACCTCCTGTTGGTCTTCATTCCCTACTCTACCCACTGCTGAGGTAACCAGCTGCTATGCAGGACAAACCAAACAGTATCTGGCCTCAGCTCCATCCTACTACCCTTGCTTTTCACCCTGGAGCATCTATGACATGGCCAAGGTGAAGTCCCTGGAGGAATCTGTGCAAACATTTGGGGCACACGCAGCCTTGAATAAGTGAGTCGTTGCCCCCTGATCAATGCAGGGATAGAAGCAGGTGGATAAACATCCTCTATCCCTTAGGTAGCGTGTATGCAGTACATTCCACAAGGTTTCTCTGGAGGGAGGTAGCAGAACTGAGCTGAAGTTGCCCACAGTGGTGACCAGCTCAACTGTGCACCCTGGATAGGCTTTTCTTCATTCTCTGTTTCCCTCTTCAAAATCCCTCTTCTGTTCCTTGGGACCACTTCTCCAGAATAAACTCCCTGGAACCCATTGTCCAGGTTCTACTTTTCTTGCAGGAGTTGGAGGTGGGGGGAACGTAGGCTAAGGCAAGGCTTTGAGATGATACACTAATTTTCATCAAATTTTCTCAAAGTCATTTGAGTTCTGAAATTTGAACAAGTTGCTTTAGTATTGCCCTATGGCCTTGAAGTCAAGGACAAAATTAGTCATGTCAATTAGCCTGCCCATTTTTGCTACCTCTGCAAAGAGAGAGGAAATTGCAGTGATAGGAAAAGGCAGGGATTTGCCATAGTCTCCATGACAACCTAAATCCTCTACTGTCATATTAAAGCCATCAAGTTTTCATGGAAGTGATTAATGTGTGCCCAGTACTGTGCCTGGCCAAAAAGATTTCATAGGACTAGAAGATTTATTTCTCACCCTCTGGGAGCTTATAAGCAGTATTAGTATTTGACCTTTGATGTTAGATTGTTCTTTATGTCAAACTGCATTTTGTTTCTTTCATATTGTTTCATATGTTGTAAATATTTGTTTAGAAAGTAGACTGCAAACTCAATCAGGGTAAGAACTACATCATTTCACTCAACATTTTGCCCTAGGATGGGGTATGGCACAAAGAAGGTGTTCAGTAAATGTTTTTTAGAATTAATGAATGAGTAATAGTAGAACTTATTGAGCTTTTACTTAGTGTCAGGCCAGGGAATAACAAACTACAGTCAGTGAGCCAAATTCATTGTCAGACCTGTTTCCAATAAATCAAATTGTATTGAAACCCAGCCACGCTCCTCCATTTCCATCTTTTCTATGGCTGCTTTCAGGCTAAGTGACAGAGTTGAGAGTCACCACAGAGACCACATGGCCCACACAGCCAGACATATTTACTATTTGGCCCTTTAGAAAATTCTGCCAATTCCTATGCTGGGTCATAGGGTTTTAAGGAGCTAAATTTTCTCTGTGTTCCATGATATGGAAAATGTTGGGAAGGTCTGTAGTAGAATGGAAGTGGAAGACATTGTTCTAGAATACTTCATACCAAGGTGCAGAGAGAATAGTTTGTATGTATAATTTTATGTATAATCCTTTAGGAAGGAGGAGAGAGAGCTAGGAGCCTTCTCAGCAGACCCAAGAACAGGGACAAGCCTTCTACTCCTCTTAGGGTTGTGCCTTCATGGCCTTAGCAGTGGGTAGGAGAAAGCACTCTTTGTTTCTTCCCCAAATCCCCTGCTCCAGATAACCGAGTTCTAATTAAATAGTCATAGTTACCAATGTATGGAAAGAGCGTAAACTGCATGTGTCTGTTCTGTGTTGTATCTGTACTGAATTCCCAGGTCCCAGAATGGTGATTGTGCACAATAAATGCCTATGAAATTGATGTAATTCTCACTGTATTGTAGATGAGGAATATTTCAGCCAGGAGAAATAGTGTTGTTTGTGGCACACACAAAAGTCATGGTCACTGCCACACAGCTAGAGCATACTGGAGGTGGATTCAAACTCAAGAACTCCTGACTCAGTATTTGAATTCTCTCACCTCCAAGCTGTCACTGGCAACTGGGCTCTCAAGCCAGCACCTTCACCATTTTGGGGCTTCCTTTACTCAACCAGAAGACGGGTGGAGAGTTGAGAACTAACTGAATGATTGGCAAACTCACTTCTTAATCTTGGAAGGTACTGAAGGAATCAGCTATTGTTTGCAGCCCTGGATTGAAAGACTAGGTTGGTTTAATTGAGGTGGGAAAAACATTTTTAAAAATAGGGAAAATGTGAAGAAATTACACAGTGGCCAAGCAATATAAACAAATGAGTTCTGTTTCAGGGTGCTTTAGGTCCCCATGTCACAACTAGGTCAAAAATCACTTGAATAAGACTCAAAGGTTAAGTTAACCAGAAAATAAAATATCAAATGGATCAAGTGGAAGAGAAAAAGCCCCTTTTGCTTTCAAACGAATACCCTCTGTTCGGAGCTGGAAAGGGCTTATCTTAATTGCTTCATCCCATAACTATACTTCACATGGGTTCTCTTTGGTTTTCCCAGTGCAGTAAATCTTATTTTTCTTTAACCCATGGTGGTTTTTTTAAAAATTATATTATTTTTCTATTTTCATTCTAATAACTCTTTTCTCTCTCTGTTCATTTTGAAGTTCAAAGGCATGTTCTTTAGAATCTTCTACCCAGTTAGGTCCCCTTATCTGTGACTTGCTATCTCATCAGTTTTATTGTCAAAGCCTCAGTGTGGCTTCAGAGCACATGGTTTATTTTTATTTTTATGTCTTGACTTGCCCTGGGACACATGAGTAATTCAGAAAAAGGTAGCCAAGGGACCTACAGGCCATTCTCTTTCCTTAATTCCCATAATTAATCGCTTTTTAATTGGTGGCAATGATTCTGGCAAATGAGCCTGCAAAATATTTGCTTACTTCCCTTATGAATTGTTCAGCTTCAGCTCCTGAACCCACACACTTAGTTGCAGATGTAGTATGATGAGCTGGCTTGGGGATACTGAGCCAGATTTTGATCTTGCTGAACTGTAGAAGGTTGTTCTGAATTATGAGGGCTTTTCAGATATACCAGAGTTCTCGTACTTGAAACTTTTGAATGTATTTCAACAAGATTTTTTTTTAACAGTCATTAAGGCATTTGTTTTCAACAAACATTTACTGCATTTTCTATTTTACATGCTAGAGCAGAGGATAGGCAGCCAGATTAAGTTTCTGCCTCATGGGCATTTCAGTACAGACAGAATATTCAAAGAAAAAGTAATATGTACCTGAACAGACAAGTAAATGGTGATAAGTGAGATATGAAGGAAATAAAACAGAATGAAGAAACTGAGCTCTGGAGTATGATGTTAAAGATTGATGGGTCAAGACACTTTGAGTAGAAATTTGAGTGGTAAGAAAGAGCCAGGTGAGAAAGTGGTTGGGGGTAGCTTGGTGGTGTCCAGACAGATAACACGGTAAGCATATAAATTCTGAGGTTGGAAGGAGCTTGGTGGATTTGGGAAAAACATCAGAGCCGCCCAGTTGGTTACAGCTCGGTAAACATGGAGGGTAGCAGCTTAAGATGAAACAAAAGAAGTAGGTGGGACAAGATAATTCCTTGTATAGCATAGGCTCCAGCTCTGTGCTGGAAGCCAGGCTGGGTGCTGGATGCTGGGGCTCTAAAGACCAATAAAACACATTTGTGGACCAGATAGCTTGCCCTGAGAGTCTCCCATCATTGCATGTATGAAGCTCCTTCCAGATCCAAGACTCCCATCACTGATGCTCTCCCACTTCCAGGACTTGTCCAATCATACCTGCCATCCTTTATTCCTTGCTCACCATCATAGACCAACGCTCTCAGCTTGTCCCAATGGACATACTAGGCCTCCCAAATTGATTTATTCCCAATTCTTCTGCCCTGTTAAACCCCAAGCTTCTCTGGAATTCACAGTGAAGCATGAACAAATTCTCTGTGTTCCAAACTTCCAATCTGAGGGGTCCCATCACCTCTTGGATCTACACGAAGGCTTTCTACTCCCTAGTGAAGCAGCTTCCTTCACAAGTCCTCTCTCTGGTGGATATGTCATCTTTCACACCCCAGATAACAGTGTCTGAGGGTGAGGGAGTTATATTCCTTTGCCCATGGTATCTTTTCCTACTTTGAAAATTCCAGTTGCTCTGAAGAGCATTATTAGACCGTTATTTTAACCCAAAATTACTTGACACAGAGGAAATATTTCCAAAGTGTTGGCTTTAATTATATATTGTATCATTTTACCTTGTTTGTGTGTGTGTGTGTGCAGTAGGGGAAACGTGTGGTTAAGGGGATAGACCTTGAGATCAAATTGCCTGATTTGGATCTAGGTTCTGCAATTTACTAGCTGTGAGATTAGAACAAGTCAGTTAATGTCTTTGGGACTTGGTTTCCTCATTTCTGAAAGTGGGGCCTCCCAGGTGTTGATAGTGGTAAAGAACCTAAAGGACTGGGGTTCAATCACTGGATCGGGAAGATACACTGGAAGAAGAAAAGTCAACCCACTCCAGTACTCTTGCCTGGACTATTCCAAGGACAGAAGAGCCTGGTGGCCTACAGTCCATGGGGTCTCAGAGTCAGACATGACTGAAGCCACTGAGCATGCACACTTGGAGGGAGGGAAGATATATGTAATTATTATTGATTCATGTTGCTGTAGAATGAAACCAACACAAAATTGTAAAGCAATTTTCCTTCAATTAAAAATAAATAAATAATAAAAATAAAGACAAAAGGAAGTAATCTTAAAAAATTAAATTAAGTTAAAAAATAGGGATAGTGTAGATGTGAAGGTTAAATGAGTTAAGACATGTGAAGTACTTTGAAGAGTGGTTGGCATATTACTGGTGCCATATAAATTTGTTATTATTTTTTATCTACTGATCGATCGATGACTTGAGCATCTGGGTTATTTCTTTTCTCCCTGTCTGCCTGATATCATTCTTGGCAGATTTAGCATCCGCCGTCTATGCATGACTCTGACCTTTCAACCTTTGGCATCCTTAGATCTAATCGTTTCTTCTTCCACTGTTTCTCAGCCATCTACACACCCTAGGCTCTGTCATCTCCAGCTGTTACGTCCACTCCAAAATCAAGATGTCACACATCCCACTTGTATATCATTACCTCCCC
This sequence comes from Oryx dammah, assembly GCF_014754425.2. NCBI lineage: Eukaryota > Metazoa > Chordata > Mammalia > Artiodactyla > Bovidae > Oryx > Oryx dammah. The sequence continues at coordinate 25,726,791 of NW_024070203.1, forward strand.
TCCTACTAGTATAATCACTCCAGCACTTGCCCACCAGAGACTGACATCATTGATCTTAAACCCATTTACCCTTCTGCAGCTTTGTTACTGTCTCTTCCCCCCACCTCATCCTTACTTCTCTCATTAATGAGCTTATATTTTATGGTTATTAAGAGACAAAGTTCTACACTGAGGCATGCTGCTGCTGCTGCCAAGTCGCTTCAGTTGTGTCCGACTCTGTGTGACCCCAGAGAAGGCAGCCCACCAGGCTCCCCTGTCCCTGGGATTCTCCAGGCAAGAACACTGGAGTGCGTTGCCATTTCCTTCTCCAATGTATGAAAGTGAAAGGTGAAAGTTGGACTTAAACACTAGCTTGCCAATTCCTTCTGGGTGACTCTGAGCATTTGAGCAATTCTTTGCAGCCTCAGTTTTCTCATCTGTAAGACTGGAATAACCTTGAGAACTACAGTTTGCCCCAGAAACGAGACTATACACAAAAACTATTTCTCTAATTTCTCCATAAAGAAAGAAAAGAAAAGAGACACACATATGGTGAATTCATGTTGATATATGACAGAAATCAAACCAATATTGTTAAGCAGTCATCAATTGAAAATAAATGAATATTTTTAAAAAGATAGAAAAGAGAGTGGGCTATAGCCCATCTTGCCCTTCCCAGCACCTCTCAGAACTTCAGCTTTTGCCCACGTCCACAGCCCCGTCATCGTCACACGCTTGGTTACAATGTGACTACACAGGTCCTACCCACTCACCCTCTGTACAATGCAGTGTAGATCCTGGGTGGTGGAGCCAAGTAACATGTACTGCAAAAGGCAGTGTGTGGTAGGCAGAATTCTAAGATGATCCCTAATAACCCTTGCCCTTTGCTAATCTTTTCCTATGGAGTGTGAGTTGAACTTGTGAATATGATGATATATAGCAAAATGAATTTAACTGCTATAGTTAAGATCCTTATCTTTTGAATTAATTAAGAGGGAAATTACTCAGGTGAAAGTGAAAAGTGAACGTTTTAGTCACTTAGTCGTGCTCGACTCTTTGCGACCCCATGGACTGCAGCCCATCAGGCTCCTCTGTCCATGGGATTTTCCAGGCAAGGACACTGAAGTAGTTTTCCATTTCCTTCTCTAGGGAATCTTCCTGACCCAGGGATCAAACATGGGTCTCCAGCACTGCAGGCAGATTCTTTACCAACTGAGCTACCAGGAAAGCCCCTGGGTCTAGGGGTTAGAGACAAAGTCAGATTCAGAGCACGAGAATTATTGAACGTAACAGAGGCTTTGTTGTTTTCTAAGATGGACTGTGCATGTGGCAAGCAATATGACTGTCTTTTAGTTGTTGAGGGTGATCCTCAGATGACAGTTGCCTAAGAAATGGGACCATCAGTTTTATTTTAGCAAGGAACTGAATTCTGCCAAAACCTAAATAAGCTTGGAAGAGAAGCCCAGCTCCAGATAGAGGAGCATGAGCTTGGCTGCACCATGATTTTGTTTTTGTGAAACACAGAACCCAGATAAGCCATACACACACTACTTACCCACATAAACTGTGAGCTAATGGAGTTGTTCTAAACTGCTAAATTTGTGTTCATTTGTCATTAGCAATAGGAGTAATTAGGGATATAAGAATCTCACTGGGGGTTCTTTGGTACCCGGCAGGACTTCACTGTGGACTGGCAGAATATGATAAACCCAGTTTAAACAAGTCTCCCAGAGGAATGGGGATTCATGAAGAGTATTCACTGACTATTCCCCATATGATAAATCCTGGTGGCCTTTGTTAAATATGTCATCATCACACACAGCAAAGGTGTATTAGTCATGCTAGCCAGACACCACACTCACCCTGGGTCGTGGGGGAGAATTTTAAGTGACTCAATGCAAAGTTTAGAGAAATAAACATGAAAGAGAGTAGGATCCTGAAGGTTGGCCATAACAGTGAGCTGTCAGTGCCCCCAGATCTGGAGAACAAGGGGAAGGAGCAAGTCCTTGCACCCAGAAAGAGGATCTGCTTCAGTAGAGAAATGGAGTCACTCTAGCAGAGAGCAGTGGGCATGCATGGGGTAGAGGCTAGACCCAGAAGCCTGAACTACCTTTCTCTGTCCAGTGACCTCTGGAATTTCACAAGCGGAAGTCAGAGGATGAAGAGTTGGCATTCATATTGGCCAAGTTAGCAGGATGGAATAGTGTACAGAATAAATCCAAAGGGGCAGACAGTAACTGATACATGACTTAAGCTCTCATTTCTACACGAGATGCATGCCTCAGAAAGCTCCTTTTTGCCGAGTCTCCCACTTGGTCTCTTGTGACTTCTGCAGGCAGTGCGAAATCCAGCACATGGTCTTTGTCAGCTTGTGATACAGAGTTGTGCGTGTTGGACTGAGGGTGTCCCAGGGTCGCTTGCCTGGGGAGGATATTCCTGGAAGACTTTGGCAGGCCGTGTCTATCATGTTGCTGAGAGCTGAAATTGTGGTTTTTTTTTTTTTCTTTTTAGAAAGTTTTGGATAGTTTACATGTATCTTTCCTGTCCACTCTTCTTCTCATTGTCTTGTTCCACATCTCCATAAAAGAGCTCCTTGGGAATTGAAAATTCTGGGAGTCTGGGTGTTGGAGACAAGTTAGTGGAACATAACATGAGAATTTAAAATCTCATGTTAGAATCATATATTAAATATAAGAATTAGAACTGTCATTACCTCTTTTTCTAGATCCATAACCAACTGAATTTGGCTCTATTCAGAATTAACACTCAAACCCCCCTTTAAGTATTTTCAACTTTTTGTTTTCACATCTGTAGATTAAGTTAATCCCATATTAGCAATCAAATATTATATTTTGCTCATTCAATAATTATATGTTTAATATCTTTAAAAAATGTTTGCCTGTTCTCTGCTCCTTTGGGGTGGGGTTGGGCAACAGTTTATCACAAAAGAAGATAAACATGGTTTTTCTCTTCAGACAGGTTCTGGATTACTAATTTTCCTGGCAATGCACAGCTAATACTGGGAGTTCTCTCCTGCAATGTATTAATGAGAATGATAATAAATGTTAAAATGTAAGCATTTTCTCTATGCCAGAAACTCTATAAGGTGTCCTATAGTTCATTTTCTTTTAAAAATTCAAATAATGCCTGTAGATAGTTTAAACATTCATATAATACTACAGGCTTATAAAACTCAGGGGCCACTATTTTAAAAATCATCTGACCAGTTCTAATTATCTGTTTCCTAGTAACAAGTTTATATTATCATTTCTTAGTTTTGCAACTTTAGATTATGTGTCTTTGGCTTCCAAACTGGAAAATAAGGAATTAGATCTCTCATATGCCACAGCACTAAACACCCCTCCTGGTTCTGATAAACCAATACCCGGTGTTTAAATTTGTATATAGGATATATTCTTCATGGCCGAGCCACAGTGTGCTGTGATGACATTTTCTCTTTTTTCTCTCTTTTTTTTTCATTTTGGTGTGTGTTTCTGGAGATAAAAATTGTCCTACATTTTCATTTGTTCCATGTAACTGTCACAAATTCATCCACAAACTCCCTTCTAGGTGGCAAAATGCTGCTTATTATTGTCAAATGCATTAAGCAATCTGTCAGTTAAATTTTTTTTTCCCTTGGAGACCCCCTTCTGCAGTCTTCTCTCTCCTGCTCCAATCTCATCTCATTGCTTGCCGTGCTGGCTGCATCAGTGACCTTGGAGCTTGTCTTTAACATCATCTCAGAATTATCTTCTTTTCCCCACCTAGGTTGTTTCTCCTGTTTCCTCGATCTTTTTCCCTGGCTGACTTTTTCACTTTGATGGAGTATGGCTCCAACAGCTTTCTGAGTAAGGCTGTCTGGGAGGCAATATTTTGGGACCTTGAATGTCTAAAAATATCTTTATCTCCTTCTATACTTGACTGATGGCTTAGAGGGTTATGGGACTCTAGGCTGGAAATCACATTTACTCTGGTGTTTGAAGATGTTATTCCATTGCCTTGCAATCTTGAATGCTCTTATGAAACCCAATGTCACTCTAATTCCTCATCTTTGGGGGGTGATTTTGTAATTCTTTTATAGCAGCTAACTGGACTTTTCTGTGCTGATATTCTTAGAAGAATTATCTCACTCAGTCCTCACACCAGTTGGTAAGAGACAGGAACTGTTACTGCCGCCTTTTTAAGGGTGAAGAAATGAGACACAGAGATGTTAGGTTAAAACCACCCATCAGGTAGGTGAGAGAGCTGGTATTTAAACCTGGACCAGTTTTGACTTCATCACCTGCACTCTTCATCATGATGCCCTAAGACTCTCCATAAAGTTCAGGTTTAACACCACGCTTTGTCTAAGGCCATTTCAGTTCAGTTTGGACCCTCCCCTGGGTCTGAATCTACTGCTGGGACAGCTTATACAGCCCAGACAATGCCTGGCTCCCCTCACACCTCTCTTCCCACAACATCATTGTCTCGATCTTCACTGGGGCCCACTGTGCAATAACCACAATGTCCTTGGAAACTGACTCCATTCGGAATCTGTGTTTTCCACCTTTTAACATCTTCTCTTTTCAACATCTGATATTTGAAAATGCAGGAATCAGGCTCATATTATTTTCCTTGAGTTATATTTGCACTTCATATTTCTGCCACATTCTATAAGGGGGCCTTATTTACATTTCAGTGATTTGTTCTCTTTTCCTTGGCTGCAGATCATACTTTTTCTTAATTTGACACACACATTGAAACTACCTGAGATGAATTTTTAAAAATGTCTCTTCATTTTACTTCTGAGTCTCTATCTTGCATTTATATCTTGAGTTATGAAGGATTCATATTTAAGTACAGATGGAAGGAAAGAGTGTCACTATCAGGAAGTGGAAAGAGCAAGGGAGCTGAAGTGGATTCTCATTTTGGTCCTGGATCTACCAGCTACTTGCCATTGACCTTGGGTAAATCACTCAAGGGGCTTCCCAGGTGGTGGTAGTGGTAAAGAAGCTGCCTGCCAAAGCAGGAGACCTAAAAGACACAGGTTTGATCCCTGGGTCATGAAGATCCCCTGGAGGAGGGCACAGCAACCCACTCCAATATTCTTGCCTGGAGAATCCCTTGGACAGAGGAGACTGGCGGGTTACAGTCTATAGGGTCACAAAGAGTCGGAGATGACTGAATTGACTTAGCATGCACGCACACAATTAATCTAACCTCTCCGAGTCGCAGCTTCCTCGTCTCAATGGTGGCTTAATTATCTTCATCTTCCCTTCTGTTATGAGATGTCACAAGGACAAATTAAAAAAATATGGAGAAAAAAATGGGAAAATACCCTGAATTCTATAGTAGTCTTTGTCACACTGTCATTCATGTACAATCATTAAAATTTTGACCACATCCACTTTATCACTACACTCTTTAGTATTTAATAAATATCTTTGAAATCAGCTTCCCTTTTGTCTTAATTTACTTACATTTATTTATAAAAGAAAATTAGTGGAAAGAAAATAGAGATGGAGAGACATAGGATAGATCATGGCCCAGAGAGAAAAAGTTGCTCAACGTATGTTCTAGAGAAGAACAGACAGGTGTGCATCTCTGACTTAGGACCAATTTTCCACTGTGTTGGATCAGAAAGTAGGATGAGAAGGAAGAGGAAGACCCGAAGCAGTGTGTTGGCCCATCGAAGGAAGAGAAACCTAAGCTGAAAGGGAAGATTGAAGAAGGCAGGGACAGTGACTGAGAGACAGAAGTTGCCATGGCGATGCCATAGCAGGATAATTACCTGTTGGAAGTAGGAAGGTTCTTGAGAAGAGGTGGTAATAGAATACGTGTCCTCATCATTTCAAGTTTCATACATTTTCTTCCTGAGATGGCACTGTAAGAGCAGGGACAGCCATGAGCAACTGCTAAAAATACTCAATGTATCACGTGTCCTACGTTAAATTGTTTTGTATATTGGACTTTATCATATGTATGTGTACGGTACTTGGGGAACACTGCATTGAAACATCTCATGAATACATGGAATTATATGTAATTAGTTCTTCAAAAACACTTTGACTTTCCAATGCTCCCTCATTCTTCCCTGGTAAATGTTAAGTGGTGCCTATCAACTCAAAATGATCCCGTGGGTGCAGCTATATTCATACGGTGCCTGGGGTAGAGGATTGGCATTGGTAAAACTATAAACTTGTTGAAGTTCAAACTCAGGATGTCTTTTGACATCTGGTAAACATAAATCCTCCCCGCTTTTGATTTTCATTTGGGTCTTTCTCCAAAGGAAAAAAAAAAAAATCACTGTAAAGTTCTTGTTCTCACAACTTTGGCTTAGGTAGGAGAGGGTCTGAAATAAATACAGTGGAAACAGTTACATCATGAACTATTTCAAGACCTGTCCTAAAATGGGAACTCTGGGGGATAGTTCAGGGCTCCTTCTTTCTGGATTCCTACAACTAGAAAGCTGAGGGCAAAGAGGATTAAGTGTCCTAAGCTTTATCTTCAGATTTGGGTTTCATGCCTGGGAGGCCAGAGTCCACAGTTGTGCCTGAGCACAGGAAGATAGCCCAGCTCTAAGCCTGACCTACACACCTCTAGCTGGAGCAGGGTCACATCACAGGACACTAGTCATGGGTGATTCTGAGCTGTTGTCTCCCCCACGGGGAAATGCTGAGGACATGGTTTCACAAGGGTGAAAACAAAAACAAAAAACACTCCTGAAATTTGCCCTATTTCCCCTTCTTCCCTTTCCTCCCTTTCCCTCTCCCAAGGCTAGGATTTAAATTTAAATGTGGGTTCCTTTGTAGAATCCTGTATAATGTCTGCTTATTTAATATAAAACTTAACCACTGTGCTTTTGCTGATCCATAATCAGTGCTTGGGCTGAGGGGGTAAGATTTTGAGGCTGGAGAAGAAGGTCAGAGGTCATCAAATTCGGTCCCCCACACTCTGAAATGAGAAACGTACAGGCCAGAGAGTTGCCATCATATGCCCAATGTCACCCAAATGGTTAGGGGTGCATTCAGCCTGGGTTGCAATCCCTCGCCTCCATCTGTTGTAAATCCTCTTGGACAGCCTTTGTGGCAGGCTACCAGGGAAGCTTATTGGAAAGCAGTTAAGAACGTGAGACTGTCTGCAGATGTGATTTTAAAGGTTATTTATTTGTTTTACTGCAGATCATGACTTCCCCTCCATCCGTCTTCTTGTTCCAGGGCCAGATTCTACCCTTTGATGTTCTTTGTGGCATTCTCATTGCCTTTGGCCTGAATCAGAAGTAGGGCTTGACCCGAAGCTACTTGTGCCTTTATTTGCTCTCAGAGGACTTCCCCTCCCCCAGGAGGCTCTGAAAAATCAGCCTTCCCAGAATTATTTTCTATATAAGATGTGTCCCACTCTCTGTGTCACAGCATCTTCGAGCTGGAGAAGACCTCTAAGGTCAGCAGTCCAACCCCTGACCCAGTTCAGGCTTGTCTTCCAAAAATTTCTTGGCATATGGTCACACAGCGTTATGACTGGGAGGTACCTTGGGGACCAAAGAATATTCTTGGTTTCCTTTTGTAGGTAAAGAAGATGAAGTTTGGAGAGGTAAAGTGGTTCATCCCCATGCAGTTGGAGGAGAGAAAACTAATTCTGGCTTCTGACCCCGAAGCTGTAGCTCTGTCTATTGTGTTTCATTCTCCCCTTGATTAAATGCTTCCAATAATTGTTCTGTGAGTCATCTATTCATTTGTTAATCATCGTTAACTTACTAAGTCCCTATTTTATCCAGTACGAATAGTATAGACAAATTGCCAGTACAGCAAGGAAACCCACACGTCAAAGTCTTTCTTCCCTAAGACAATCATTCTTTTGGAGGCTGTATTAGTTTTCTAATGCTGCTGTAACAAATTTTCACAAAATTGGCGTAAGACAATGCAAATTTATTATCTATAGTTTAGGAGACCTAGAGACAAATTGTTGTTTAGTCACTAAGCTGTGTCTAGCTCTTTTGCAACCCCATGGATTATAGCCAGTCAGGCTCTTCTGTCATGAGATTTTCCAGGAAAGAATACTGGGGAGTGGGTTGCCATTTCCTCCGCCAGGGGATCTTCGTGACCCAGGGATCAAGCCTACATCTCCTATGTCTCCTGCATGGGCAGGCAAATTCTTTACCACTAGTGCTACCTGGGAAGTCTCAGGATCTCCTAAGGGCACCTCAGGCCTCCTGTGTAGTCTGAGGGTCCATCACTTATGTGCTTTTCCATCCTGGCTCTCCTGTGCTCTGCTATATACTTTATGCTTAGCTCCATTGTTTAAGTTCAGTAATGGTCCTCTAGCTTTAAAAGTTGGAAAACCTCTCTCCTATTTATAACATCTAAGTATGGTCATCAAGCTATCCTTCAATACTTCCAGTGGTGTGGAATTTAATACTTAGAAAGGTTGCTTATTCTGATTCTGATATATCTGTATATTGGAAAGTGCTTTGCTTTGTCAGGCAAATTTTATGTCTAGGTAAGACCCGTATTTCCAAAGCAAAGAGCATTCATATGATGGCCTAAAATGTGTTCTACATGGATGAATTTTCTATGCACACTTGAAAAAAAATGTGTATTCTGCTGTTGTTGAGTGGAATTTTCTAAACATGTCAATTGTGTAGAGCTGGCAGATAGCATTGTTCAGTTCTTCTGTATCTTGACTGATTTCCTGAACACTTGTCCTAGCAATCAATGAGAGAGAGGTGTGGAGGACTCCAACTTTAATTGTGGATTTCTGTATTTCTCCTTTCAGTTCTATCAGTTTTTATTCCATTTATTTGGAAACTCTATTATTAAGAAAGTTATAATATCCTGGCTTTTCTTGGAAGCATCTTCCTTTCTTTTGACTTGGGGTTAGTTGGTTGTCCTGTGACCTTAGTACTCTGGTTCAAAAAATGTTGTGAATCTGCAAATTTTTCAGCATTGTGTTTGCAGTACTGTGGCAATGTCACAGACGCCTACTTTCCATACCCTAAGGAGAAGACAAAAGCCTTTTACAGCTTCTTCTAGGAGAAGTCACAGGTACTAAGTGGGTAAGTTTTACTGTGGGTTTTCAATCTGTCATCCATGGAGTTGAATCCAGTAAGCACTTTTGGGCATCTGGTACTACCAAATCTTTTTTTTTTTTTAACTTTTAATTTTATATTGGAGTATAGCCAATTAACAATATTGTAATAGTTTCAGGTGGACAGCAAAAGGACTTAGCATTACATATACGTGTATCCTTTCTCCCTTAAATAAACTCCCCTCCCATTCAGGCTGCCCTCTAACATTTAGCAGAGTTCCTGGTGCTATAGAGTAGGACTTTGGGACTCCCACATCGTATCTTCAAACACTTCACAGTCTATTAGGAGTAATGAATACACTAGCAGGTAATTTTTGAATAGCACACAGGTGCTAAGGTAAAGGTAATCTATGTCAGGGAATAGGGAGGTAAATGCACAATGCAGGTAAGAGACAAAGGACATTTCCTAGGGAAGATGACATCCACATTAGTTCTTAAAAACATTTTCCCCAGTGTGGAAAGCTAGATAGGGCCTTTTCAGCAGAAGGAGCAGGATGGTCTGAATTCTAGAATTAGCAAAATTTGTGCCTGAAAATAATGATATGAAAAGAATATTATGTCCTACTCAGAGATTCTGTTGTTAACAATTGGGTGTAAGGACATTCAGACTTTTTTTCCCTGACACAGATATTTACAGACTCATGTAAAATGAAATACCATAGTATAGTCTGAAAGATTTTATAACTGCTTAATAATATAATAATGCTGAATAATTCTCCCTATTGTTAAACATTTGGCTTATTTTTATTTATTTGCTTTCATAAATGAAATTGTTAAAAATATCTTTAACATGCAGAATTTTTGTGTTCCTTTTTTTATTCCTTTTGATTTATTTCATTGTATTCATAATAGGGTAAATTTCTGAATTAAAGATTACTGACATTTCCAAGGCTGTGATACATGTGACTGAATTGTTTTCCAAAGTGGTAATACCAATATTTACTTTTCCATTAGTTTATGAAAGTGTTCATCTCATCACAACTTTACAGGCATTTTTTATTTGCATTTTAAAAAACTGGCAAATTGATAGGTTGAAAATGGCATGGTATTAATTTTTAAAAGTTTGCATTAATTTGAATTTGAGTAGACAAGGCAACTTAAAACTATTTCTATTAGCAATTTTGCTTCCTCTTTTGTAAATTCTCCTTTTACGCCCTTTGCTTATTTGTGTATTAGAGTGTCTGATTTTAGGCTCCTGTTTTGGAGTTTTGAGTAATAGGATCCTACTTGTTGTCTTTAATTATTGTGAAATATGACTTTTAGAGTCTAGAGCTGAGGTTCCAAATCTGACTGCTTGATACTGCCTTTGGACATGTGTGTGTGTGTGTGTGTGTGTCTGTGTGTGTGTGTGTGTGTGTGTGTATTCCTGAGCCCTACTCACAGAAATTTTGATATTTTTACTCCAGGACAAGGTTCAGGAGTCTACACAAAGAATCCAGAGGACTAAACGATCTATCAGCTCAGTCTGGGAACCCCTGCTTGTTTTTCATGCTGCCTTTCTTGGTTATCATATTCAGCCTCTTAGTTTCTGCTCTTCACCTGGGGATAAGAGAGCTGAAGGCTGGATTCCAGAGGATGAGCATGGATACTATTGGAGAATATGGAACACTGGCTTTTCAGCTGGGTTTGAATCCCAGTTTGGGCACTAGGTCACATTTGGCTGATCTTCATTTTCCTCACTTTTAAAATGGGAGAATAATATTATCTATGATTACTACTTTACTACCAAATCAAGGCTACCATTAGAAAGAATTTTGTAATGATCCTGGGATAAGATAATAAAGATCTGAGGCAAAGAAAGGAAAAAATGGCTCTGAGAGACTTTAGGATGGCAAAATTGAAAGGTTATGCTTCAGTCACTTACTCTTATTGCAAGCTAAATGTGGCAAATACTGTGAGCAGCATTTGCCTTGTATTATCTCATTTGATCTCTGCACTGCCTTTGAGATGGGTGCAGTGCCATTTTACAAATGAAGAAGCTGTACAGAAAGTGTGAGTGACTTGCCTAATCTGACATAATTGGGAGAATGGAATTATCAATCACTTACTGAGATGAGAAAGACTCTAGAAAGAAAAGGTTTGGGGATGAAGATTGGGAAGTCAGTATTATAGACGGTAAGTTTGAACTATCTGTTAAACACCAAGTGGCAATATTAAAGAAGACACGTGTTTATGACTGTGGAGTTTGAAGGAGAGGTCTGAACTGGAAATATAAATTTGGACGTCGTTAGCATGTAGGTCAAGGCAATGGGCTTCCCAGGTGATTCAGTGGTAAAGAATCTTCCTGCCTATGCAGGAGCTACAGGAGATATGGGTTCAATCCCTGGGTCAGGAAGATCCCCTGGGGAAGGAAATGGCAACCCACTCCAGTATGCCTGCTTAGAGAATCCCATGGACAGAGGAGCTTGCTGGGCTACAGTCCATGGGGTCGCAAAGAGTTGAACATAACTGAGTGAGTGAAACCTGATCTCATGATGAGCACAGATGAGAAAGAGAAGGGGTCCTAGGTGTGAGCTCTGGATCTGGTGTTAAGAGGTCAAGATTAGGAGAAATTGGTAAAGAATATTGAAAAGAAGGGGCAACGGAGAAAGAAGGAAAACCAGGAGACAGTGGCATCTGAGAAGGTAAGTGAGAAAGAAATACCAAATCCTCAGTAAGTATTTGTCAAATGAATGAAAGATATGTCTAGGCAGAATTCAAATACAGACCTTTTTGACCCAATGACTTACACATTCTTATCCAATTTTAAAACACATTCTTATTCAATATAACAGGGGTCAACAAACTTTTTGGCTTCCCTGATGGTTCAGTGGGTAAAGAATTCACCTGAAATGCAGAAGACACAGGTTCAGTCCCTGAGTTGAGAAGATCCCCTGGAGGAGGGCAAGGCAACCCACTCCAGTATTCTTGCTTGGAAAATCCCATGGACAGAGGTTCTTGGTAGGCTACTGTCCAAAGGGTCAGAAAGGGTTGAATGTGACTGAGCACACACAGAGCAAACTTTCAAAGATCCAGATAGTAAATATCTTAGAATTTGTGTGCCAACAGGCAAATCGAGGCCAAAAATATAGAAACTTAGCTTAAGGGCTATAAAACAAAACAGGCTGATGGCTTGTGGCCTTGGTTTGCCAACTTCTGCCATGCACTCTATTATTCCCTTTAATTCGAGGACTCTTTATTACTGAGATGATAATACTCAGGCATGAATTTAATCAGCAATCTCAGTCTCATATAAAACTCTGCAGAACTCCAAATAGACTCTCTTCAGCAGTACCATAGTTTAACTTATGTTCTCTGTATAAAGGTGGCCTGTATCTAATCCAGCAATTTTATTTCTCCCAAGACACTCTTTCTTGTTCCATTTTGCTTAGCTATATAGCTGGTAAAGAAATGGAGCACAAAAGCAAGCACAGAATTTGCATGAGGGTATTTGTCATAGACTGCAGCCTCTGAAGTGGGTTTCTGGCCTGATAGCATAATAGGAAAAAGGGTACTTCCTTCTCCTCTGTTTGCTCTCTGAATGTCAAGAGAACCACTGATGAGACCTCAATGAGGCACAGATATTTTCCCTGGGGTCAGACCAAGGGTGTCATTATGATGCATGACTCCCGAATATGAACTCTGCCCACAGAAACACTGTTTTTCAGAAGATAAAGTTCAAACTTGATAACATTGCTATTTTTTTTAACTTTCTTCCCCCAATCAATCCTAATGACCTAAAATCATTATTGCATTTCCTCTCCCCTACAGAAGAGGAGAGGAAATGTCTACTCTCTGAAGGTTAAAGTGTTAGTTGCTCAGTTGTGTCTGACTCTTTGCAACCCCATGAGCTATAGCCCACCAGGCTCCTATGCCCATGGAATTCTCCAGGCAAGAATACTGGAGTGGGTAGCCATTCCCCTCTCCAGGGGATCTTACTGACCCAGGGATCAAACCTGAGTCTCCTGCACTGCAGGAAAATTCTTAACCATCTGAGCAGTTCTAGATCCATTCATGCCTGGATGGTGCTTCCTAGATCCACCCTGGCTATTTATCTCCTCAAAGCTGCTCTCCCCTAAATGTATGTACAAGGACACATCTACTTGTTGGGAAAATGCAGCCGCACACATTACTCACTCACCTCTCAGGACATGTGTATTTGCAGATATTTCCAATCAATCATGAAGTGATTGCTCTAGAAATTCTCCCAGGGGTCAACCCACCTTCTTGGGGTTAATTATTAATTAATTATTTAAAAAACCAGTTTTATTATCATAACTAACCACCTTTGGTGAGTGGCCTCTGAATATTGAGGGTGATCAAGGGTGTTAAACTCATGGGCTTAGGTGACAGGCCAGGCCCTGTCCTCTCAGGTCTTGGGTCTTTCTGCAGAATATTGTACCTATTCTTGCCTTGGGATTGGAAGTGAGACCTTTCTCCGCTGTCTCTTCTGTTATTTGGCAGATGGGGCAGGTCTGTGAGTGCTAAAGGTTGCACACAACTTCTTTAGTAAGTGATCAATCACTACTTTCTTTAAGAAAAAACATTTCTTCCTTCATCTTGGTTCTTGAAGGTTTCTTTTGTTCAGAATCCTTATGGCCTATTCAATAGAGATTTGTTATTTGTCCTAAAACCTTTGTGGCTTAAGGAAAATGCTTTGTGAACTACGAGACCTGTAAATTTTGTAATTTTTCATTCTCAGGATCTAGAATAGGGCTTGGAACAAAGTGAATAATCAGAGAATGTGTCTTACATTACACTTAGGAGGTGGTTTATTAATGTTGTCTTGTTGATAGATTTGAAGGAGATAAGATAGACGTGGGAAGGCTAACTTAAAGCCCTGACAAATCAATCGTGAACTTCTCGCAGGCAGGGGATAAATATTCTCTGACTCAGTAAATGTTGTTGATGGAGCTTGACTCAGTGCAGTGGCTGTGGGAGTGAAGCAGAAAGAGACATCTCAAGAAATACAGTGGAGAAAGCAATTTCAAGAGGGAGCTGGCCTGAATGAAACAAGATCATAGATGGATGAATTCCACGTTTTTGATCTAAAGACCGGCAATCAAACCAATAGTCAAAAGGCACGGGTTCTAAGTCTGTGTTCCTCTCTTCTGTTATACTGCTACGTCGGCCACTTAAACCTCTTGGCCTCAGTTCCCCATCCTAAAAACAGATATAAAAAATATCTGCACCTAGTTATTGCAAGAGTTATTGTTACTATGTTACTTCACCTAATAACAACTCCCTTGGGACTTCCCTGGCAATCTGGTGATTAAGATTTCACCTTCCAATACAGAGTATGTAGGTTCGATCCCTGGTTGGGGAACTAAGATCCCACATATCTCTCAGCCAAGGAGCCAGAACTTAAAACAGAAGCAATATTGCAACAAAAATTCAGAGACTTTAAAAATGGTCCACATTAAAAAAAAATAAAAAATAAAAAAACTCCCTTTTAGTGCACAATCCAAAGACTGAAAAATATGGAAATTTTTTCCCAAAAAGGCAAACAGAGAGGTAAGCTAATTTTGATAGGAGAAGGAATGAGCAATTCTTGGAACTCTGAATCCACAAAGCGTGTGCAAGGCTTGTCCCAGGAGGACCTGAGGGCTGGTAACATGTACAAAAGAGCATTGTCTTCTCTAAATCTGCCCGTAATCTTGTATAGGCTCATCTGTCACTTTAAAGGGTTAACTGGAAACGAGATGTCATCTTGTCAGCCTTCATGATCTCTTCCAGCTGAAAGTAATCCTGCTCAGCTCTGAGCTCCCACTCCAGTCTGTGATCTAGAGCGGAGGTTGGCCAATAACAGCCCATAGGCCAAAGCCAGTCCCCTGCCACCTGCTTTTGTAAATAAAGTTTTTTTATTTACATGCTCATTTGTTCACATATTGTCTACAGTGGTTTTCACACACAGTAAGAGTCGCAGTGGAGACGATATGGCCTGCAAAGCAGAAAAAGTTTATTCTTGCGGTTTTTATAGAAAAAGTCTGCCAACCCCTGTAAATGGAGAGCTGGTTATCATAACCCAGAGAGCGATTCTCTCCATGAGCTGCTGTTGGTTCATGAGCTGATAATGAATGGTTCATATTTTTGAGTCTTTAGGGTGAGAGGACAGGCCCAGGGTGCTGCCTTCTTGGGAGCAGGGGTTGTTCTCATGTGTCCCTCCCCAATTTCCTTCCCATGGGCATTCTCAATTCTCCCCCACAGTCAGGCGTTCATCCCTGAAAAACCATCATGTCCTTCCTATGCAGGTTTTCCAAACATAAAAAGTGAACTTTAGTCCTAACCAAGTATAATTTTTAGAGAATCTAGAGAAAGGGCATATGAGGTTGTGAAATGTGACTTGGAGTAAAGCCGGCTTCTTAAGTAACGTAGAGAAAGAAGACATGGTCCCTGGTCTTGTGCAGCTCAGTCTCTGGAGGACCAGGCCCGATAACCCGTAGCTACAGTCATGGCCAGCTTGACAGCACAGCTCCCAGAGGTTAAGATCCAGGCTCCCTCACACGCATGGACTCTTTCCACAGCCTTAGCAGTAAGTTCACATGATCCATATGTTTTTGTAAAATTGGCAATCGAAAGATATTTTAACCCAAATAAGTTGCATTGAACTTAGTAATTCTGTTCTTTTCCTTAAACAAGAACTCCTTATAATTGCATAAAAGTTCATGTCCCACATCACCTGGGTCTTCCTCTGATTCTCTTGCAAAATGACATTGCCCTTATGTGGGTATTCCCAAAGAGGAAAAGGAACACCTAAGGGTATCTGGAGGAAATCGAGAAAGACGGCATTTGACCTAAGGCTGAGCAGGATTTCTCTAGGCAAACAGTGACACAGATGGGGGAAATCAGTGGAGTGGGGATGGAGTTTTCCTCTAGGATAAGGAACAGTATTCAGAGGTGAGAATACTTGCCATGTTTGGGGGCACAGAAGTTTGGGACATAGCATAGTCAAAGAAAAATGTTTTAAGACAAAGTCAAAAGAGAAGTAAGCTTTAAAATATATATATTTTTAACAGAAAATGAAAATGGGGAAGCAGTAGTGGCTAGATCAGAGGTGTGATTACATCTCATCCTTAGAAAGATCCCTCAGGTCATCTTGGGAAATTCCTGATAACCTTGTCAACAGAAGATACACTGAGATGGGAGAAATATTTAGAGGAAAGACGACATATTGCTGCTTTCATGACTGGGGCAGGTGGAAGGGCCAGGGCAGTAGGACTCCTGGATTTTCTCAAAGTTTTCAGCTGCCTGGGCATAAGGGAAGGAAAGAAGACATGCCTGCTTCTTTTAATGTCCTTTCCCCAACCTCACCATTGGCAGTTCTTTCTAGGAAAGCCTTCCAATGTGTCCATCAAGCCACAAATCCACCTTTCTCACAATTGCCTTGCAGTTCAGCCACGGGCCACAAAGAATAAACAGCCTGTCCACCATCGGGCCCTGCTGCTGCTAGCAGGGTGAATGGGTCCTGCAGAAATGAAGAGTTACGAAGAACCAAGTCAGTAACAACAATGCAGATAAAATGTGTCCCCAAAAAACGTCATGGAAAAAAGGGCTTCTTAAACTATGTTTTTAACCCTAGAGAAATCTGAGATGGATTTTTCCGTTAACAGGAGTCTCTGTTCCCAGTTTCGTCCCATCCTCTCAAAACTACCAGGAAAAGCCAATTTACCATGGTCCCTCTCCCACTGCCCCACCCCCTCCACATCTCAGCATAGCAGTCTTACATCTCAGTCATCACTACCCCAGCCTCCTACTCCCTTGATAAGGATCAGCTGACATTTCATCTCATCCCCCCAGGTCCCTGTCACCCTCTGACATGGTTGATTCTCTTTCAGGAACACATTTCATCCTGCTCTTTTGCCTAGCTTGGGTGTGGCTGCCCTAGGAAATCTTGGACTCTGGTAGCCCTCTTCTGGGTCCCCATCACATGCCTCCATATTTCCCTTTGCATTTACCACTGCTTTCTCCAGTGTCTGGGTAGGGCTGGCTTTCTTACAGGGCATTCACACTGGCCATTCCCGCTGCCTGGAACACCTGCCCCTCTGACTTCTCTTCAGTAGCCACTCTAACCCATTAAGCTTAATTTGCAATCTCATGACCTCAGAAAAATGCTTCTTTTTTTTAAAAAAAATTATTTCATATTGGATTATAGCTGATTAACTAGATTTGATAGTTTCAGATGAACAACAGAGCGACCCAGCCATACGTATACATGTATCCATTCTTCCCCAAATTCCCCTCCCACCCAGGCTGCTGCATAACATTGAACAGAGTTCCCTGTGCTGTACAGTAGGTCCTTCCAATCAAAAAATGGGCAGAAAATCTAGATAGACATTTCTCCAAAGAAGACATACAGATGGCCAAGAGGCACATGAAAAGATGCTCAACATCACTAATTATTAGAGAAGTGCAAATCAAAGCAACAATGAGATATCCCTCATGCCAGTCAAAATGGCTAACATCAAAAAATCTGCAAACAATAAATGCTGGAGAAGGTATGGAGAGAAGGGAACTCTCCTACAGAAAAGTGTTTCTTGAAACTCTAGTCCATACTGCCACCTCCAACCTGTGTCCCATGTCTCCAATCTATGTCCTCATCAAAGTCCTTTTCAAAGGCACTTATCCCAATGCAATTTAGCTTACTTCCAGTGTGATTGTTAATGTCTTTCTACTCATTAGTCTAACAGCTTTATGAGAGCAAGAAAGACATCTATCCTATTGCCCAAATTATCCATCTAATGCGACCACACTAGGAAATCAGCATGTGGTCAGTGAATAGAGTTCACTTCACTCTTTAGTTTATCAAGTTGAAGTTGGGTCAGTTTTCTAAGACAGAAATCAACCTCTCTGCCAGTTAGCAGCACAGAAGATGGTGCACTAGGCTTTCCTCTTAGAATAGGACTTTGTCCTGTTGGAGACAAACCAGCAACCCTGAAGAGGAGGGAGTTTAGCCAGGTGAAAGCTAAAGTATTGGTTTGTTTAATCAAGAGAAAGTCATTTGTCCCCACTTCTCCCCTCAAAGAACTGAAAAGAACCCTGGGTATTTATTGCAAACCAGCTTCCAGCCCTAATCACAGTCTTGGAAGTGCGCCATTCTCTAATAGACAAAATTAGGTTAAAAGACTGGGGTTGGTCATGTGGTTTCAGATAATGGCCCTATACTTAGGAGTTTTGTTCCAAATATAATCAGATTCCAAAGGCCTATGAGAGTTTATTTATTTATGAAAATAAGGACCCAGAGCCTTCTGAAATCCACGTGTTAGTGTAGTGGCCCCTGTGCGCTGGAGCAGAGTTACTCTGAATATATAAAGAAATAAATAAAATAACAATAAAGCTGCTCTGACCCAGGAAAGTCACAGCCTGAGAGGCATATTTTTGAAGCAGCATTTATTTTCTGCTGCTATAAAACATGCTCCCCTTAGGAACACCCTTCTGACTGCCCCAGAAATGCTGATAGCTGATGCTGACTGTGCATCCTCAGTCCTGTAAGCCCCTTACAGGGGGTGGTCAGCCCCGCCCCTTCTCACCCCTGGTCTTGCTGTTTTCTGAGAAATGAAAATTCTTCATCTGAGGAATGAAATAGAGATAGAACAGGCTCTCAAGTTGATGGGTCTGTTTCAAAGCAAGGAGCAGGGAGGAAACCTAACTAGCGAAGAGATTTGAATTTTAAAAAAAAAAAAAAGATTTTTTGCCCAGCCCCCACTCCCTAAACCCTTCCTGCCCAAGTTCATGTTTGCTGAGGCCTCTTTTAGTCAGCCCTACTTCCTGGGCTGCTTTCAGAAACAGAGAGAAGGGAGCTTAACAAATGTTTCCGTGTTTGCTTTTGAAGGGAGGACAGGTAAGAAGGAACCCATTCACCAGGGGATTGGTGAGCCGAAATAGCAGGTGGCAGCGGGGCGGAAAGAAAGGAAATCCGAGAACAGAGAGCATTTCGGTCCGGGACCCCCTTATCTGCCCTTATGATCAGAACGTGACTCCTGATTGATTTTGAGGAAAGTTCCAAAACCCCAGGTTATTTGCATCCTTTCCTTTTCTCACAGAGGTCTCTCAGGTGTGTCTAGTCATAAGGCTTCTGATTTATACTGACTCCTAGTTCCTCTTTCTCAGGTGGAAGCCTTCCTGACCTCTTGAAATAATTTCTACTTCTGAGGAGTGGTTGGAATTAACTGTCCCTCTTGTGCTGAGTATCTTACATGTGTTAGCACTGGGTTAGGGATGGGAGCCATTCAGAGAGAAAGGCCTGACCCTTCCCTTCATCCTAACTCCATGTGTATATCTATTCAGAACAATCACAGGGCTAATCAGGTGCGGGTCCAAGGTCAGTGTAACCTGGGCATGGTACCTAGCCTCTCTGGGACTCAGTTTTCCTATCTGTGAAATGGGACAACCATTTCACTTATTATTTTATAGGAATGTGGGGATCCAATGAGATGATAGGTGTGGAGGCATTCTGTAAACTTTATATCTCTTTGATACAAGCTACAGGGATTAAGTGAGTGGTGTGAAATAGGCTCTCATCTTGACCCTTACTGTACATTGGAATTTTGTCAGATGCCATGAAAAAAAAAAAATGCTGATGTCCTGGAATCATTTCCACAGACTGGAGTAGGAACTGTTAGGGTCCATTTTTTCAAACTCCCCCTTTTTTTTTTTTTTGAAAAAATTATGCAGTCAGGTTTGGAAACTGCTTGGTAAAGAAGAGCTGTGGATGTTGAGAGAAAGGAGACTGTGTGCATGGGCACGTGCAGAAAGGAAAAGCCTTGAAGGAAAATGTAGGAATGTGAGTGGCTGCAGGGACATGTTCCAAGGGGAAATGGTAATGACTGCAGCCATGAGATAAAAAGACGCTTACTCCTTGGAAGAAAAGTTATGACCAACCTAGATAGCATATTCAAAAGCAGAGACATTACTTTGCCCACAAAGGTCTGTCTAGTCAAGGCTATGGTTTTTCCTGTGGTCATGTATGGATGTGAGAGTTGGACTGTGAAGAAGGCTGAGCCCCGAAGAATTGATGCTTTTGAACTGTGGTGTTGGAGAAGACTCTTGAGAGTCCCTTGGACTGCAAGGAGATCCAACCAGTCCATTCTGAAGGAGATCAGCCCTGGGTGTTCTTTGGAAGGAATGATGCTGAAGCTGAAACTCCAGTACTTTGGCCACCTCATGCGACGAGTTGACTCATTGGAAAAGACTCTGATGCTGGGAGGGATTGGGGGCAGGAGGAGAAGGGGACGACAGAGGATGAGATGGCTGGATGGCATCATGGACTCGATGGACGTGAGTTTGAGTGAACTCCGGGAGATGGTGATGGACAGGGAGGCCTGGCGTGCTGTGATTCATGGGGTCTCAAAGAGTCGGACACAACTGAGCCACTGAACTGAACTGAACTGAACTGAATGGGGGCTGAGTGAAGAAAAGTGAGAGGAGGTCCCTGGTAAGTCCATTCATTATGTAGTAGTGCACTGCCGGGACTCAGGAAGGCAGCACCTCTTCCAGGAAGGCCTCAATGTCTCTCATCCAAGACTTCATAATACCTTGTACTTCTCCATGTCACTGTGCTGCTGCGTTGTATTCTATCTGGGCGTGTATGTGATTGCCCCAGTGGACCGTGCTTTCTTTGAGGACACAGATGGTTCCAATTATCTCTGAATCCTTGGCACTGAGCGAGGGTGACTGGCACAGACCAAGAGCTTAATACATGAGGGTTGACTGACAGGAAGTGGACACCTATAATGATGTCCTTTAGGTTTGACTCTGCCCCTATTCAATGGGATGCCTAAGACCAGCTATTTTGTTTCTTTGTGTTTCAAGGTCATCCTGTTGTGAGAGTCTATGGCTCTAGGAATTGAAGTATTTGAGTAGCACTGGGTCTGGAAAGAGGTTGACAATCAGTGAAGTACCAGGTTAAATAATTAGGAGACTTTAATTCAGGTCAGTGCTTCTCAAACGTTAATGTGTATGCTAAAGTTACCTGGGGATTTTGTTAAAATGCAGACACTAATTCAATAGCTATGGGGCAGGATATGCTGAGATGCTGCATTTTTAACGAGCTCCCAGGTGATGTTAGTGAGGTCAGCCCCTGGACCACACTTGAATTGTATATATTCCCCAGGTGAAGTGGCTGCTGCTGGACCATGAACCACATTTGGAGTAGCAAGTCATCAGGCCGTATCTGTGTGATTCCAAAAAAATTTTTACTCCCACTCTGAAATAATAGATTAAAAACAATTCTTTGTTGGCTAGAAAAACGGTATTTAGGACCACCAAATCTGGTTTCTAATCCTGCCTCTATCACTTCCTACCATGTAATTTTAAGCACGTTAGCTCAAAATTCTTCATCTCAGTGTTTCCATGTATGCTGCTGCGGCAGCTAAGTCACTTTAGTCATGTCCGACTCTGTGTGACCCCGTAGACAGCAGCCCACCAGGCTCCCCCGTCCCTGGGATTCTTCAGGCAAGAACACTGGAGTGGGCTGCCATTTCCTTCTCCAATGCATGAAAGTGAAAAGTGAAAGTGAAGTCGCTCAATCATGTCCAAAGACTCTTAGCAATCCCATGGACTGCAGCCCACCAGGCTTCTCCGTCCATGGGATTTTTCAGGCAAGGGTATTGGAGTGGGTCGCCAATGCCTTCTCTGGTTTCCATGTATAAAATGGAATAGTTAAATTTGTCTCAAGTAGGAAGACTCATAGAAAGTGAGAATTCAATAGGATGATATAGGTACTGCAATTAGTATGCAGTCGGTGCTTAACACATACTAATTCTCGTCTTACTGACTCAGCAACACCGGAAGTAAAGATTCAGGAATTAAAGGTTTTTCTCTTCACATAGAGAAGTTAAGCTTTGAAGGAAATGCAGTACCTTTCACTTCCTTTCTTTAGTGGGCATGAAACCCCCAGGTGTGTCTCAGTAGAGAATCAGTGGAAAGAAAAGAGTAAAAGTGAGAAACTCTCAGAGGACCCTGACTCATGCTCCTTAGGAAGAGCAACCTATCTGCAAGCCTTTGTAGGGAAGCTGCTAAAGCCAGTCTGGGGAAATAGAAAGTGAAAAAGACAAGATAAAGACACCGGAACTTCCCCTGCTATTACCGCCTTACAATACAAGCCTTCTTCCTTCAACTCTCTGCTTTTAATCCTGAACCCTGAGTCCTGCTGGACTAATTTTATTTATAGACACATTTTATTTATACAATTAGGATGAAGGGATCAGGACAGCTTCATTTTTTGTTCTCCTGGAAAACAAGATATGAACAGAAATATTCTTATCTGGGTCCCATGTAGTAACCTCCACAATCATTTCTCAGGCTCCTAAATATCAACCTTCAAAGGTAACCCCTGGAGTGATTTTTCATGACTTTCTGTTGGTGTGGGTGTAATTGGTATTGTCACTTTCTCACTTTTTTTTTTTTTTTTACTGCCTTCTGGTTTCCAGCTATCTATTGGGCACAAGCTGACCCTAGGCTGTTCACATGGCATCTTTGGGGGACTTGAATCAACAACTTCCAGCTCAGGTGGGTTCCTGCTCTATATTTAGCTCTCTTATATGATACATTTGCTAATCCTAGTCAGGAGTTAGGAAAGCAATCTGATTAAGGATATAATCCTGTGACCATCTGCTTGATTTATCACTCCCGGAAGGAATTTGAATTTTAAAAGAAGAGCTTCCTAAAGCAAATGAATCCCTGATCTGGGAAGATCCCACATGCTGCAGAGCAACTGAGCCTGTGTGCCAAAACTATTGAGCATGCGCTCCAGAGCCCAGGTGCCACAACTACTGAAGTTCAAATGCCCTACAACCTGTGCTCCACAAGGAGATGCATTGCCACAACTAGAGAGTAGCCTCTGCTGGCTACAACTAGAGAAAAGCCCGTGCAGCAAAAAAGACCCAGCATAGCCAAAACTAAATATAATTATTTAGAAAAGATAAGGCAAATGAGTCATTTTGTGGGTTACAATAACTGTTCATTGTACGTATTTGGGGTATTGAAAAGCATACACATGTACAAGCCTAAGTTTTACATTCTGAAGATCTATATTAGGATTTGAACATCTCTAGTTTAGAAAGGCTATCACTGATTCTGATACCCAGTCAGAGTTGCAAAATCCTATCTATTAGTGAATTATTGCAGAATATTGTAAGTTTTGCTTTGTCTATTCTTGACTTAAACATCCATTCTGTTATCCATGGCTATATAACAAAATACCTGAAGACCTACTGAATTAAAGAAAATGAATAACTATTTCTCATGATTCTGCAGCTTGCCTGGGCTCAGCTGAGTGGTTCTTCTGCTCCACATAGTATTAACTGAGTTGCTTATTTGGCCATATTCAGCTGATGTCTAGAGCAAGCTGGGTGGCCTTAATGATCTGAAAAGTCTTCACTCATGTCTTCAGGGCCTGTTCTGCAGGCAACCTCTCTATGTGAATAGCTTGAGTTTTCTCAAAGCATGGTGGTCTCAGGATAATGAAATTTCTTACAGTGTTGCTAGCTCCACATATGAAAGCAGAAGCTGTCAGTCTTCTCAAAGGCAAAGCTTAGAACTGGCACATCTACTATATGCCTGCCCAGGCTTAAGGGGATGTGACCTATAGTATATTTTGATGGACAAAATGACAGGTACATATAGGGAGGGAAGGAAAATGTGGTGTCATTTTTGGAAACTATCATGACATCTTCCTACCAATTTTCTAAAGAACAGGAACTTGAAACATAGCACCTGCTGAAAACTGTCAGTCCTTACACTAAACAAAAAGCATGCAAAATGTCCATTTGGATCAGATGAACATCTGAGACCACCAATACTTATCTGAAAGGGATTAATAACTAATGGGATTCCTGCCTCTGTTATATTGCTGGGAAAGTGGCTAATTGACCAATTCTCCCTGGTGACTCAGTGGTAAAGAATCCGCCTGCATTGCAGGAGACTTGGAGGAGATGCAGATTTGACCTCTGCCTCAGGAAGATCCCCTGGAGGAAGAAATGGCAACCTGCTTCAGTATTCTTGCCTCTAATATCCCATGGACAGAGGAGCCTAGAGGGCTACAGTCCATAGGGTTGTGTCAACTAAAAAAATATTGTCACAACCTGAAAGTAGGGATTTTATTTAGTGAGAATGTTTAGGACTCCGAGCCCAGGAGACAGCATCTCAGTAGTTCTGAGAAAACTGCTCCAAGGAGGTAGGAGGGGAAGTCAGGCTACATACAAGTTTGCAACAAAGCAAGCAGGCAGTCTGAACATCAAAGATCAGGTATCAAGTTAAGGAATTTAGCATTCTGTGTATAGGAAGATGCAAGCCTCTGGGCTCGCTGCATTCATTCCTTTCATATGCACCTCAGCTCTCTGGGGCCAACCCCCTTTCCCTGTCCACCTTAGGGTGAATGGCAGATGGCTGCTTTTTGCATCCCCCCAGCTCCACAGTAATCATTGTGGGGGGTGGCAGCATCCGCTGGATCACAGTTTTGGGAGCCCTCATTCACATTTGGAGACCAGAAATCACCAATGGTGGTGATATTTCTGGTTTGTTAATATGGCAGGAGATATTTCCATTTCACAGTCGCAAAGTGCTGAGCATGATTGAGCATGCACACATGCACACAACTAGAGAAGACTCAGACTAACACTCCACATTCAGTTTGCACTTTCTGAAAGCCCAAGGGAGATTTGTGGGAGGGTGGCACAATCAAGGGGAAAGAACGTGGCTTTGAGCCTAACAGAAAGGGCTGCCAGGTGGGGTGAGACTTTTGGTGAGTTAATTTCCTGAGCCTCAGATTTGTCTTCCGAACAGTGTACATGTTACCTTCTCTTAGACTTTCTGTGAAAACTCAAGGTGATGATATATACAGGTTCCCACTGAACTGCTTGGCAAATATATTTCTTATATTGAGCAGCATTGCTCATTCTTAAAAAAAAAACAAACCTAACTTTGTGGAAGTATTTAAAGTTGAAGAGGAAAGAAAACACTTATGGGAGAAGGAAGGAGAGAGAGCAAACAGCTAAGTGGATATTTAATGAGTAAGAGTACATCATTTGAAATGTAGAGGTTCATTTGTTGGGTGAGTCAACCAAAAGAATTTCTCTGATATTGATAAGCATTGTACATAGCTTCATTTTCCAGAACAGTGATTCCATCTCCCTTGGAAGAGTCATATCTGCTGGGAAGTTTAAGGAGGGAACCTTGTGAAACCATCAGTGCTCTAAGCCAGGTAGAATGTGAAGAAACCAGGAGAGTAGAAAAGAATAGATTACAAAAGAGCGGTAAGTGAAATGAAAGTGTTAGTCACTCAGTCATGCCCTACTCTTTGCGACCCCATGGACTGCACCCCTTCAGGTTCCTCTGTCCATGGGATTTTCCAGGCAAGGATACTGGAGTAGTTTGCCATTTCCTTCTCCAGGGGATCTTCCTGAACCAGGGATTGAAACCAGGTCTCCTGCACTGCAGGCAGATTCTTTACCAACTGAGCTACCAGGTAAGCCCCAAAGAACAGTAAGATGCCTGGAATTTCACACCTATCTCATGTCTTTTGTAGCAAAGAGGAGATTCCAGGATACATGGCTACCCCAGGCACTCCAGTGCATCCTTGACCTACTGGAACAAGGACCATTGTTCAGGTCATTGAACAAGGAACAAGGATCAACCCATTGATCTAGCTTTGAACACACATTTCCATGCTTCTGTCTAGAGTGATGCAATTATACTCTCCTTTCAAAACCAAAGGAGTCTGGTGGGCTACAGTCCGTGGGGTCGCAAAAAGTGAGACATGACTGAGCAACTAATGCTTTCACTTTTTCTTTTTCAAAACCATAGCCCGGTAGTTAATAGGGAAGAAGAATAGCAATGATCTAGTCTCTAAGAGTACCTAAAGAGAAATCAGTGGGGGTCAGGGGGGGAGCTTTTTCCATTTCCAAGATTTTATTTTTGGGATTAAGAGATAACTTACAGGGCAGGAAAGAAGAGCTAAAATGATGTAACGTGAACTGGATGGCGGCTGCTATGCTGCGGACTTGATCATGTTTCTCTCACTGTATATTTTTACAACAACATTGCAATAGCAGCTCTATTAATCCTAGTTTAAAGATGAGTAAATTGAGGCTTAGAGAGTGGGTGAGTCTGGGCAAAGATGAATTCAGAGTCCAAAGTGTTCAATCAAAGCCTTATTATGTAAGAGTAAGATGAAAAATCAAGAAGATGTGTCATGAATCTTTCTGCCTCAAACAGAAAAACATCCTAGAACTGTAACTAGATAAAACTGCCTGTTTTCAGAATGTGCAGAAAATTTTGACAAAAATTTTAGAAAGATATGGATAATTTGAATGATTCAAATAGCTTTGATCTAATAATATATGTAAGGAGCCTACAAATAGGTAACACTAATCATTATCTTCATCCAAGTAACAACTGTAAAAATCCAGTACATACTTCATCACAGTAAAAAAAAAAAAAATACTACTTTAAAAATTTCCAAAAATAGAGATTTTTGAGGTTGCAACGTTCTGACCATAATTTTGTAAACCCAGGAATAAAAGTTCATACAACCAACAAATGGAAAAGCCAAGCAAATATATATTTTTTAAAAAGTTTAACCACTGGAAAGGTATAGAGTACTCCAATATGCAAAGAAGTAAAAATAGAAATTAAATCTTATCTAGGAATCCATGAAAAGTTGATTACTTGTTATCAAACCTATTGAACATAAACTTATAATTAGAAGGAAATGTATAGCAAACATGCTTTAATTATTTCATTGAAAATAAATAAATAATTTCAATTAAGAGTCCAGAAAAAGACATGTAAATCATGAGGGAGTACCTAGGAATTGACAAATGTAAAAGGAGAAATTCACAATATAGAAAATGATAGAGTAGAAAAGATGAAGAGGAGCAAAATCTGGTTCTTTTGAAAAGACCAATGAATGAAATTACTCGTGATGAGCCTGCTGAAGGGAAAAAGGGTGTTCACTTCATGTGCTCCAGAGCAGAGTGGAAAAGCGGAAAATCTATAATCAAAACCCTGCTTGTATCCTGGGCTCCCCTGGTGGCTCAGTGATAAAGAATCTGCCTGCAATGCAGGAGATGCAGGTTTGATCCCTGGGTGAGGAAGATCCCCTGGTGAAGGAAATGGCAACCCACTCTAGTATTCTTGCCTGGGAAATCCCTTAGACAGAGGAGCCTGGTGGGCTACTGTCCATGGAGTCACAAAAGAGTAGGGCACAACTTAGTGACTAAACAGCAGCAACAACAGCTTGCGTCCAGAGCCCTGTCTAATACATCATCCACTATGAAAAAGATCAAAAGAAAAGAACATTATAAACTGACACGAAGATGGTAAAGAAAGGTTTTTCAATGTTTACAGGATATACAGGCTATAAGACATTGAGATAACCTACATACTTATTCCTTTCCCTTACATGGTCACAGAGCAAATCATGTTTGGTGAACACCACGCTGTGGCTGGTGTCCAGTGATTTTTCCCATTTTTGGAACACTTGTGCAATTCTTCCATCAATGTGGAATTTATGAGATCCAGGGAAAGGTGAGGAAACTGACACTAAGAGGAATAAAATGACCAGGCCAAGAGGAGAAGCCAGAATCGGACCTCAGGGCCTTTATTGAATCTGGTTTATGTATCAGACACAGTTTTACATATGTTATATAGGAGTAGACTTTATGATCTCTGTTTTGCCAGTACTAATACCAGTGCACAGAGAGGTTCAACAACCTGCCCAAGGCCACACAGCCAGTAAGGAGCAGGATCTGAACCCAGGCTGCCTGAGTCTGGAGCCCATGCTTGCAAACATTTCACTGAACCACTTCCTAATCCCTGCTGAATGACCTGGGCTCTCTTGCCGTATTTCCCCCATCTTATTGACTCCTTTTACGTCTCCTTCACGTCTCCTGGCTGGCCCAGGATCTGTAATGGGATGTTAGGAACTGATTAGGCTAGGAGGGGTGCAGCCACGTGAAAAGAAAAACACACGCTCCCCTTTCCCAGCTGAACTGTTCTTTCCTTCAGCTGATCCTTCCCCTGTTATATAAATGGAACGTTATACAAATGTTTCCGCCATGAGTTTCCTTTCAAAGGATGAATAAAAGAATGAGGCGTTTTGTTTTCCTTTGTTCCCTGGTAGCACCTATGTTAAGAATTTGTGCTTAAAACATGACTCACTAATTCTTGGAGCAAAGCATAAGGAAGTGAATAGACCTAATGCTTCTGTGAGATGTGGGCTCAAGCTTGTGTGGGAAAGAATCAACTGGAACCACTTAGGCAAAGTTTCATTCAAAAAACAATTCCTGCCTCCTCCCCAACAGCTCCCAACATGATTGTTGCGTTCAGGGAGCCCCATTTGCTTTCTTGTATCATTGTCAAATATTTCAGGCAAGTGATATCTAGTTCCTTTGCATGTGGGTGTGTGCCGAATTGTTTGAGTTTATAATTATTAACTGAATCATCAGTTTGCCGTTCGATAGGCAGTTTGGATTTGGGAATAGTTAT
The DNA here is from genome assembly GCF_014754425.2 of Oryx dammah. NCBI lineage: Eukaryota > Metazoa > Chordata > Mammalia > Artiodactyla > Bovidae > Oryx > Oryx dammah. The sequence continues at coordinate 25,755,297 of NW_024070203.1, forward strand.
TTACAGAACAAAAGTGGGAGGGAGGTGGTTTAAATACAGCGCAGGGTAAATAAGCTTGAAAAGTACTGAATTTCTGTGGACTTCAGTACAATAAGCTTTCAAGTAAGCCTGATGCATTTTAATTCGCTGAGCCTGTGTATGCTCTGGGCAGAACAGACCGTGTTCGAGGAGTGAGACCTGAATCTTAGCACACAGAGAGACATTTTCAGAACCCGCTTTCTAGAAAGTGACCTATGTGGGCCACATGCACTTCCCCACCCTCTCCTGCCCCAGTAATTCTATGGCCTGGAATGTTCTCATTATAATTTGTTGGCTCCAGGGAGCTGTATGAATGTTGGTGAGTCAGCGTGCTGGCTACTGTGGATCCAAAGCAGGCTGCCTGGGTGTGCAGGATGTTTGGTTTGGAAGGAACCCTCTTCCTTGAATTTCTTTTCTTCGCAGGAGACAGTGAGGAGTGGGAAGTCTCTTTGGGTGTGACTGTTGATCTCTTCCCTCTTCATCGCTCAGTACCTTCAAAGACATAAGTCCCAGGGCAAGAGGCATTTGGAGAATCAGCTAGAAGAACACTCAAGGGGCCATCTTTTCTGGTGGCTGACAAAATTCCACCCCCCCCCAATATCCCTGGCTTGTATATCCATCTGATCTCACAGTGTATCAGAGGATGTACTGGTTCCTCCCCAAAACTGCGGCATAGCCTGAAAATCAGGCTTGTCACCAAGTTTTCACTCCTTATCAAAATGATAGAATTCAGTACCCCTCCCTCTGATCCAGGCTCAGAAGTATTAATTATCACCTGTATTCCCATGATTGCTGGGATTGCTACAACCATCATTATTACTGCACCCTGACTCTTGCCTCCACATCACTGCCCCCATCTGCACCATCAGCACCACCACTATCAGTAAGTCAGCCACCAAAAGCTACCATCTTAGCTGCTCCACAGTCTACACAACCACTACTAATGATGTCATCATCACTGGGAGGTCCAGTGGCTGGTGGCTCAGTGGTAAGGAAATCAGCCTACAATTCGGAGACACAAGAGACCCAGATTCCATCCCTGGGTCAGGAAGATTCCCTGGAGGAGGAAATGGCAACACATTCCAGTATCCTTGCCAGGAAAATCCCATGGACAGAGGAGCCTGGCAGGCTACAGTCCATAGGCTTGCAAAGAGTTGATTGCTACTGAACATGCACACCTTCATTTAATTCAGCATTTATTTATTGAGCAGTTACTGAAATAGTTATAAACTGAATACAGCATGGCATTCTACCAGGCTCTAGAGATATCAAGAATAATATTCCATGATTTCTGCCTGGGAGGACAAAAGTCTGTAGAGGAACCTAAAAAATTGTATAAAAGGCAATTATGCAAGACATAAGGAAACACGTGTTGTAGGAGAGGTATAAAGATGCTGGATTTACTGAAGAGTACAGTAGAAGTGAAGTGAAGTCGTTCAGTCGTGTCTGACTCTTTGTGACCCCATGGACTGTAGCCTACCGTGCTCCTCTGTACATGGGATCTTCCAGGCAAGAGTACTGGAGTGGGTTGCCATTTCCTTCTCCAGGGGATCTTCCTGACCCAGGGATCAAACCCAGGTCTCCACATTGTAGCTTTACCATCTGAGCCACCAGGGAAATCAGGAGGATCAGCTTCAATGTCAATTTTTCTGGGAAACTGGAAGCTGGAAATCATTTCGGCTCCAAGTTAACATAATAGCCAAGCTAGAATAATTAAGACCTAATTAATGTGCCTGACAATATGTCTAGTGCTGGTCGATGGCTCAAGAATATCAGGGCTCTAGGCCACCACTAATGTAATCCCCCTTCCTTTGCATTCATGGATACAAAATGGTGAATCTCCTGTGACCAATTGAATTCAAATTCAGGGAAGGCAGAGTGGAGGGAGACCTCCTCACTTAAACCTTTCTACTTTGACTAGGTAGAGAAAACATCTCCCTTAAGGACTAACAAAGGCCCTTCAATGTGTCTTTGGCTAGAACTGAGTCTTATGGCTACCCCCTGCTGCATAGGAAGCCAGGGCTGATCACCTAGCTTTTGTGTCTGTCTAGCTAAGGCAGAAAGAGAAAGGGAAAAAAATTGACTGAAATCACTAGCTGTTATGAAGCCAAATGACTACAAAAGAAAAAAACTACAATTCTACCCAAAGAAGCCTTCTGTGATTCTCTAGAAGTTTCTGAGAATCATTAATACCTTGCACCATTGGTTGGCAATTTCTTTGATAAATCACACCCAAATAATGACAAAAATGATAATAAACAGAAAGATGCTTAAATATTTGTTTAACTTTTGTCTACTCATTAGCTTTTAAGATTAGAATAGGGTCAATGTCTGTCTTGTTCGTCGGGATTTCTGTAGCATCTAGCATGGGACTTGACATGTAGTAAACATTAACACTATTTAAATGAATACACATAAGAATGAATAAATAAATAAACAAGATCCTTGAGATCTGTTGAGACTGATGAAGAGGATTTCAACATCAGTAACTATTGAGATAGATGTATATATTTCTATGTATATTAGATTTTGATATCTTATTTCTGCAATAGTATTCCAAGCATGTTTGGAGTTTTCTATTTTATACTCAGGCTTCTTGCTAAAAATTACCTTTGTACTTTCTGTATTTTATTTCTGTAGTTAACATGATAGTGAGTGAAAAAGCTAAAGTGGTTCAAGGTTAATTTTCTGAATGAGGGTTTGAAAAATAGCAAAGAATTACACAATAATATTTATAAACAAGCATTTCCACTTTGAGTGACCCTCCTCTTTTTCTCCTTCCTCCTTCTTTTTATTCTTTGGGTTGACTATTGATAATGGTAAGGAAAATAGATAATGTAGCCTTGGGCCTCTTTCATTATGATGAAATTAAGCTTTATTTTAATGTGTAAAGTTCCATAATCAATTGCAAATTATAAGCAGCAGTCGGAGTCTGGTTAAAGAGAAAAGCTTGGAACAACAGCTAGCAATCTTCTCTTGTTTTTTAAGGAGTATATGAGAGGGAGAAATCATCTTTATTATAAAAATTAATTAAAATGTTTATTATGAGAAACAAATAATAATGATTTTCTTTTACACTTTGTGAAGCAAGCTGTTAGATGTGGAGTCATTTGAAGGCTTCTCTGTTCAGGGCGTGATTATGCACACTCATTCCTGGACTTCTAATGACGCTGCTTCCTCCATTATTCCAAGGATAATCTACTGCCCAAGCCTTGCCAGCTCTACAACATTCATTTATCACAAGATACATAAAGGTATCACATGCTTGAAATATTCCTTAAACCTGTCTTGCACCATTTAGTTTCAATGAAAACTTCTTGTCCAAACTTTCAAAACTCTGATTGAGGAGGAAGGAGGAATTTTGTCATGGGATTTCTCTGGGGAAATTGGCCCTACTTTGGACATACAGTTATGTCCAAATTACCTCCAAAACTTAATAGCTTAAAAGGTAGTCCTTTTGTGATGTCTATTTTGTGCATCTGGGCTGGAGGAGAGCTTGTCTGCTCACTTCTGTTCTGAGCAGCTCTGACTGAGATTAAGGTCACTTGGTGGTGTTCAGATTGCAGATGCGTCTTGTGTCTTGGAAGGATGATTGAAATTGCTGGGGTTTGGCTGGGCATTATTTCCACTTGCATCTACTCCATAAGGCTGGCTTGGGCTTCCTGACAGCATGGCGGCTGGGATTTGAGAGAGCAAGTCCTAAGAAAAAGCATCCTCACAGTATGCATTCTAAGAAGCCCAGACAAAAGCGTCAAGTTCCTTATCTCTGCCTTAGAAAGCCCAGAAATTTCTTTCCCAGAAATGTACTTCTGTGGCATTCTATTGGTCAGTCAAGTCAGGAAGGCAGATTTGATGCTTAAGGCAGACTTACCCTCTTAATAGAAGAAGTAGCAATGAGTTTGTAGCTATCATTAATCTATTTTAGATGGAATATCAAGAGCAAAATCAGGAAATGAGAAAAAAGTGGGGCTTTTTTTTTTCAGATAATTGAGTCATATAGTTTGGATAGATTATTAGGTACATGGGAGTTAAAAATGGAAAGGTAGGACAGAAGACCTTGAAGGCAAGACTGAGAACTTTGATCTTAACAGACTGGGAGATGGAGAACTGATGAAACAATGTGAGAAAAAGAGTGTCCAGGTCAAAAAAGATGTGGGTATTGGTGAAGGGAGGTGCTGAGTGGAGGGACGAGGAATGAATTAGAGGTGGGAGATACTGAGATTTGCTCACCCAAGGGGAGGCAACTGGAGAAGTCTGGGGGACATGTAGCCCAGGTCTGAACCAGGTATTCCTAGAGGATGTGGGAAGGAGGGGATTGAGGGCTCCCAGATGATACCTCAGCCGAGCTTAGTCCTTACTCAGGACCGAACTGTCAGTCTTGTGAATGAGCCATCTGTAAAGCTGATCCTCCAGCCCTGGTCAGCCACCCCAGCTGATGCCACGTGGAGCAGAGGCAAGTTGTCCACACTAAGCCCTGCCCAAGTTGGAGACTCATGAGTAAAATAAATGATTGTTGTTGTTTTAAGTCACCAAGTTTGAAGTGGTTGTTATACAGCAGTAAGTAATTGGAATAAAACCTACTACCATGATATACCCATATCACATTCTCCAATTCAGCTTTTCTCATAATAACATTGATGTCTTGACTTTCAGGTGCAGCTTTGAATCTTTTATTTTGATCAGTCAATTGTTTCCAAATTCAAATTGGGAAATTTAGCCTGTACATGTACCACAAACTATCAGAATAGTGGTTGAAAACACAGCTGAGAATAGTTTTTGAAAAAAACAGGGTGGTGTTGGAGTCCATAGACAATGGCAATTCTCTTTTCATAGGAGGAGCCTTCACAGAGAAAACAAAGAAATTTTAACAAATCCTTAACTAGTGAAAATGGCCATAAAACCTTGAAAGCATTTTCAAAGTCATCATTCATTTATCTGCCCCATCTATCCATCTATCTACATATCCATCCATTACTAGCTGCTCTCTTAATATAAAATCTAGGAATAAGCCTGATCAGTAAGGGTTCATGGGATATGAGAAGAAGAAAAAAGTTATTTTATTTGTAGAGTCTTAGAAATTAGTAAATGATGGACTGTGAATCATATTGATAAGAAAGGCCAAAGGCTTTTCTCAAATGCAGAGGCAGACCTAGAAAAAGTCTGCCTCAAAGTTGGGACCAACTAAGACAATGAAGAATGGATTGGAGGTGAGAGATACTGGGATTAGCTCAGTGTAAAGTCAAATGAGCCAGAAAATTTTTTTTAAAAAAGGACGATTAGGTCTTCGAAGGGTGGTATAGGCTAATTCATTCATTCATCCAATAATCATTCATTACTAAGTACCAGCAGATTATTATGGATGGCCCTAGAGTTCAGTAGTGAATAAGAGACACTATTATTACACTGAATTAATGGAGCTGATATTCAAGGGGGAGAACAGATAACATATATGTAAATTAAGAAAATTAATATGATCATTTAAGTGCTGAGACTTTTGCAGATAATAAAGCAAGGTGACTGATAAAATAGGACTGAGCAGGTGATACTGAAGAGTAATCAGGGAAGACCCCTCTGAGGAAAATACATTTGAGCTGGGATTCAAATGACTAGTTGAAACAAGGAAGGTAAAGAATTGGTAGATGAGTATACCAGGCAGCAGCTACAGCAAATGTCAATGCCCTGGGCAAATACCTTACACAGGCTAGTGCCCACAAGTAGTTTCATGGGATGGAGGGTCATGCAAATTCACTTAAAGGGCCAGAGTAGAGGGAGCCAGGCCAGTCATTTCTTTGTCCATCCATCATATACGTTGGGTACCCTCCATATATCAGGAATTGTGAGAGGCATGGGGGCTGCAGAAATGAAAACCATCAAGTTTCTGTCAAGGACATCATCACTGATTCCCACAGTCACTCTCTGAGGTGAACTGGCACATGATCGAACACTCGCTTTACTGATAGGGAAACCGAAACAGACTTTAATGACTTAATCTGACATCACCCAAGGGGTTAGTGGCAGGGCTTAAGCGTTTTTCTTCCTTCTTTAATCAGGGAAATCATGATGTATGACTTACCTTTTTTCAAATTCTCCTCCTCAGTGGGGTAACAGAGTTTATCTATTGCTAAATGCTTGCAGTTTTAGGCTTCTTTAAGTAGAGTATTTTAAATTAGTATTGCCTTCATTTTACTTATCTCCTGAGACAATCTAAAAGATGAATAGCAAATGAAATAATGCATATGAAAGCACTTTGTAACCTGTAAGCCATGATACAGATGTGAGTTATATATATAGTTTTTTTTTTTTTAATTTAACATATGGCTTCATGTGTTAGCACTGCTTCCTCCTCAGAGATCTCTTGAGGGAAATTCAGAGTAAAACAGATCTCTGGTTGAATGCTTTATAGACATTGTATATTTTCTTTAAAAAGGAGACCATGAGTTCTGAAATTGCCCCATAGTGGATGCTTGATAAACATTTGTTGCGTGAATAGAGGTGATGAAATATGCAAGAGACATGGGTGCCATGTGGTGGGATACTTCTTCATTCTTCATTCGGTGTGGCCACTTACTGTGGAAGAGGGCTGATTTGGGGGCTCACTGTCACCCTAAGGAAACCCTGAGATTACTTTACATGTATGTAGAGAGAGTCCTATTAGCCACCTAAGGAATGGCAGGCATATGTCTCATGGAAGGTTGATAATCCTTTTAAAAGAAGGAAGTAAAATTATCTGGGGATAGATTACACACTGCCTTCAAAGCATTATTAATCTCTTTTTTTTTAACAGTTAGGATTAAAGCCCCTTATTGATATAATATAATGTGTGCTTTCGTTCCTCCAGCTGAACGCATGATCCTTTAAATCAAAAACCACAGTCTCCTGTCTTAGCCTAGAAACTACTCCATGTTGATAGCTTAGGTTTTGGAGACAGGCTGACTGTGTTCAAATCCGTGTTCTGTCTCTTAAATCAGGGTGGTCTTCGGCTAGTGTCCTAAGTGCTCTTTGCCTAAAATCTTTTTCTTTCTTTCTTTTTTTTTGATGAGGATAATTAGTATCTTCATCACAGGATTGCTGGAAGGATTAAGTATTATAGTTAGAGTGACACAATAAATGCTCAAGAATGCTAACTGTATGTGTTTACCTTGAGTGTCCTGTTGGATTATAACAGCTGAAGAAGAAGGTCTGTATCCTAACTCATTTATGGGTCCCTTAGTGCTAGGACTAGGGCAGACTCAGCAAGGTGCTTGTTAGTGCTAGTGCCAAGTCACTTCAGTTGTGTCTGACTCTGCAATTCTATGAACTGCAGCCTATTCAGGTTCCTCTGTCCATGGGGTTTTCCAGGCAACAGTACTGGAGTGGGTTGCCATGCCCTCCTCCAGGGATTGACAAAATGTCTCTTATGTCTCCTTCTTTGGCAACTGGGTTCTTCACCAGTAGTGCCACCTGGGAAGTCCAGCAAGGTGCTTGCCTGGGCATAATATTTGGTGGGAAGCCAGTGGGCAATATAAACAATCAAGATGATTTAATATTTTAATGAATGGCTTTAAAAATCAAAGTTAGTGCAAACATTCCAAGGTGAACATAATATCAACATTTAAAATTAAGACAGGATCAGTAAACTGAACTTAATTAAAATTTATTTAAGATCATCACTTGGCCAAGGGTAATCGTCAGACATGGAATTTCTCCCAGCTGAAAATGAGATAAGCCAAGAACTGATTATGAAATGTTATTGATGAATTTGCTTCCAATAAAACTAGGAAAGTAAAATTATAATAAATTCAGTTTGGGGTATAAATAAAGCCTTTAAATTTAATGTGAATTTTAACGCTTCTATGTTTTGATTTTTCAGCCATTCTAATGTTCTGGAAAAAATTAGCAATTAAAAACTCATACAAAAATTCCTTTGGCCACAAACTCCAACATAGCTTGGCTTAGCTTTGATCTCCCTAGCTTTTGGCTCAGGTTCTAGTATGTAAAAGGGGTTCAGTTCATGTTTGTAGAAGGAACTGGGAGCAGTACCAGGGCAAGGTAAGAGTGTATCTGTATTTTGAACTTCTTTGCAGTGCTTGGTACACTGGCTGGTACCAAGAGGGGCTAAAAAATGTTAGTTGAATGTTAAATAAAAATAATTCACGGACATAGAGAACAAAATATGGTTACTAAAGGGGAGAGGGGAGAGGAGGGATAAACTAGGAGTTTGGGATTAACGTATATACACTACCATATATAAAATAGATAAACACCAAGGACCTACTGCGTAGCACAGGGAACTATACTCAATATCTTATAATAACCTATAATGGAAAAGAATCTGAAAAGAATATATTCATATATATGTATGTGCATATGTATATGTGTATGTGTGTCTGTGTGTGTATGTATGTCTGAATCACTTTTCTGTATACCTAAAACTCACACAACATTGTAAATCAACTATACTTCAATTAAAAAAAATTAAATTTGGAAACAAGTATTCATATAGGAATCAAAAAAATGATTTTACTCCAACTTGATTCAAAACTCAATTCATATTATGTTAACGGATTCAGTGTACTGTGATGTTCAACATGGATTTCAGAAGTCTTATCTATGACATCTTGTCCCATGATCCCCTTACCTGTGTGTGGGCCATGATGTACCCTTCCCTCCACTACAGGTACCACTAAGGCCACCAATTCAGTTCAGTTCAGTCGCTCAGTCTCTCTTTGTGAACCCATGGACTGCAGCATGCCAGGCTTCCCTGTCCATCACCAACTCCTGGAGCTTGCTTGAACTCATGTCCAATGAGTTGGTGATCAATTCAACCATCTCATCCTCTGTCATCCCTTCTCCACATTCAATCTTTCCCAGCATCAAGGTCTTTTCCAATGAGTCAGTTATTCGCATCAGATGGCCAAAGTATTGGAGTTTCAGCTTCAGCATCAATCCTTCCAATGAATATTCAGGACTGATTTCCTTTCAGGTTGACTGGTTTGATATCCTTGCAGTCTAAGGGACTCTCAAGAGTGTTCTCCAACACCACAGTTCAAAAACATCAATTCTTTGGGACTCAGTTTTCTTTATAGTCAAACTCTCACATCCATACATGACTATTGGAAAATAGCTTTGATTAGACAGAACTTTGTTGGCAAAGTAATGTCTCTGCTTTTTAATATGCTTTCGAAGTTGGTCATAGCTTTTCTTCCAAGAAGCTAGTGTCTTTTAATTCTATGGCTGCAGTCACCATCTGCAGTGATTTGGGAGCCCCCCAAAATAAAGTCAGCCACTGTTTGCACTGTTTCCTCATCTATTTGCCATGAAGTGATGGGATCAGATGCCATGATTTTAGTTTTTTTAATGTTGACTTTGAAGCCAGCTTTTTCACTCTCCTCTTTCACTTTCTTTCATCAAGAGGCTCTTTAGTTCTTCACTTTCTGCCATATGGGTGGTATCATTTGTATATCTGAGGTTATTGATATTTCTCCTGGCAATCTTGATTCCTGCTTGTGCTTCATCCAGCCCGGCATTTCTCATGATGTACTCTGCATATAAGTTAAATAAAGCAGGGTGACAATATACAGCCTTGACGTACTTCTTTCCCAGTTTCAAACCAGTCTGTTGTTCCTTGTAGAGTTCTAACTGTTCCGTCTTGACCTGCACACTGATTTCTCAGTAGGCAGGTCAAGTGGTCTGGTAGTCCTATCTCTTCGAGAATTTTCCACAGTTTGTTGTGATCTACACAATCAAGGCTTTGGTATAATCAATAACCTGAAGTTGATGTTTTTCTGGAACTCTCTTGCTTTTTTGATGATCTAACTGATGTTGGCAATTTGATCTCTGGTTCTTCTGCCTTTTCTAAATTCACCTTGAACATCTGGAAGTTCACAGTTTCACATACTGTTGAAGCCTGGCTTGGAGAATTTTGAGCATTACTTTGCTAGCATGTGAGATGAGTGCAATTGTGCAGTAGTTTGACCATTCTTTGGCATTGCCTTTCTTTGAGATTGGAATGAAAACTGACCTTTTCCAGTCCTGTGGCCACTACTGAGTTTTCTAAATTTGCTGGCATATTGAGTGCAGCACTTTCACAGCATCATCTTTCAGGATTTGAAATAGCTCAACTGGAATTCTATCACCTCCACTAGCTTTGTTCATAGTGATGCTTCCTAAGGCCCACTTGACTTTGGACTCCAGAATGTCTGGCTCTAGGTGAGTGATCACACCATTATGGTTATCTGGGTCACGAAGATCTTTTTTGTATAGTTCTTCTGTGTATTCTTGCCACCTCGTCTTAATATCTTCTTCTTCTGTTAGGTCCATACCATTTCTGTCTTTTATTGTGCCCATCTTTGCATGATATGTTCCCTCAGTATCTCTAAATTTCATGAAGAGATCATTAGTCTTTCCCATTCTATTGTGTTCCTCTATTTCTTTGCATTGATCATTGAGGAAGGTTTTATTTCTCCTTGATATTTTTTGGAACTCTGCATTCAAAACTGTATACCTTTCCTTTTCTCCTTTGCCTTTAGCTTCTCTTCTCAGCTATTTGTAAAGCCTCCTCAGACAAGCATTTTGCCCTTTTGCACTTCTTTTTCTTGGGGATGGTCTTGATCACTGCCTCCTCTACAATATCATGAACCTCCATCTATAGTTCTTTAGGCACTCCGTCTATCAGATCTAATCCCTTGAACCTATTTGTCATTTCCACTGCATAATCGTTAAGGGATTTGGTTTAGGTCATACCTGAATAGTCTAGTGGTTTTCCCTACATTCTTCAATTTAAGTCTGAATTTGGCAATAAGGAGTTCTAAGGGCACCAAGCATTCCCAAAGAGACCAATGAGAAAAGTTTACAATCAAGTAACTGAACCACTTAAATCTCTGTCTCTTGCTTGCATATCTTCTAGATTAACAGCTTTGAAACTTGTTGCTGTTGTTTAGGTGCTCAGTCATGTCCAACTCTTTGCGACCCCATGAACTGCAATACACCAAGCTTCCCTGTCCTTCACCACCTCCCAGAGTTTGCTCAAACTCATGTTCATTGAGTCAGTGATTCCATCCAACCATCTCATCCTCTGTCTTCCCCTTTTCCTCCTGCCTTCAGTCTTTTCCAGCATCAGGGTCTTTTCCAATGAGTTGGCTCTTTGCGTCAGGTGGCCAAAGTATTGGAGCTTCAGCTTCAGCATCATTCCTTCCAATGAATACTTAGGGTTGATTTCCTTTGGTATAGACTGGTTTGATCTTGCTGTCCAAGGAACTCTCAAGAGTTCTTCTCAAGAGCTTCTGCCATGGTTCAAAGGCATCAATTCTCTGGTGCTCAGCCTTTTTTATTGTCCAGCTCTCACATCATGAGAAGATGTCAGCTTTGAAATAATTCTGACCATTATCTTTAGGTCTACATTTTGTATTATCATGATCCCATATAAACATATTCATGTTAATATACATGATTATAACAAAAGTGTCATTACTTCATTGAATTATGTAAGAGGTATTTTTTGTTTAAATTTGATTCAAAATCATTAAAAAGGCATTTGTGATGACCTCCAAGTGGTTTCATGAACTACTGAAGGCCAGGACTCATAGTTTGAAAATTACTATGCATGTGTGCTCAGTCGTGTCTGACTCTTTGCAACTGCATGAACCCTAGACTGCCAGGATCCTCTGTCCATGGAATTTTCCAGGCAAGAATACTGGAGTGCATTGCCATTTCCTCCTCCAGGGGATCTTCCCAACCCAGGGACTAAACCTGTGTCTCTTAGGTTTCTTGCGTTGGTAGGTGGATTCTTTACCACTGAGCCACCTGGGAAGCTCACTGTACTAGACTCTATAAAGTGTTTAGGAGGTGGGAATTACCTGCCTTGGCCAATGCACCTGGTTGGCCCCCAGTGCAGGGAAGGTGTGTAATAAGCTATATGGCTGTAATCACTGATGCTAGTATTTTTTTTTTTTTTGGTATGTTTTGGAGGTAGATATGTTGGTTTGAGTTCCAGCTTTGTTACTAACAACTGTATGACCATGGGCAAGTGATTTCTCAGTCATGAGGCTCATTCTCTTCATTTGCAATGGGAAGGATGACAACAAAAATAATAACAGCTAGCATTTGTTGAAGGCTCACAACATACCAGGCTGTGTATAACGGGATAATGATTGGAATTTGACACTGATGTTGTGGGGATCAAATGGGGTCCAGGTACTTGTACTTGCCATACAGGAGGAACTTAATCATTGCTGGGCCCTTTCTCTTTGCGGCTCCTCTGAGCCAGGACTCCCTGCAAGGAGTTAGAAGTGTGCTGCTTGCTCCGCTGGGTGTTTGGCACTTAGAGCTGGGATGAAGCCAGTGCTTTGAAGAGCACGGTGAGAATGCACCACCAGCCGCATTCTCAGAGATACATCTTCTAGGCTTCCTCCTGGCCCATTTGCAGCCCTTTGGTCTGCTCCATGGCAGTTGGGTCCAGCTGGCCCTCATCCACATTCCAGCATTTCTGGGAAGGACAGTGGTAGTGTTGTCAAGGTCCAGGCCCACAGGACACAGGGCTCATGTCCTCAGGCTACCTGTGGCATTTCCCTCCCAGGACATTTTGATGTTCTCCTCCTCAGTTTCACCAATACATATGACCAGAAAGGAGAGAGGGCTGGGCAAAGTGCCACCATAAATACAAACCACCGGGGATGGATGAACTGTGTGAATCAAGTCTGTTCTGATCAAGTTTTCTGAGAAGGAAGATGCGTTTATGCTTGCTTGAAATGAGGTTCTCAAAGTTTCCAGTTGCACTGGTTCACCCACTCATATTGACTCCGGAGAGTCTCAGTTTTAGCATCTGAGAAGTCATATCTGTCTCAGGAAATACCTTGACAATAGTATCAATTCTAATAGCAATACTTTCGAGATGTGTCTCTTACCTTATCATTACACATAATAACTCCCACTCATTAAAATATAACATGTGCCATTTGCTGGATATAGGCCATTTCAGATCTTCCTAGGAACACCTGGAACAGTGAATTATCCTGACCACTGTGCAAATTAAAAACTTGATATTGAGGCGTTAAGTAATTTCCTTCAAATCATCCAGCTCATAATGGTGTGACTTGAATCAGCACCTAAGCCTGCCTGAACCCGAAGCCAGGTTCTCTGTGGTCCCACATCGCCTGTTCACAGACATGTGCTCATTAATGATCATGGTGCACATTACATTTATTGACTGTTACTGTGGGTGTGGCTCTGTTGTAACACCTTCACATGGTTTGCCGGTTACTCTTCACAACAACTCCATGAAAAAGGTATCTTATTAACCCATTTTCCAGATGAGGACCCTGAAGAATAGCTACACTTACTGAGATCAGGTACTGCTGAAGTGGTAGATCTGGGATTTGAATCCAGGCACTCTGTGCTCCTCACCACTAACTTATGAGGCTTCATATTTGTTTCTTCTGGATCTCACACAATATATGAAAGAGAGTGAACATCATCACTTTGCGAGTAAGGACGCGAAGGGAATGTATTTGCCCAATATTATGGAGCAGTTGGGCTTCCCAGGTGGCACTGGTAGTAAAGAACCTGCCTGCCAATGAAGGAGACATGAGAGATGCAGGTTCGATCCCTGGTCCGGGAGGATCCCCTGGAGGAGGGCATGGCAACCCACTGCAATATTCTCGCCTGGAGAATCCCATCGACAGAGGAACCTGGTGGGCTACAGTCCATAGGGTCGCACTGAATTGGACACTACTGAAGTGACTTAGCACACACACACGGAGTTGTTAATTCGAAGGGAGATCTGATTCTGGGTCTTCTAGTTGCTGGTTCAGTGTTCACTGTACTAGGTGAGGGTATTGCTATCCATGTCACTGAGGCAAGCAAATGTTCCTTACTCACCCTGTGCTATACACCTGGGTATGCTGCACAGGTGTACACTGGTAAGCATCAGGACTTGAGTGTGTGATGGAGCCTGGGCTCAGATGGAAGATTCCTTTCCTTCTGGTATACTTTCCCAGTTCCTGTCATCTGACTGTTACAGCCTGGCTTCAGCAAACCCCCTGTCTTTCCTCTTGCCTCTGTTCTGTCCATCATTGTTCCTCCAGGGCTTCCTGCATTCAGAGCATCTTTATAGTGTGGCAATGACCTGATTCTGACTTTTCTGGCTCATTGGGATCTTATCTTGAATTCTTGCTGGCCATAATCTAAGAGGATTAACCTTGAAAAAAATTCCCACCTTCTACTTTATACACATAAAAGCATGAAGCACATGAGTGAATGCTTGGTTATAGCCTCTTCCCTGAAGTTCTCTAATCTGTTTATGAACAATTTTGGTTTCCCAACAAAACTGTCCTTGGCAGCAGGTAGGATTTTATCTACTACTATGGCTCCTCCAAAAAGAATAGTGCAAGGCTAGATTCATGATAAGTAGGAACAGAGACGAAAAGAGAAGTAAGAGGTGAAAATTCTCTATCACACGTCCCGCATGAGCTACGTGTTTTCATATATATCATCTCGTTTAATTCTGACATCTCCACGAAATAGAAACAGTCATAATTATGCTTATGTTTAGAATGGAGAAAACTAAAAGTTCAGAGGGATAAACAAATTTAGCTCAAAGTGCTTTCATCATGAAATCTCTGTTTCTAAAAGTGCACACGCACATATGTATGTGTGTATACATATAGGGGTGTGTGTCACACAAATACTTTCTCCTTGAGCTTTTACTGAAATAATTTTTTTGATCTCATGAGTCTGCATAAAGCTTAGACAGTGGCTTTTTGTAATTATGTTGTACACACTTGTTCACAGAGTGAATGTATTTCCCATATTGATAACAGTCCAATTTCAGATAATTTTATTCATTTCAGATACATATACCTGAATGTGATAAATCTGAATTGACTGTAAGACATTAATTTAAGGAAATTCATAAATTAATAACTTCCCTGTTGAACTGTTTATCTTAGTATTGGACTCAGAAAACAAGGCCCATGTATCTAGGTACACACACATGAATATATTAAGTGTTATGAGTCTGTCACATGTTTACATGTAGCTAATCAATATTTCTGCTTTATTGACTATGCCAAAGCCTTTGACTGTGTGGATCACAATAAACTGTGGAAAATTCTGAAAGAGGTGAGAATACCAGACCATCTGACCTGCTTCTTGAGAAACCTGTATGCAGGTCAGGAAGCAACAGTTAGAACTGGACATGAAACAACAGACTGGTTCCAAGTAGGAAAAGGAGTACCTCAGGGCTGTATATTGTCACCCTGCTTATTTAACTTCTATGCAGAGTACATCAAGAGAAATGCTGGGCTGGAAGAAGCACAAGCTGGAATCAAGATTGCCAGAAGAAATATCAGTAACCTCAGATATGCAGATGACACCATCCTTATGGCAGAAAGTGAAGAAGAACTAAAGAAAGAGCCTCTTGATGAAAGTGAAAGAGGAGAGTGAAAAAGTTGGCTTAAAGCTCAACATTCAGAAAACTAAAATCATGGCATCCAGTCCCATTACTTCATGGCAAGCAGATGGGGAAACAGTGGAAACAGTGGCTGACTTTATTTTTGGGGCTCCAAAATCACTGCAGATGGTGATTGCAGCCATGAAATTAAAAGACGCTTACTCCTTGGAAGAAAAGTTATAACCAACCTAGACGGCATATTAAAAAGCAGAGATATTACTTTGTCAACAAACATCTGTCTTGTTAAGGCTATGGTTTTCCAGTGGTCATGTATGGATGTGAGAGTTGGACTATAAAGAAAGCTGAGTGCTGAGGAATTGATGCTTTTGAACTGTGGTGGTGAAGACTTTTGAGAGTCCCTTGGACTACAAAGAGATCCAACCAGTCCATCCTAAAGGAGATCAGTCCTGGGTGTTCATTGGAAGGACTGATGTTGAAGCTGAAACTCCAATACTTTGGCCAACTGATGCGAAGAGCTGACTCATGTGAAAAGACCCTGATGCTGGGAAAGATTGAGGGCAGGAGGAGAAAGGGACGACAGAGGATAAGATGTTTGGATGGCATCACTGATTCAAGGGACATGGGCTTGGGTGGACTCTGGGAGTTGGTGATGGATAGGGAGGCCTGGTGTGCTGTGGTTTATGAGGTCACAAAGAGTCGGACATGACTGAGCAACTGAACTGAACTGAACCGAATCAATATTTGCCAAAGTTGTCTGTTTCAATGCCATCAAGTGACATTAACCATGAGCATGAATCATTAAAAAGTGATAAGATATGAAGTGTGATTTGTTTTAAGAATATATGGTTCATTGAACATCTCTTCCTCCAACCTGTTTGTAACACAAAAGAGAAAATCTAATATGTAAAAGCCTGGTCCAATGCCCACTTTCTCTTTCCCATGTTCTGTATTCTGTGTCAATCCTGCCCATCTAGGACCTCCCTCTACAAATATTTCTCCAGGTTGGCCTCAGATAACCTCATCACTGACTCAGATTTCTGGATACATGCATTTTATATTGAAAACGAGCCTCTTGCTCCATGATCTCTAAGCCTTAATATTAAATGGAGTAAGTAAATAATAATGATTTAGAATAAAAATAGCTTAAGTTAAAATTTGATTTCTCATTTTCTATTTCTGATCATTTCAATTGAGAGTCATCCTTTGTACTTTTCAGAGTCTTATGAAAATTCTATCTAAAAAGGCAAATACTTACTGAGCATCTAATATGTGACAGGTACTGTATTCTAAGTTGTAGTTCAGTTGCTAAATCATGTCCGATTCTTTTGCAATCCCATGGGCTGTAGCCTGCCAGGCTCCTCTGCCCATGGGATTTTCCTAGGCAAGTTTAGTTCTGTTACTTGTGTAAATATTTATTATCAAATAGGTCCCAAACAGTTGTACAGTCTGTTCCTGGATAGGTTCCTTCAAATATGAATGAAGTGCATCATAGTGTATTTTCCTAACGTCCGTTTCCTCAGATAGAATGTAAAGCTATAGAGGCAGATGTTTCTGTGTATTTTATTTATTACTGTATCCCCAATACCTAGAGGAACGCAGAGCACATTACAGTGTTCTCTAAATATTAGGTAAAATGAATGAATATATTAGTGAATAAATAAACTTATCACCTTCAAGGTACAGAATAAAAGTGACACAATAAATGTATATACTAATATATATAAAAGTAAACTGCAGATAAGATAGCATGTAAAGCGCCGGGCATATTGGTGTCCTTTTCTTTGTTCTTCTAATCCAAAGTCACTGAGCATCTCATTCTTCTCTGCAACTTTTAGTACAAAGCTTGAACAAATCAGGTGCCAATTATATTAAATTAGATTGAATGAAAATTCTTATGCATGTGTTTCCCTCATCCATAAATTGGCGATAATAATTCTCATTCTATTTACCTCCTTGGGCTGTTGTGACATTTGGAACACAATGAATGTGACAAAAATGTTTGAAGTGCTATAACATAAGCCTATATTTGCACAATGAGAGCCAGGAAATGTCTGCATCAAACTCTTCCTGATTGTGTTGAAAATGTTGAGTCCTGGGACCCATCTCAAATTTGCTAGGGCAGGCACAGCATGGCAAATATACCTGGAAATGCACATTTTAATTAAATTCCCAGGTGATTATTTTTAGTCTTATTTTTTAAGACTTTTTTTTAATGTTCATTTTTTCATTGCTGTATTGACTTAAAAAATATTCACAACCTAAAAGTTGAGAGTTGTGTTTTGTTTTGTGGGAAGCTTTAGGGCTTCAAGACCTAGAGATAGCATCTCAAATAACTCTGAGAGAACTGCTCTGAGAAAGTGAGGGGAGAAGCCAGGTTATACAGAAACTTTGTAACAAAGGGCAGGTAGTCCGAACATCAAAAGATTATTATTAATTAAAGAAAAATATGATATCCTAAGTTAAGGAATTTAGCACTTTTCTATATATGGGAAGATGCAGGAGACTGGGCTCACTGAAATCATTTCTTCCTTGTGCATCTCAGCTATCCAGGACCAGTATTTTGTGTTTTTCACATCCTGTGCTCCCTTGGGACTCACTGTGGGGAGTGGCTGCAGTCTGATGGCTGCTGGACTGCAGGTATTCTTCTCCTTCTTGAGTGCCCTTAGGCCTCACTAGCTCACATTGGAGGGCTGTAATCACTGATGACTGTGATATCCTTGTTTAATGATATGGCAGGAAATATTTAATTTTTCACCTACTTGTTTCAAGCACATTTAAATTTTAAACACCGTACTAACAGATGAAAAAGAGATGGTAGTGATGATAGCAATGATGATGATGACTAATTGAATGACAAGAATGACTAGACCAGGAATTCTATGGAAGAAAGAAAGGAGATTGACTTTTTGCTCATTATTATAAGTCTGGGACCTTGTGTCGAGACTGTTGAGCTTCCCTGGTGGCTCAGGGGATAAAGAATCTGCTTGTAATGCAGGAGACCAGGATTTAATCCCTGAGTCAGGAAGATCCCCTGGAGGAGGGCATAGCAACCCACTCCAGTATTCTTGCCTGGAGAATCCCATGGACAGAGGAGCCTGGTGGGCTATAGTCCATGGGGGTCACAAAGGGTCGGACACAGCTGAATCAGCTTAGCATACAGACATGCCCATAATGCCTGTCCCACAATGAGTGCTCAATAAATAGCTGTTGAACATTCATTCAGTGTTGATGGTGGTGATGCTGTCTTTCAAATGCTCTCTGTGACACCCAACACAGACGAGGTGGCATTTGCTCCTTGAGACAAAAGATTCAGGTCAAGCATGAGAATTTCTGTCTGTGTCTTGCCAAAAGGAAGAGGATTTCCTCCCTACACTTTCTTCCCCTCCCATTTAAACAATGTCCACAAGCCGGGAAAGGTATATAAACATATAGATTGTGTTTGCACAACCAGCTCTGGAATTGATAATGGTCACATTTCCTGCCTATGACAACTGCCAGACTCTCTCTTGTCAAAGTTCTCTTTGTCCCCAGAATGCAATTCATTAACCTTTCTCTGAGCTGAGGAGGGTGTCCAGGTGCCTCACCCTAAATTGTTGGCTTTTGGCTATCTCTTTCCAATCTTTTCCCACAGCAGTTCAGAAGGAGCAATGAGGAGTTCCTTGAAAATTATGCATAAAGCTAATTGCTTGAAGAGGCAGCTGATTGCCTCAAGGTAGGCTTGATTCTTTTTTTTTTTTCATTACCCCATAAAGTAATCAAGTGATCCAAGAAACTCTTGCAGTTTACAAAAAAAAAAAAAAGGAAACAGGTATGAATGTGCTGATTATTACAAAGACATTTCAGCTTCCCTCTCAACACACACACATGCACACACACACAAGTTGCTGTCAACTTCCAGTGAATAGCAGCTGGAGGGGTCCTTGGGCTTGGCTTTAGGTAAAAGTTCTAACTCATTACCCAAATGAGAGCCCTGTGAAACCACCTGCTCTCTTGTGTTCAGTCTTCCCCAGCAGACACCATAGGACTGGAGGGCAGAGAGATGTTTGGGAGCAAAGAGGATAAATTCTGGCCTTGGAGGTGGAATGGACTCCTTGATTGCTATTACCACCTGTCAAACACACTGTTTTCCTGTTAGTTCCAATCATCAGCACGTCCTATGTCTCTTATCTAAACAAACTTGGAAGACAGTATGTTTCAAACGAGAAGAAAAATTATGTAGAACACCCTCAAAATTGTTTGTGTGTCTCTAGCTGGTTTGTGTGGCTGTAACTTGCCAGGTATTCCTATCATGAGTTGTTAGTAGGGCCTTAGCCTTGTACCCTAAGCCCGATTCAATTTTCAATCTCATGGTCCTTGGAAGTCTAATGTCCATCCTTGATTTCTTTTTTTACTAATTCCCAGGGGGTTACCTTCTTAGGTCTCCCTCCACCTGAAACTTCTTTCTGTCTTGCCCTAACTCCAAGCAGTTCTAGGAATTGCCTTTATGCATTTCTGTGAAAAATGAATACACTCACACTAAGAACGTGTACATTTAGAACCCTTTTCTGAGGACTTGGAAATTCCAGGGAAGTTCACATAAGTGAACTTGCTACCTTCTGTCATTCACTGGCCTCCTCTTTTCTGCCCCATTCAATCTTTGCTTCTTCCTTTCTAAGACTAGGCCTGTCGGCACCTAATCTTTTCCTATAATGTGAAGAAGGAACTTAGCTATCTACAGCTCCTGCCACCATGCAATCCTGTGGAGGTCCGGCACAGAAAACCTCTAATATGAGTACTTCATCCGTCTCCTTGGAAGGTTGCTTTGGTTATCAACTATAGCATTATTTTCTTTGCTATGATTTCTTTGGTCCCTAACCCATGTGACAATGTTGAAAGTGAGATGAAAAGACTGAATCAAAGGGGTGGAATTGTTTGCCCTAATGTACAATACTGATAAGTAATGGAACAAAGACTTGAATTCAACTTTTTTTGATTCTGAAGCTTCTGTTGTTTCTATCTGACAAATCACATCCAAGGGGCAAGGTTGAGGAGTAGGCCAGGGAGATGATGAGGGAAGCTTTACTAGAGGTAAACATTATGGTTCCCATTCTTGGCAGGATATAGCATCACTGGCTAGTAGACAAAGCAATGCAAGATGATCTTTATAAAGAGGGGATATATATCTATGTGAAATAGATAGCCAATGGGAATTTGCTGTACGACTCAGGGAACTCAAACCGGGGCTCAGTAACAAACTAGAGGGGTGGGATAGGAAGGGAGATGTGAGGGAGATTCAAGAGGGAGGGGACGTATGTATACTCATGGCTGATTTATGTTGATGCTTGGCAGAAACCAACACAATTCTGTAAAGCAATTATCCTTCAATGAAAAAATAAATACATTTAAAAAATGTTTAAAAAGAAGAAAAAGAGGAGACAAAGGTCTAAGATAGTTCTGTCTCTATACCTTTCTGCATGCTATACGACTACTGTTATACTACTGCTATAACAAATCACCACCCATTTAGAGGCTTAACATAATAAAAATGTATTATCTGAAAGTTCTCGGAGGTCAGACTTCCAAAATGGGTTTCATTGAGCTGAAATCAAGGTGTCCACAAGACTGTATTTCTTCTGGAAGCTCTACAGAAGAATCTGCTTCTTTGTCAGCTTTTAGAGGCTGTCTGCATTCCTCAGTTCCAGGAATATTCCATCTTCAAAGCCAGCAATCATATTGTTCCAGCCTCTGATTCTGTTGCCGTATCTCCTTCTCTGTCTCTGTTCCTCCTGTCTCTCTCTTTTAAGAGTGTCTACTGTGATTACAGTGGGCACATATGTTAAACCCAGGATAATGTCCTCATCTCAGAATCCTTAACTTAATCAAGTCTGCAAAGTCTTTTACAATGTAAGGTGACATGCTCATACAAACCAGTGCTATGAAGGAGGTATGTGGTGATGTCAGGGGTTATCTCTGGGAGGTGGCTAGAGTGAGATTGAGTGCTTAGTGAAAGTCTCTTGGAATTTCTATTAAGAAGAAGCCTAAAAAATGACAAATCCTTCTAGAGGAAGGCTTCTCTGGGAGATTGTACTGAGGATGTTAAAGACATTTCGGGGCAACAGCTTTCCCCCCTGTAGGAGGCAGGTTCACACAATGAACAGAGCCATTCTCCGGTGCCACATGACTCCGTGAGTTATGCTTCCCTCACAGGGGCGGATGAGAAGCAGAGTGATGACTACATATCCATACTGCCTTAGCCTCTGAGCTTCTCATGAGCCCGGAGGATGAGGCACAACCTTAGGTCACTAGCAGGGTATTTGTTTTCTCTTGCTGTGTAACAAACACAAATACAACAGCTTAAAACAACATCAATTTATTCTGCACAGTTATGGGGGTTAAGAGTCCAGGTGGAGCCCAGCTGGGTTCCCTGCTCACAGTTCCATAAGGATGGCATCCTTTCTCTAGAACTTTGTCATCCTTTAGGCTTCTACTGAGGTTAAGAGTTCAGATGGAGCTTGGCTGGGTTCTCTGCTCAGGGTTTCATCAGCTGTGATTACCTCTAGAACTTGGGGTCACATCTAAGCTCACAAGAATTCAGTTACTGTGGGACCAAGGCGCCCACCATGTCTCTGGCTGTGGTCCAGACATCATTCCCAGTTCCTTGCCATGTGGCTCCTTCCATAGGTCCACTCACACTTTAAGAAGGACAGTTTCTCTTTAAGGGCTCACTTGATTAGGTCAGGTCCATCCAGCTAACTTTCCTTTCAGTTAACTCAAACTCAACTGATTAATTATCAAATCACAAGTGACATAGTGTTAGCTGCTCAGTCATGCCAGACTTTTTGCAACCCCATAGACTGCAGCCCACCAGGCTCCTCTGTCCATGGGATTTTCCAAGGATACTGGAGTGGTTTGCCATTTACTTCTCCAGGGGGTCTTCCTGACCCAGGGATCAAGCCTGGGTCTCATACACTGCAGGCAGATTCTTTACCATCTGAGCTATGAGGGAAGAGTGATACCCCATCATATATAAGGTTCTGCCTGCACTTAAGAGGAGAAGATTATAAAGGATCCATACACAAAGAGGCAGAAAATCTTGGGAAAATCTTAGAATCCTGCCTCCTGCAGTTGGCAAATATCCAGGCTGACCAGAAAGAATATCCTCATTTATCTGGATGATGAGATCAAGTTTTTCAATATCAGTTTTTCTCAAAGTAAAGCCCTTTATAGTACAGATTGTCTGCTCAAGTCAATTACACTAGGCACATATGTTAATAAAGACTAACGGTACATGTTTCCCATATGCCAGGAATCATCTTAAGAGCCACACACATGCACACACACACATATATAGATAGATGATAGATAGATAGATAGATAGATAGATAGATAGAGATGTATACAGGGTTCCTGGACTGCAAGGAGATCAAACCAGTCAATCCTAAAGGAAATCAGGCCTGAATATTCACTGGAAGCACTGACGCTGAAGCTGAAGTGCCAATACTCTGGCCACCTGATGCGAAGAGCCAATTCATTAGAAAAGAGTTGCTGGGAAAGATTGAAGGTGGGAGGAGAAGGGGATGACAGAGGATGAGACGGTTGGATGGCATCACTGGCTCGATGGCCATGAGTCTGAGCAAGCTCCAGGTGTTGGTGATGGACAGGGAAACCTGATGTGCTACAGTCCATGGGTCACAAATAGTTGGACACCACTGAGCGACTGATATAGGTTTCCCAGGTGGTGCTAGTGGTAAAGAACACACCTGCCAATGCGGGAGACATAAGAGATGTGGGTTCAGTTGCTGGGTCAGGAAGATCCCCTGGAGAAGGGCATGGCAACCCACTCTAGTATACTTGCCTGGAGAATCCCATGGACAGAGGAGCCTGGCAGACTGCAGTCCATAGGGTCTCAAAGAGATGGACATGACTGAGCAACTAAGCACAGCACAGCATTTATATATAAAAACTCATAACATCTTTACAATAACCCTATTAAAGTATTGAATATATCTCCAATTTATAGATGAGAAAACTGAGAAAGTCATCTGAAGAAAGATAAATAACTTGCCCAAGTTCACATAATTAGTAAGTGGCAAGAGTAGGTTAGAATTTAGGCAATTAGCATGGCAGCATATTGTTGTGGGATATTAGATCTCAGAAAAACTGCACAATCTCAAATTTTACTAAAACTCACCCATACGGGCATTTCTAATTAATCCTTGAAAGTAACTAGGTATCAGTGCTTTCAGTGGTGGAAGCTCAAACAAGATGAAGTTTGAATAGCAAAATTACTCTTTCTGTATATGGGGGAAAGTTAGTTTCCTTGCCTTTTCTTGAATAAATCATTACATTTTTGTATAACAACTCCTAGCCTCTTGTTTCTTAAGTACTTCAGTAACTTTGCCACTAAAAGCAAATGAAGTTTTAAAGAACTCTCCTTTACTCCAAAATATCAGATAAGGGATTTCCCTGGTGGTCTAGTGGTTAAGAACCTGCCTTGCAATGCAGGGAACATGAGTTCAATCCCTGGCTGGGAAATTAAGATTTCACATGCCTTGGAACAACTAAACCCAGGTGCTGCTATTATAGAGTCCCTGTGCTGGAAGGCAGATCCCCCTTGCCACAACTGAGACCCAATGCAGCCAAATAAATAAATATTTTTTTAAAAGAAGAAAATATTAAATGAAAGTGCAACAAGCAAGCAAAAAATAATTCAAAAACATTCATATGGATCTCCAAAAATAAACTCTTTTAACCAGCATGGTTGAGCTATTACTAGTATTACTACCATTTCATCAAACAGAAGGATTAAAAGAATTTTCTACTGAGTTGAGCTCCAAGCTCTTAAAGATACATATTTCTATAAGACACATCTTAAACTTCAGAAAGGGGTCATGCAATGATTTATCTTTCGATAAGAGACAGAAGGAAATGATGTTCTTTCAAATTTTGGCTTAGTATCTGTTTATCTAACCACTAAATTGTGTGGGTTTTTTTCTCATGGAAAGAGAAAAGAGGCAGTGTGGTTTGTGGAATTAGCCCCTTTACGTAGATTATTTTATTTAAATGAAGAGAGCAATGACTCACTTATCAATTATATATTCATGGCCAGAACCTACTTTCTCCTTTCTTTGACTTACTAACTTTGCCAATCTTCTGACCTTTTACTAGTCACAATCGTCTACCACATGACTTTCCCATTGTGCTACCAAATTTTGATCTCTTTGTTGAATTTCTTTTAGTTTCTCTTAAAGGTATCTTCTGCAATAGTGTAGTCCTTCAGAAGAAAGTTGAGTTTACATGGTGTGAAGCTTTCCACAATAGTAAAAGGTAAGATGAATGGCATTATATAAAGCCAGCTCCCAAAGGAAAAGTGTATTTTTACTAGAACATACCAGAAATTTCTCTGGCAAGTTTATAAGATACACAGTCAGATCTACACAAATCTGTTTTTCTGATGGATGACCAACTATCCATAGAACAATAACTGTCAATGCTTTTTATGAACTGTGTGAAACACATATTACCTGTGTTATTGTGGTATAATTATTGATAGCTTGTTTAGTGTTGTTTTGTGTCCTATATTATTGTGATTTCCCTAAATAAAATCATTTTTAATTTTTAAGTAGTAACAACTCATCCTAATTTTCTGGACTTGCTTTTAAAAGAGAAAAAACAAAAAACTTGCAATTCCTTCAAGCATGTTGCCAACATTTTTCTTTGGACCATGGTTTGTCTATCTGTAAAATAAAAGAATCGAACTAGATTGCAGAGTCCATCTACATAGTTTTCAGAAAATTGAAGGAGTCCATTGTGAGTGGGGCCCCAAGTTTCCTACCCTCATTTTAACCAGAGGAGTCTAGACTTACCTTTTTTATTTTGCTGGGGTTTGGACTCTTTTACAAAGTTTTCATTTGCAAGTAACAGAAAATTCCACTCATACTTGCTTTAGTATAAGAGATAATCCCTTTTCTTATATAATTAAGAAGTCTGAAGTCAGTTGGCTTCAGGTACAGCTTGATCCAGTGTGTTAACTATATTAACCTCAGAGGTTCATGTCTTTGTATTGCTCAGAGATCTGCCTCCTATGCCAGCTTTGGGCTTAGGCTAGACTTGCTAATGGCAGAAGCTGGGTTGGGGGTCAATCCCGTATAATATACACAGAAGAAAATGTAGGTGTCTTTTATCAAGAAGGAGACAAAGTAGGAATAATAAGATGCCTACCTCAGGGTCCATTTAAGATGTTGTCTGAAAAATGATTTTCATCCTTAAAAACAAGTTGAAATGTCTAGAGAAGTCTATGCTAAGACCTCTCTAGATCTGCTTTTCTATGATTCTACCTTTCTCTCACTTAAGTCAGTGTCAAACTCCCCAGAACATTCTAGATCCACAGCTGATCTCATTAAAGCTCAGAATGGGTTAATAGCTTATGGCAGAAAGCACCAAGTTTTATAAATAATGCCTCATATGTTCTCGGCAAAAGTACTGGTGGTCATATCCTACAATTTGCACATTAACCCAGAGGCCAATGTGTAATTTATTTAAATGAGAATTTTCTTTTTAAAAGAGGAATGATTCCCTGAGGGTTGATACTCACAGCTGATTGCCATTTGGTGAGTGGAGCTGCTTATTGCCTTTAGTTAAAATTTATTACAGGTATCACTGAAGGAAAAGAAAAAAAAAATCTATTTATTATGAAAGAACCAGGAAGGCCTGAACGTTTTGTCCACCCAAGCCTGACTCCTGAAATAAACTTTCTCCTTGCCTGCTGGGGGATTAGCCAATGCCACCCCTTCACTGATTCCTGGGTTGGGAAGACCCCCTGGAGAAGGCAGCGGCAACCCACTCCAGTATTCTTGCCTGGTGAACCCCATGGACAGAGGAGCCTGGTGGGCTACAGTCCATGGGGTTACACAGAGTTGGACATGACTGAGCAAATAACACCCCTATCGCCATGACATCAGGAGGGGTTTAAGAATGAATTCCATACTTGGGAGCTTAGAGATCCATCTCCAGGGGCAAATGCTGTGAAGTCAAGCATCTGGCCCACACTGAAGGCAATCATACAACAAGGTATATACCTGCTCCGTATAAGTTACCAAGTATAAGGTATATACCTGCTTTGTATAAGGTGAAGAGAGCCAGGTCAGGTGTCAAGTGAGCTGCCTATAAGAAGTATTGCAAATTCACTGTGTTCTCTCAAGAGCCCAGGCCTTTTCATTATGGTGGTCCCTTTGTCTGTAATGCCTTCCTCCCCTTCATTCATCACCCTCCAGTCCCTCACTCCACATCCCCCCACCCCTCCCACCACCACCCCAGGCATCTCAGAAGTCATCCTCTCTCAACAGGCCACTGAGATGATGGTTTCTTTCTAAAGTTTCCTAGAGTAATTCATAATGCAGTTCTTACTGATAATGGCTCCTTTGGTCTTCTGCTTCCCTCAATGGGGTATAATTATAACCCTCAGTTTTCTTATCCAGAAAATGGGGGGGATAGTAACCCTTCATCAGAGTGACTGTAAGGATAAATGAGCAAAACTTTAGAAGTGCTTTATCAGTATTTGGCTTTCAGTAAATATTCAATACATTCAAGTTGTAAATATAAACCTGATGTATTCAATAATGAAGATAAAGAGTTTGTAACAGGAACAAGAGTGAAGTGTCCATTCAGATTTTGAAGCGGCCATATACCTATAATTGAAGAAACAGATTTCTTAGTGGTTCAATAAACCATCAGCATAACTGTGTAACTGATCAGTAACCACCTGGAACTAATACTGCTTTGCAGACAGATTCCAACCTTCCCCAAGCATGTTCAATGCCTGCTGAGTATCTGTCTTGCTCATAGGGAGTATTTTCTTTGAAATATGGCATCCCACAAAGAGGAAAAAAAAAAGTTTCTTTTCTGAGCATGCTGAGGCAGGGTTTGGATGGTTGTCAATGCCTGGTGGCTCAGACGATAAATAATCTGCCTGCAACGTGAGAGACCTAAGTTCAATCCCTGGGTCAGGAAGATCCCCTGGAGAAGGGAACGGCAACCCAGTCTGGTATTCTTGCCTGGAGAATTCCATGGATAGAGAAGCCTGGGCTCGCAAAGAGTTGGACATGACCGAGTGAATAGCACTTTCACACTTTCATCCAGGAATAGGCCAAAGAGGTTCCCTGACATAGTAGCAACGTGGCATCCAATAAGGTCTTGAAATTTATGATTATGGGGCCCTGGATGAGTTGATTTTTTTTTTCAAAAATGCCTTTTATTTATCTATACTTTTTAGATGAGTTGCTTCATCAAGTGCCTCAAGTTTCCTCCCTGTATAGGTTGGAAAATAAATTCTAGTCTCTATTTTATTTCCCCATCAAGAGATGGTAACACATGAGACAATAATGGAAGATTTGTGTTTTCAAATCCTTGGAAGCACCACTGAAAATAAATCTAAGATTTTACTCCAGGACATGAATGATTCAGATGCCTAAGCAGTACATATATTTCCAGATATATAAATATATCTGTGCTTGCTTTTCTCCAGAAAATACCAAATTCTTGTAGGGACCACAGTGAGTCGTTTCAATCTCCCTTTTATTGAGGACCAGGATCACAGTGTGACGGTCAAAAATGAAAAGTAAGAACAAAATGCTATTTTTTTTCCTTTTTCCTTCTTTTTACAACCAAGAGGGAAGCCGGTGATTGAAAGGACGTTTGCGTCAAACTTTGAACGCTGTCTTTGACATTCAGCTGTGCTGGCTTTCCTCCAACTATAAAACTTTCAACAGTTTCTGTTCTCTGATGATGCAAGTCCCCACCTGTCGACTGGGCAGACTTAACTTTTACCTGTTTCAACACCTTTACTTCTCTAACCATGGTACCTAAGCAAAAACAAAGGCTAATGACAGTGTTTGTTTCCAGGCAGTGTAATGGGTAGGATTTAAAGCAAATGTACACTTTCCTTTCCTTCCCTGGAGTAGGAAACCAGAATACTATGCTTAGAATGGTTTGTTGCTTGGGAGTGAGCCCTGTTTGGGTTCTGCTTAAACAAGGAAGAAATGGTTAGAACAGGGAAGTACAGAGGTCAGAGTTTAAATTATTGCTCTCGGTGTCCTGGCTGCTTGACTACTCATGGGTATGTCTTGGTTTTCTTATTTGTAGAGAGGGGATAATAGCATAGACCTCCCAGCATTTGAATGTCTTCGAGATTCAAATAAGATCGCTATTTAAGAGTCTTCTTTGGACAGCAGGCATTCAGTAATTATTAGCTTCCTTGTTTGCTTCCTCATTCCAAGTTTATCCTGTTGATGGAAGAGGGTATAGCAGCCACAGTTAAGTGAATAGGAGCCTGACTGTAATATAAATTCACAGGTACAAAGCCAACCCTGGGAAAAACTGGTGAGCTGCTGACATTTGTCTTCAGGTTGGCCACTACCCATTGCTGTTCCCTCTGCTTCCTTGTTAATGTCTGCTCTGCGTTTTCCCTAGGGCATCTAGATTCCTCATGCATCTTTCTCCTTCCTTTTATCAATCCTCACCTTTAGAATACATTCAATAAATTCATTCCAAACATATGTGCAAAGTGCTGGTAAGGTTCAATATATATTTGAGGATAGAGATTTAATCCACACTAATGAACCACTTACGGGGGCATATTGGTCAATGACCAAGTCAGTGGTTGATTTCCACATCTATGATTCTAATTTAGCAAATATGCCCAGAGCTCCTCCTCAGTGCCAGGTTGTGAGGTTTAGAATACATGACTGGATGAGACATGGTCATTGCCCTCAAGGGCCTCCCAGTCTTGTGGGACACAATAGTGTAATTATAAATAATAATAGCAATAACTACTATAATAATAGCAGACATTCACAGAACACTTACCATATGCCAGGTGCTGTTCTATGTGTTTCATATATATTAATTCATTTGCTCTTTGCAAGAATCCTATTTGTTAGTTACTGTTATCAACTACAGTTTCAAGTAAGGGGTTAAATATCAGACCCAAATCACACAGCTGGCCAACGTGGTTTAGCTGCAGACCTTTTGTTCCTTACCACTCACTGCCTTCCTATACACCAGACAGTGTGATGAATTACTTCTGGGATTCTATTGTTAGAAGTAATCAGTGATGCAGACAAGAATGCAAAGAGTTTATTTATGTATGGCTGAGCCCCTTTGCTGTTCACCTGAAACTATCACAACATTGTTAATCAGCTATTGTGTTGCTGTTCAGTCACTAAGTCCTGTCCAACTCTTTGCAACCCCATGGACTGCAGCACACCAGGCTTCCCTGCCCTTCACTCTCTCCCGGAGTTTGCTCAAACTCATATCCATTGAGTTGGTTATGCCATCCAAGCATCTCATCCTCTGTTGTCCATTCTCCTTCTGCCCTCAATCTTTCCCAGGATCAGAGTCTTTTCCAATGAGTCAGCTCTTTGACTATAACCCAATACAAAATAAGAAGTTAAAAAAAAAAGTTTAGGGGGGGTTCAGGATGGGGAACATGTGTATACCTGTGGCGGATTCATGTTGATGTATGGCAAAACCAATACAGTATTGTAAAGTAATTACCCTCCAATTAAAATAAATAAATTTATATTTAAAAAAAAGGTTATTTGAGAAGCTAAAAGGAACAGAAAAAATTACAATCATTCATTAGTAGTAGAATGCTTAAGTTAATCTTGGTATATCTAGATTAGGAAATACCTGCAGCCATTAGAAAGATGAGGATACAATTTTACACTTCAAGAGGAAAAAGGAAGATACAAACTGGTTTATATAGCATTATTCTAAATTTGTAAAATGTGTACCTCTGTATACATAAATATTTCTCTGGGTCAGATAGTGCATAAGACGCTTAGTACCAACAAGGATACAATCGGGCCCTGGAGGAACTTTTGTTGAGGATGAGTCTCCAGTTTAGGAGGAGGATGGATTTTCAGACAATGTTAGAGGGCCATGGATGAGGCAGTTGTGCCCAAGGCATTTAGGCTCTGCTGGGGCAGCAGAAAGGCATCCAGGAAACATCACAGAGAACAAGAGCCTTGCCTCTTTGCCTCAAGAACTTCATCCCCCAAGGACAGACTGGTTTGCTCTCTTCACTCTTGCCTCTCTAAAAGGGAGTGATGGGAAGTCAAAGCATGTCTATCTTCCTTCAAGCTTCCAGCTGCTTCCCAGCCAGTCCATATTTGACACCTACTCCCATGTTCCCAACCCAGAAGCCCAGTCCCTTCCAATTCTCTCCCAGTGTCCCCTGCAATGTGTCATTTTAACCCAGAAGCTCCTCTGGTTTCTGGAATGGTTAGGGAGTTGCATCTCAAACCCTGAGTTTTAACCCCATATTTGCTTTAATTGGATTCTCTTTGGAGCTGCAGCTGGGAGTTTGGTCCTTAAATGAAGGGCTCCTATTCTTCAAGATATCTTGAAACCAGCCCTTCCCAAAGAGTGAGAAAGAATCATCACTTCTGTCAATGATGTGTAGCCTGTGGGCCAGGCATGGTGCCTGCACTATCTCCTCTTCTTATAACAACTATAAAGTGTAGAAGTTATGATCCTCATTTTAAAGGAGGAGAAAGTCTAGCTCTGGGCAGGTGATGGAGGGTCTGCTGAGGTCTTACTTCAGTGACTAAAACAGTTCCTGGCACACAGACTCCATTCAGAGTTGTAATTTCTGACTCTCACAGGCAATAAGTGGCAGGTTTGAGACCACAATCCCTGTTAATATGACCCCGAAGCCTTTTATTTTTCTGCTGTGCCAAGCTATACCTCAGCCTGAACCCCCACAGGCTGCATGTTCTTCCTGGCTGCTACAACTTTGGGGGCCATGACAAGGGCGTTTATCCTGACCACCCCTCTAACTGTCAGGGCTTCATGGTGGCTTCTAGATCAAAGGGTGAGGAAGCCTTCTGGATATTTGCAGGAATACTGTTTCACAAGGTGTACCTGGGCTGAAATCTTTCATTCCTTTTTGCTGCCCCTTAAAAGCCTACCAAACGACTCCAGGCCTTTATCACTCTCTGGAACACAGTTGGAACTTGTGCAATTGCAAGATTCTTTTCTGTGGGAACAATAATCTCATTTCAATAAGTGTGGGTGGGTGGATTATAAGTTCTGGGCTTGGAGCTCCGTTGTAGAACTAGGGAGGGACTGGGTTAAATAGTTGTATGACTAACAAGCTATTGCTCTTTTATGGCCAAGAAAGAAAAGGTTGCTTTGAGGATTATCAGTTCAGACTGGGAATGATTCACCCAAAAGTATTCAATGGTTTGGGTGATAGGAGTGGGGATGGGGGAAGCATTTATCTGTCCCCCACTACTCCCACCTCCTAGAAAAGAACTGTGTGTTATGTACTTGGAGGAGTTTAATCTTTCTTTTTCTCAATATCCCTCTTCCGTATGAGAAAGGTCTCTAAAATTATGGAGCAAGTGTGCCAGGTAAGATATTGCTTTAGATTATTTCCTGGTTTGGTATTAGCAGCATGTGTTAGATACAGTAGACATTTGGAGATCAGCTATCAAGACAAGAGATTCTGAGCAGTCAGGTCACCTCTGGGTTCCCAAAAGGGGCAAGTTGGACTATACATCCAGGCTCATTAATTCATTGGTTGTTTACTGAGCACTTATTAGGACTGACGAAACTTGTGTTGGGTGGCAGGGTCTATCAAGCTTCTTCTTGCTTCCTGCCTGAGTTCAGAGTCAGTTGAGAGGAGAACACTGAAATTATTAGGCAGATGGAGATTAGCACATCACCGAGATTGTAGATAAACACCACTCAGGGTGTAAAGCTACAAGGAACAGCAGTAATGGCTTTCTCAACACTCAGCCTCAGGATAAAATGAATCTTTTCATCCTTCTTATGCACACTGGATCATCACAAGGTCTCGCACTCCTGAATGTGTTGGGGGCATTTTTTTTCAGCCCAACTTGTAGTACAGAGAACCAGTGCAGACTGTGTGCTCCCTGCTATCAGATACACCCCCAGAGAATGGAAGCAAGAGAGGGATTGTGCCAACAAGTTCAGTTTCTTCTCCCCAAGGACCCAGTAGCTGAGTTACTGCCCGTCTCAAAGCAGGGTAAGAGAGTGAGTGGAGAGAGGGCTCAGGATTTAGAATAAGTTCCTCCTCATGGAAACCAGAAAAGTTGGGAATAACTGTGTGGTTGAAGCAGTAGACATTCTCCATACATCAGTCATCACCTACATTTCCCAGTCTCCCTTGCTGTTAGATTTGGGCCATGTGGGGCCAATGGACTTAAGTGGAAGTAACATGTGTTATCCGTTAAAGTCTTCCTCTATCCCTCTCATTCTCTGCCTTGGCGACCCTGGAGGCTGTGTGTTCTAGACGGCATGTCTGTAACGTGAAAGAAAACTGCCCAAACTGAAACAGACTTTGTGCGAATGAGAAACATGCTTTATTTCTCTAAGCTGCTGAGATTCAGAGATTTATCTGTTACCACAGCAGAATCTGTCCCACTGTGACTAAAATAATGCAACTCCCCAGACATCAGGGACTGGGTATATTGTTAGAACAAAGCAGACATGATCTATGTACTCATGAAGTGTTTAGTGGGGAAGATAGAAAACAAATAGGTGAAAAAATAAGTAATTACAAGCTGTGTAAAAGCTGTGAAGGAATTGCAAAATAATTGGCAGGGTATATATTTAAGTTTGCTGGCCAGAGTAGACATCCCTGAAAACGTGACACTTTAGCAAATCTATAATGGAATATTTCAATACAAAGCCATAGTCTTTTGACATAATAATCTCTTACCACTGAAGTTCTAGTATTCATCTTTCATGGTGGGAGCACCTTCCTCTTTTTGGATGATATACCTGCCAGTACATAGATGCCAAGTGTTGCTTCAGCCCATTGCCATTGGCTAAGACAATGTGATATTCCTTTTCACATTGTGGTTTTGATTTTTATTTGTATTTGACAGACATGTATTTGTAATAATAAGTATACATTTCCATACTACATCAAAACCACTTCTCACCAATATTCAGTTACCTTCCCCTCACCTGTGATGTGTCTTTCCTCACAGCCTTAGAACATACAGCCTGTAGAACACACAGCCTTCGGGGTCACCAAGGCAGAGAATTAGAGGGACAGAGGAAGACTTTTAACTGATTCAGCTCACAAATAACACACATTACTTCCACTTAAGTCCATCCGCCCATTATGGCCCCAATCTAACAGCAAGGGAGACTGGGAAAGATATATCACGGTAGTACTAATTAGTACTAAATAGTGCTAATCAAGAGTGTGACTTTGAAATCTCAGGATTCTAACCATTATAGTCGGAGAACCAACCGACACCCTTCATGAGGCTCAATATGTGCTGCTGCTGCTACTGCTGCTAAGTCACTTCAGTCGTGTCCGACTCTGTGTGACCCCGTAGACGGCAGCCCACCAGGCTCCCCCGTCCCTGGGATTCTTCACGCAAGAACACTGGAGTGGGTTGCCATTTTCTTCTCCAATGCATG
Organism: Oryx dammah; assembly: GCF_014754425.2. Taxonomy (NCBI): domain Eukaryota; kingdom Metazoa; phylum Chordata; class Mammalia; order Artiodactyla; family Bovidae; genus Oryx; species Oryx dammah. Next base: position 25,789,147 of record NW_024070203.1, read on the forward strand.
AAAGTGAAAAGTGAGAGGGAAGTCGCTCAGTCGTGTCTGACTCTCCACGACCCCATGGACCACAGCCTACCAGGCTCCTCTGTCCATGGGATTTTCCAGGCAAGAGTACTGGAGTGGGATACCATCGCCTTCTCCGCAATATGTGCATTAATTGTAAAGGAAAGTCTAGTACTTTTCTTCAACTGAAGGCCCAAACATACTCTAAAGATGACTGTGGTGGACAACAGGGATGTCCAGGCTTCCTTCTCCTTTATTTTGGTAAAAATTTGCTGATTTTCCAGTGGGCCACCACCCCCTCCCTACTTTCCACTCACATGTGATACAGGCCTTGACCATCAAAAGACAGCATTTTCTTGGCTTCAGTGATTGGTCCACATATGGGCATGCGACCTGATTAAGTCAGGCTTGAGAGTTGTGTGGCAATCTTGGGGAAAGAAAAGCATCACCCTGTTTGCAGAATATAAACCTAGGAGAACCTAGGGCTATAGCTGCTACTTCTGTTTTGCCTTAGTATCCAGAATCACTAAAGAGAGTGAGTCTGCTTTTAAGCCATCAATGAATTAAACACTCATGCCAACTTTGTCCTGGTCCCCAAGCCAAAAAGATGGCTTTTTTGTGGTCTGGAATGACAATAAATCTAACTGATATAGGGACTAAAATTCACAAGAGAAAAAGAAAGATGTCAATGGACCAACTGTCAACTATTTTGCTGATCTAAGGTCTCTTCATTATTTTCCCCAGAGTTGTGGGTTCTTCAGAGTGGTTCTAGCAATTGCAGGAGGAAGTAGTTCACATTCCAACAGCTTTACTTCCTGAGTGGGGGACTTATTCATTGAGAGTAAAGAAGAATAGGGTCGGGGCTTCCCTGGTGGCTCAGTGGTAAAGAATCCAACTGCTAAAGAGCCCTAGATCCTGTGCTCTGCAACAAGAGAGTTGGCCACAGTGAGAAGTCCACATACTGCGGTGAAGGATAGCCACAATTATACAAAAGCCTGTGCAGCAGCAAAGACCTGGCACAGCCAAAAATACATAAATAAACAAATAAAAATTAAGAACAGTGTCCATCTAATTATGGTGTTTAAGGTATAAGGTGGAAAGAAAAAAAAAAACTGTGATCATTGCAAAAAACAAAATAAAGACACATGAAAGACATTTTAAAAATCAGGAAATAAAAAGCAAATGGTAACAATAATAGAAATCTTCTTGAAATTTCTTTGCTCAGTCAGTGGAAGCTTAAATGAATGTTAAGTTGCTTGACTCCTTGAAGTAGACTTAACTTAGTCAACACACACAGCTGTTTAATTCTCTCTTGTCTCTGTCTCTCCCTGGGTCATGCATTGTTTTCAAGGTGTAGTTTTAAATCTGGATGGTCCAAAGGAGAGGAAACACGTCCAAACTGATAAGTAAGTCAGATTTGCCCTAGATGGCCCTCAAGTTTTAGTTTCCAGCCATTTCCTTACCTCCCCATTCTGGAAGGAAGGAAGGAGAGAAAAGTAGAAGGAAAAAAATCAGCAAATGTGTTATTGAAAACCTACTTGTCACAGCAACCTTATGAGATGAATTATGTCTTTTCAGTTTTCAGAAAACTGAGGCTCAGAGAGTGTGACGCTTATAATTAATCTTGATTCAGTTGCCCTTATGTCACAGGTGTTTTTCTAAGTGCCTGATGTGAAATTGTCTACTTCATTCACAACAACAACCCCACGAGGAAGGCCATGGTGTCCTCAATTCACGGAGGAAACAGAAACACTAAGAGGTGGAATAACTTACCCACAATCATGTAACTTGTGTCAGAGCCAGGAGTCACCCAGTAACCTTGCTCCAGAGTCCATGCCCATTAATCGCTAGGCCATTTTGCTATTGAAAATGCCAGATGATCTGTGCAGGTTGATTTGTTCCAAGTTTCAAAGTAAATTAGTAGTTGTAGTAGTCAAGTTTACTATAGACTACATAATTAAATCTAGGCTTCCGTGGTGACTCAGATGGTAAAGAATCCACCTGCAATGCAGGAGACCTGGATTCAATCCCTGGGTTGGGAAGATCCCCTGGAGAAAGGAATGGCTACCCACTCCAGTATTTTTGCCTGGAGAATTCCATGGACAGAGGAGCCTGGCAGGCTATAGTTCATGGGGTCAAAGAGTAGACACGACTGAGAGACTAAGCATGCACACACAGATAATTAAATATAACTATTTTAAGAAGAAAAAGATCCATTAATGGGTAGCTCCCACAATGGATAAAAAGGCTAAAGTAACGGACTCTAGGCTGAAGTCCTAGGATGATTTTCCAAGTCATAGCAGAGAACCAGTTCACCCAGAAAGAAACCGTCCCTGTCATGATCAGGGTACCATGAACCAGAAACTGCCAGCCCACCTGGGGATTCCAGCATCAACCTCCATCTGCATCCATCTATGCCATTCAGGGTAGGTTCCCTGCATCCTGCCTCCTCCTCCATCAATCATCTCATTCCCTGCCCCCCACCCCTGCAAAGTGTCCTCCAGGGCCCCTCTGATTAACAGAGGCTGTTCTGCATGTTGGTCCTGCAACAACAAGGAAAAGAAATTCTATATAGAAAAGAACCTTACATTGTAGAGAACTTCCAAAATGTGAACAGGGTGTTCCCATAGGTTACATAACATGTGTCCATCACAACTGTAAAGTTGGGACTGGAGCCCAGATCTAGCGAACTCCCAGGCCCCTGTTCTCAACCATATTATCCATGCTGCCCTCAATGTCTTTGTCCCCAAAGTCCCAGGGGTCACCAGTGTTAGGATCCCTGGATTCACAACACCTCAGATGCTCTGTCTGGGATCCCTTGAGAAATACCTACTTCTGGATCCATGTACTTTATCCAGAAGAGCACATCTCTCTCAAATGCCCAATGCCCAAAGCCAGCTCTTCAGGAAGAATGGATACTGGAGGGGGAAACCAGATGGTGTGCTTTACTGCTCTCTGGGAAGTCTAGGGATGACTTGAGACTCAATAACTTGCTTCCTGTAGGCATGAACTCCTCATCTGCTTTCAAACTGAGTGCTCATAAAGGAGCGACTTGTGTCTCTTTCATATGGTTTTTCCTGCTCCTAATTGTAGACATTGCAAGTGTGCAAATAAGTATCTGCTGTGTAAGAGGCAGACTGTAGAGATGGAAGGGTGGTGGGACAGCTCTCTTGAGTCAAAGTTGCCATCTCAGGAGGGACACATCTAGTTGGATTTGTGTAGAAAGACAAGGAGCAACAGAGCGGTCCAGAGAGAACTCAGAAGACCACGTCACCCTCCAAAGAAGCCAGGATGCTCCCATGGACAGCTCCACAGAGAAGGGTGCTCCTCCCTGTCATGACCAACGCACAGTCCACGCTAACTGAAGCCATCCCCCTTACACTACTTTATGCTCCACAGTAAATGCAGTTCTCCAGCCCAACAACCATTTCATGCTCCACAGTGAACGTAGTCTTACCTTCCCCAACCGCTTCACGTTCATGGGAAGCCCCAGTGCTCCTTCCCACAACCAGTAACTTTCCAGGTTAACCAACTAATCTGCTGCAACCACTTCACACTTTCAGGAAACCCCAGGTCATCCCTTCCCACACCACTTTGTATTCCAAGAAGAGGCTCAGTTCTCCTCCCAAGGACCACTTCATGCATCAACATGAGCTTCCTCCCCATGAGCCCTTGACATCCCAGAGTGAGTCCAGTTCTTCCACCACAGACCTACCGAAAGTTCCACTGTGATCACAGGACTTCCACCCCTGCCCCTGCTTTCCACTCCACACCAAACACCATTGCCGCCTCTCCACTTGCCCTTCACACCCAACAGTGAGCCTTAGTTCTCTACTAAAGCCCTTAATACTCCAGTGTCCCCAGACTCCCCCCACCCCAGGACGTATCTCCACAGTAAAGTTCTCTCCACTCTGCTACTACTTCACCCTCCATGAAGAGTACAAGCCCTCTCCCACACCACTCTTCATCCACCATGAGAAGCCCACCCCTCTCTCCCAAAAACCAGTGTCCATTTGACAGCCTTGTCCTTCATCCCTCCCTATAACCCCCAACAAACAGTGAACCCCAGTCTTCTCTCTCACTCCCCTATATACTCCCAAAGCACCTCTCCTCTCTTCCCACAGCCACTTCATGTTCAACCCCTGATCCTGTGTCCCCAAACACATCACACTCCACAGTGAACCCCAGTCCTCCAAGGAGCATTTGACCTTCCCCAGGACACCCTAGAGCTCACCCATCACAATCCCTCCCATTCCACAGTAAAGACCAATCCACCCAGCCTCAGACCCTGAGACTCTACTTTCTCACCTCCACAGCGTTTGGCATTGAACACGAGTCTTCATTCTCTCTTCCTTACAAACGCCCCATGCTCTACAGTAACTCCAGCTCTCCTCCTCATACCTGCTTCACACTCCACAATAGGCCACACTCTCCCCATGCTCAGAACACCCAAAAATTCCTTCCTCAAAGCCACTTCCCAGCTGAGCCCTTCACAGCCACTCCTCCATCTACAGTAGCCCCAGTCTTCTCTTTAAACCACCACCCAGCCCATTTCTTCATCCTTCTTTCCTCTGACCAGTGCGCATCCTGCAGTGAGAGCAGCCTCAACGTGACCCTCATCTTTCACAAACACTTCCCACTCCAGGGAGTTCTCCACCTTCTCTCCCAGAGTTACTCCACCCACACTGAGCCCAATTCTCCCCCCCAACACCTGTTTCACAGTCCAGTGAGCCCCAATCCCTTCTAACCAAAACTCCTTCACACTCCACAGTAAAGCCCAGCGGTCCCTCTGTGACCCTTCACACAGTGGGATGAACTCAAACCTCCCCCACCAGTCACATGATTCTCCACGTGGCAAACCTAGTTTCCCAGCTCAGTCCTTACCCATCAGGAACACTCACACCCCACTCACAACACCTTTACACTCTAACAGTAAACCTCAATCCTCCCACCCTACAATCAAGTTACAAGAAACGATAAAGCTTGAACCATTCTCCCCACGGCAAGTTCACATTCCACAGATCCACAGAAAGCCCATTACCTCACCCTACAGCCAGTCACCTCACACCCCAGTGCATGGCCAAGTCTCCTCCACACATAGCTCACCAGTTTACATTCCACACGTAAGCATTATGTCCCCCCCCTTCCCGGCCCCTCACATTCTCCCAAAGGAGCCAGCTCTTCCCAGAGCATGTGCATAGTCTGTGTTCATCTTCAACCTCCCTCTCTACAACAGTTCACACTCCCCGGTAAACCCCAGCCATCGCCCCTCACAATCCCTTCACAATCCACAATAAACCCCCATCTGTCATCCTGAAACCACTTTTCACTCCATAGTTAATCCCAAGACAAGCTCACTCTCCATTGAAACACCAATCTTCTCATCCAACAACCCAGCCCATTCAGGAGAAACCCCAACTCTCCTGCCTCAACAACCACTTCAGCCTCCAGAGCTATCTGTAGTCATCTCCCCAATGATTACTTCACACCCACGATAATTTGCACCCCACCCCCCACCCCTCATCACCAATTTCCATCCCACATTCAAGTCCAGTCCTTTCTCCACAGAACCTCTTCACAGCCACACAGGCAACAATCCACAACTCTCCCTCTCTGCAGACACTGCAGTGACCCCTCAGCCTCCCCACCTGCAAGCCTTTCCCACTCACAGTGAACTGCATTCCCATCAGCTCCCTGTCCCCTCACACTCCACAGAAAGTTCTCTTTTTCAAGTCCCACCAGCTCTGAAACCTCCACAAGTAACTCAATATTTCCACCTCCACAGCCACTTCACAGCCCACTCCCAGCCTCTGTCCTCTTTTCTGCTCCCTTGCCCTTCACACTGCAGGGTAAGCCTCAGCCCTCTCTCACTCACTCCCTGCTCCATAGCCAACCCCAGCCTTCTCCCTTTCAATCACCTCACACTCTACCATGAACCCCTTTCCCCTTGATCTCCATCAGTTCTCCAAAGGACTCTGGTGGTAATTGGAATACTATTCATCGAATGAAGTCTGTAATCCTGAGGGCCTATTCTAAGCATTTAGAGTGAGAGCAATGTCACGTTTTCTGCTTTGCTATGCTGTTTATACTGGTGAATATTGGTAGAAACATAAGCACTTAAAAAATAATGCCCAAATAATGTTCTCTAGCTTTAACAAATTACGTTTGTAAACACAGCAATGCTCCATGCTCTATCAAATAAGAAAATTGTAAATCCAGAAATGTCAATTCCACCCTCATCATAGCTTCTCTGATGGCGTATGTGTTTGTGATCAATTAGAGAAAGTCCATCAGTTCAGTTCAGTTCAGTCGCTCAGTCGTGTCCGACTCTTTGCGACCCCATGAATCGCAGCACGCCAGGCCTCCCTGTCCATCACCAACTCCCGGCGTTCACTCAGACTCACGTCCATCGAGTCCGTGATGCCATCCAGCCATCTCATCCTCGGTCGTCCCCTCCTCCTCCTGCCCCCAGTCCCTCCCAGCATCAGAGTCTTTTCCAATGAGTCAACTCTTTGCATGAGGTGGCCAAAGTACTGGAGTTTCAGCTTTAGAGAAGGGACATAGGCAAATAAAAGTCAGGTTTGGGGGAGGATGTTGAAGTTATGAATGAAATTTATTTTGATTTGTACATGGTGTATAGCACTGCTCATACAGTATGACATAGATGTTATTGAAGGAAAAAAAAATCCAGAGGGCCCCTTTTGTCTTCCTCAGTGTTTAACCCTTTCCTCATGGGGTGCCTTTGGTATGCCAGGTATTTTATGTGAAGCGCATTATCTTCCTAAATCTTTCCAGAAAACCTGTCGGGTAGGTCTCATCAGAGGCTTAGAAATGTTAAGGAAGGTATATGACCCAAGTCCTAGGGAGACTAAGCAGTGGTTTTAAAGTATTTGTCCCAGACTCATGCCTTCTTAATTCTATTTGGTTTTGATGTATTAATTTTCAGGCAGAACAGAAGAGATGAAGGGCAGTTTCCCACACTCTCTTTAGGTCTGGGAGGAATGAACCTGACTTTCTGGGTCAGGGTATTATCCCATGTACGAGCCAGTGACTTTGCTTGTCTTATTGACCACTCTAGCCCCAGGGTGTAGCCTAGAAGGGACTCAACAAATACTTTTGGATGTATAATCATCTCTCTTTGGCTCTGGAATGAACTCCCTGGAGTGGGTTGCCATTTCCTCCTCCAGGAGATCTTCCCAACCCAGAAATTTAACCTGTGCCTCTTGTGTCTCCTACATTGGCAGGCGGATTCTTTACCATTGCACCACCTGGGACGGTGCAATGGTAATATACAAATTAGTTATTTGTATATCTTCAATCAGTTAAAGAATGGGAAATGGGTTAAAGTACTGATTGGAAATTACCATCATTAATTTTTGGATTGAAATCCCTTTAAGGTATTGGATCCATGAGGCAAAAGTAACAAAAGAGATATTCCAAAATACCTTGACTTGTAGCAACTTCACCTGCCATACCTGGTGATAATCTAGAAATAGGGTTTGCCCACAGCCTATTCGTCTCAACCTTGGAGGCCATGGTGCCTCTGGCCCTAGGAGAGTTCAAGTTTGTGAATGGAAGCAAGAAAGTTTGGGATGTGGCGTTCAATGGGACACCATAAACAGAAAAGGATCTTTCATAAGGTGCCTCACAACTTCTCATGCAGAACTCATGGGCTTCATTTCCAGCCAAGTCATTTTCATTATGAAATCTGCTAAGAGCTCCAGAAGCATCATACTTATCTAACTGAGGCCAAGTCAGCAAGCAGTGATTTAGGGCAGCCTGTGTGCCCACCACTGTGTTAGACATTCTCATGCTAATTCATAAAGATATTCACTCATTCAATAAATACTACACCTGTGTATAGATCCTTGCAGATATGACAGTGAGCAAAGCCCTGGATCTTGTCCTCAAGGAGCTCTGAGTCTGGAGGAGAGATATAGGCATGTAAAGAGAATATTACCTCACTGTGTGTGACAACTCAGCCTTGGAGCTCCTCACCCAGCATCACTGGATAAAGAAGGAAGACTTCCAGAGGAGGTTACAACCCTGAATTTGGTTGTAGAGATGTTAAATGTTACCCAGTTTAAGAAGCACGGAGGCAGGAGAAAGAAAGGTCATCACACCTGACCTGTGCAACAGTACCTAGATGAGAAACCACCTGCTATATGGCAGGGTTTGTTTGATGCTGCTGGAAGGGAAGGGAGAAGAAAGCAGTCAGGCATTTAAACTTCTGAGGCCAAGTTAAGCTCTACGTATAGCCATATTGTATGTGAAAGAGGCAGAGAGCAGAGAAATAAACAGGCCATAATGTTAGGAAAATACTTCCTCTGCAGTGCACCAAGACTCCAAGAGAAATTAAAATATAATGGAGATTATAGCATGACTTGTCATGTTACCCGAAAACTGGGTTCACCTCTTGGTGGGTGTTCAGTCAAAGACACAACAAAGCCAAAGAGAAGGAAGGACCTATCATTGCTTGCAGCATGTCAGGAGAACACTGGGAAATCTTTCCCAAAGTAGTGTCTCTCAGAACAGCAAAACTGGAGATGTCATAATCTATGGGTACATGCATATTCATGAAGGGGCTTGGGCAGTAGACAAGAGTCCAAGACTTAGTTGATTGGAGTCAACTAAGGAGGGGAGGGCAGAGGAACCAGAGATCAAATTGCCAACATCCGCTGGATCATGGAAAAAGCAAGAGAGTTCCAGAAAAACATCTATTTCTGCTTTATTGACTATGCCAAAGTCTTTGACTGTGTGGATCACAATCAACTGTGGAAAATTCTGAGAGAGATGGGAATACCAGACTACCTGACCTGCCTCTTGAGAAATCTGTAGCAGGTCAGGAAGCAACAGTTAGAATTGGACATGGAACAAAAGACTGATTCCAAATAGGAAAAGGAGTACGTCAAGGCTGCATATTGTCACCCTGCTTGTTTAACCTCTATGCAGAGTACATCATGAGAAATGCTGGGCTGGAAGAAACACAAGCTGGAATCAAGATTGCTGGGAAAAATATCAATAACCTCAAATATGCAGATGATACCACCCTTATGGCAGAAAGTGAAGAGGAACTAAAAAGTCTCTTGATGAAAGTGAAAGAGGAGAGTGAAAAAGTTGGCTTAAAGCTCAACATTCAGAAAACGAAGATCATGGCATCTGGTCCCATCACTTCATGGGAAATAGATGGGGAAACAGTGGAAACAGTATCAGACTTTATTTTTTGGGGCTCCAAAATCACTGCAGATGGTGACTGTAGCCATGAAATTAAAAGACACTTACTCCTTGGAAGAAAAGTTATGACCAACCTAGATAGTATATTCAAAAGCAGAGACATTACTTTGCCGCCTAAAGGTCCATCTAGTCAAGGCTATGGTTTTTCCAGTGGTCATGTATGGATGAGAGTTGGACTGTGAAGAAGGCTGAGTGCCGAAGAATTGATGCTTTTGAACTGTGGTGTTAGAGAAGACTCTTGAGAGTCCCTTGGACTGCAAGGAGATCCAACCAGTCCATTCTGAAGGAGATCAGCCCTGGGATTTCTTTGGAAGAAATGATACTAAAGCTGAAACTCCAGTACTTTGGCCACCTCATAGGAAGAGTTGACTCATTGGAAAAGACTTTGATGCTGGGAGGGATTGGGGGCAGGAGGAGAAGGTGACGACAGAGGAAGAGATGGCTGGATGGCATCACTGACTCAATGGACGTGAATCTCAGTGAACTCCAGGAGTTGATGATGGACAGGGAGGCCTGGCGTGCTGCAATTCATGGCGTCACAAAGAATCAGACCCGACTGAGCCACTGAACTGAACTGAACTGAACTGAAGGAGGGGCGGGTCAGAAAAAGTCAACATGATCATTCCTTAGATTCCAGCTGGTCTGGTGGTTGATCACTTGAGGGCGATTTAAATTCTATTAAACAGCTCAGGACAGTGCCTTAGGTTAGTCTTTACCATTGAAATAGAACTGGGAGTCTTTGCAACTGATTTGTTATCCTTTCTATTGTTACTTCTCTTGCCCGAAAAATTTGTCCTTTTGTTCTCTTAGGATTGTTATTACTGAGACCTCTTCAAAGACAAGCATTGCAACCAGGCTTAGATCACAAAATGGCTTCTATTATGTCAAGAAAGCCATGCCTGGTTCTCTTTTTCTGGGACCACATCCCTACCCTATCTGCTTACAGTCAGGGTGTTTTCATGTGAGGAAAAAGTGAGGTGAGCATTTAGGAACATTTGGGCAAAAGGAGTAAATCCAGTGCTCTACGTTGGGGCAAGAGCATGATGCCAATAAGAAGAGCTCCAGTTACTGAGATGCCACTCAGTGCAAAAATTATCCATTTAACTCTCACAGCAACTGAGCAAGGTTGATATTATTGTGCCTGTTTTACAGATGAAGAGATAGCGGTTACAGAAGTCAGTGACTTGCTCAAGGTTACAATGTAATGGAAGAAGTGAGAAGTTATATCTTAGAATTATTTGGCTCCAAAACTTGTGTTTTTGATGACTCTGATGTATGTTACAGAGACAGGAGTGAGCATGACCGGTGAGCTGGAAACTGCTGCTCAGAGGAGTCGGCCTTAGTGGAGTACACAGAAGATGCAAACATGGGTGAATTGGTTACACAGTGTCAGGTTCAGGAATTTAGTAAGACTTTGTTAGAAAATGAGGACTCTCGAGGTTTGGGAGCAGGGCAATATGAAATGGTTAGGGATGTAGACTTGATAGGTTCAAATCTCAGCTTTACCACTTGCCAGATATGTGATCCTGAAAAGAGGTGAAGTTATAGAGGAGGAAGGTTGAAGCAATAAGAGAAAACACAGCTCACATCATGTTTACCTGCCTTGGTTCCTCTGAAGAGTCAGGAGGGACAGATTAACTTCAGAGAACTAGTGTCAGGAAATGTGCTCTGACATGTATATACAAAGCTTGCCTTTTGGACAAACAGAGGGAGCAGAGAACAAAGAACTTTGATGAACTAGGCTGGTAAGCCCTCTGCTAGGATAAGAGGAAGGGAATAAGAGAACATCGCCACCACCTTGATCTTATAGCTGGTAGCAAAAATGCCTTAGAAAACAAAATTGTGAGTTGTCTCAATTGTAGTCATTTTTCATGGAGCACCACCCAGATCTTTTCATCAAGAGTTGGGTTCTGAATCTATGAAACAGCTGCTGAGGAGCTGAGATTGCAATGGCCCTGGAATGAAAAGACTGGAATTTGTGACAAAGCTTCTACTACCAGCGGGTGATGATGTTCCTCGAGATACTTAACTCCTCTGAATGGAAGGTTTCTTTGGTAAAATGGGGCAACAAGATCCAACTTATCACTCATGAGATGGTTACATTAAATTGAGGCTGGGAAGGCACTTTGAAACTTGTAGTGGGGTACAGAAAATGGTAACTATCATGATTAGGGTAACAATGTCAGCATAAGCACCAGCATTCTTGCATCTGTTGGGGGTTTTGGTGCATCTAGTCATAAACTACACATAGGAAACAGAGAAATAAATAATTGATGTAACTGTGAGCTCTTTTATCCAAGGATAGAGTTGGAGAAAGCAGTTTTCTTGGAGTCTAGAGCAGTGATTCTCAAAATGTGGTTCAGAACTAGCAGAATCAACATCAACATCACCTGGGAACTTTTAAAAAAAAATGCAAATTTGGGGGGGTCACACCCTTGAACTACTGAATTAGAAACTCTGGGGGTTAGAACCAGCATCTGTTTTAACAAATTTAATAACCATTGACCTAGAGAAAAGAGAAATGTGATCATTTAGCAGAAGTCCTGACCAAGTAACTGGTCTTTGTGATCACAAACATTCACAATGAGGAAGAAATTAGGATTTTGGTGAGGAGCTCAAATGAAGTAATCTGAAAAACTGGAAGGTATTGGTGCATAACCAAGGTAGAAAAAAACCTGGTTTGTTATAATGTCATTTTTCTTACTGTAGTGGGTTGAATAGTGTCTTCCCAAAGTTCATGCCTATGCATGTGACCTTATTCTTTGCAGATGTAATCAAATTAAGATAAGGCTGTACTGGAATAGGATGGGCCCTCAATCCCATTACTGATGTTCTCATAAGGAGAGAGAGGTTGGAGACCCAGAGAGATGCAGAGACAGAGGGAAAGATACCACAAAGGTGGAGATTGAAATGATGCTTCTACAAGCCAGGGGACACCAAGGAATGATGGCAGCCAGAAGTTAGGAGAGGAACTTGGAAGAGATCCCCTTCTCAGCCCTAAGAAGGAACCCACTCTGCTCACACCTGAACTGTGAAAAAATATGTTTCTGTTGTTCTAAGCCACCCATTTGTGCTGTTTTGTTATATGGTAGCCCTAAGAAACTCATTCACCTACCCACCCCCCTTTAGAAAGCAAGCATTTCTCAACACGACATTCTGGAACTCCTCTTATTTCTGCCAATTTCTCAGACTCTTGGTAATTCTGTTCTACGTGTGGCTTTTTTTTTTTTTCCCTTGGGTCATACTGTTCCTGATTACGGCTGAAGCTTTTATTTCCAGCCCAGATCCCTTCTTTGAGGTGTTAGATACTCAGATATTTAAGTAACCCCTAGGAAGACAGCATAGAGTAGTGGGTAAGCCAGGGCCTTTGGAATGGACTGACAGCTAGTGTGATCCGAAAGTGAAAGTGATAGTCTCTCAGTTGTGTCCAGCTCTTTGTAAACCCAAGGAGTATAGCCCACTGGATTCCACTGTCCATGGCATTCTCCAGACAAGAATACTGGAGTAGATTGCCATTCCCTTCTCCAGGGGATCTTCTTGACCCAGGGATTGAACCCAGGGCTCCTGCATTGCAGGCAGATTCCTCACCATCTGAGCCACCAGGGAAGATGTGACCCTGGGAGTTACTTAGTCACTCAGAGCCTCAGTTTCTTCCTTTACAACATGGAGAGGAATTTCTGCCATCTTGTTATAATAGGGCTTCCCAGGTGGCCCTAGTGGTAAAGAACCTGCCTGCCAATACAGGAGACGTAAGAGATGAGGACTCGACCCCTGGGTCAGGAAGATCCCCTGGAGGAGAGCATGGCAACCCACTCCAGTATTCTTGCCTGGAGAATCCCATGGACCGAGGAGCCTGATGGGTTGCAGTCCATGGGATTGAAAGGATCAGATATGACTGAAGCGACTTAGCATGCATACAGTCACTGATTTAATAACTGTTAAGCACTTAGGAGGATGCCTGATGTAGAGCAGACTATACAACAAATATCAAGTGTTAATATTTTCTGATGACTACTTTAACTTCATCTGAATAGGTCACATAAACCTGTGATTCTCTTCCCCTAAAACTGGTCATCTCCATTGTTTCCAATCTCAGTGTATGACATTATTATTCATTTGGCAATTAAGTCAAAAATGTAGAAATTGTCTTTGACACTATCATTTCCCTCACCTCCTTCCTATCCATCACCAAGTCCCATAGTTTACATATGGTCACAAACGTATTTCAAATCCATTCACTTCTTTCTATCGCTATGCACATGTGCAGTCCCTAAGTCCTGTCTGACTCTTTGCAATCCCACGGATTGCAGCTTTTCAGGCTCCTCTGTCCATGGGATTTTCCAGGAAAGAATAGTGGACTGGGTTGCCATTTTCTCCTGCAGAAGATCTTCCTGACCCAGGGATTGAACCCACATCTCCTGTGTCTCTTGCATTGGCAGGCAGATTCTTTACCACTGAGCCACCTGGAAGCACCCTCTATCTCTCTAACTTCCCACTATATTCTCTAGCTTCTCATTTGGACTGCAACACTGACATACTAACTGGTTGCTCTGTCTCACCTATGTCCTACCTGAATCCATTTTCCCTAGTAAATCCAGATCAAGCTTTAAGAGGAAAACACAAATCTGATCATGTCACCCTCCGAGTATTTGTTGGTTGAATGAATAAAGTCAATTTTCTGCAAATACTCTGAAGGCTCCATGAGAGAAGAAACTGACTTTTGTCTCACCGCTGCTGAGTGCTGAATGCTGTTGCTCATGCATTCAGGTTTGGTGGTGGTGGTGGTTTAGTCACTAAGTTGTGTCCAACTCTTGTGACCCCGTGGACTGTAGCCTGCCAGGCTCCTCTGTCCATGGGATTCTCCAGGCAAGAATACTGGAGTGGGTTGCCATTTCCTCCTCCAGGGGATCTTCCCAACCCGGAAATTTAACCCAGATCTCCTACACTGCAGGCAGATTCTTTACCAACTGAGCTAAGGGGGAAGCCCACATTCAGCTGGACTCAAATAGATATTGTTCCATGAATTAATGAATGACCCAAGCAAAGAACATTCAGCAAGAATGAAAAAGGAATCAAACTTTATTGCTCCCAGTAACACCCTGTCTCCCTTAGTTTCCACAAACCACTGGGAGGAGAGAAAAGAGTGTCCTAGAGTTCTGGGAGCACCAGGAAAAGCCACATACTCTACTTCCCACTTTGTTCGTAGCCTTATCACCAGTGTCTTGGAGGCCATCTTGACCTTCATTTCCATCAGACACTGTAAGAAACCCTATAGCCCTAGGTCATTCTTTCTCCCCTAAATACGTTTGTGTATAGCTCCGTATGTAATATACAGATCCCTCTTCACCTCTTCCCAATTCCCAAATCTTTCCACTGTGCTCTCTGCAATTCCATCAGTCATTAGCAGTATCACCTGGGGCTCAGCGGTAGAGAATCCAACTCCAACACAGGAGACACGACAAGAGCAGTAGGTTCGATCCCTGGGTCGGGAAGGTCCCCTGGAGAAGGGAATGGCAACCACTCTAGCATTCTTTCCTGGGAGAGTTCATGGACAGAGGACCCTGGTGAGCTTCAGTTCAGGAGGCTGCAAAAGACATGACTTAGTGATTAAACCACAAATAATAACTATATCCTTAACCTCTTCCTTGTAAACTCTAGTAAATTCTATTCTACCTTCTTGCTCTAACAGAAACTCAGATATTCCTAGGAGTCTTGTCTCCCCACAAAGTTATTTTAATTTGTAATTTTTTTGGATTCCCTCTATCATTAGCCTGGAGATGGGAGAGATGTCCTCCTGTTTTCCCATGATTGTATCCAGATTCTTCTCCTTCCTTCTTCTCTGAAAATTTGCTTTGAAGTTTATATCATCAATTTATACCTCTCACCCCCCTCCTTGTTACAGGCATCTGCAGACCTGTGATTCAAGGCCATCTCCCTTTTTGTTCTGAAAAGTGTATAACTCTTGATTCATTCTCATAATTTTAATTACTGTTAATATCACCAGCTGGTGATTTCAGTATCAGTGAAGATAATCCTGGCAGTCACCTGATCTCTTATGTCTTTTGCCTTCTCTCTATCCCCCCTCCCCAGACCTTGGCATTCAAATAACCACCACGTCTCTGTAATCTCAGCTTCAACCATCACACTCTCCTATCACCACACTCTTTCCAACTTGTTACATTCCAGGATGGCAGCTCCAAAAAGCTTTGACTGCACAGTGACCTACCATCTCTTGCTCTTGTTTCCTGTTTAACTGGGGAAATAGAAGGAAGCAGAAGACAATTTTCTCACAGTCTCCCCACCACTTCTACCTTGTACATATCTGGACTATATCCTGGCACTATATCCTATATCCTGCACTTTCTTCTAGTCAGTATGAATGACACACATCTGTGTTTATGTCCAGAACCTATCTCTGCACTTTTACACCAGAACCCATCCTCTCTTCCCTATGCAAGGACCTTGCCCCTACAAGCATCCTTTATCTCTTCTGCACAAATATTTTTATTAGCAAACGGAGCTGGTGTGTAATTCCTCTTATCCTAAAAAACTCCCTTCTCTGCATGCCGTGTTTCCTTCCAGCTGTTGCCACATATTCCTTGCTCCTGCTTTTAGCAAAACTCATTCAAAGAGATGTTTATTGTCTTTATATCTCTCTCTGTTCTCTCTTGGACTCGCTCCATTCAGGCTTATCTCATTTCCACTTCATGAAATGTCTCTTGTTAATGTCTCTCCAGAGACCTGCATGTTGCAAACCTCATTCTGAATCTTCCTTAACCTATTGGTAGCATTTGACCAAGTAACCACTCCCTCTGCAATGAAAAGCATTCCTCATTTCTTCCAGGATACCATTCTCCTGTTTTCCACTGGTTCCATCTCAATCTCCTCTGCTCTTTGATGCCCAGTTCCCCACTACCAAACTTTGATGTGCTCTAGGATCCAGTTTTTGAACATCATCTTTCTCTATCTATACTCACTGGCATGGAGTTTCATGACTTTAATACCATCCATACACTGATGACTCCCAAAATGACACACCAAGTCTGGGTCTCCTCTGAGTTTGCCACAGAATTATAACCAACTACGTCTGACATCTCCATGTGAATATATAAGATTGTACCAGAAACCAACTCCCAACTTTCTTGTCCCCAACCTGCCTCTCTGCATCCTTCTCCCCCTCTGTAGATGGAATTCCATCCTTCTGTTGGGTTGGCCAAAAAGTTTGTTCAGGTTTTTCCATACTGTCTTACAGAGAAACTCGAATGAACTTTTTGCACAACCTTGTGTTAGGTGCAAAGTTCCTAATTCCTCTCTTTCAGTCACACCCCACATCTATTTCATTAGCAAATCCTGTTTGTTCTATTTTTAAAATATGTCTAGGACCCACCTACTTCTCACCATCTCTAGCATGACCACTCTGGTTCAAGGCACCATCATCTCTTATTTGGATTCTTTCAGTTATATGTTACCTGACCTCCTTGCTTCTGCCTTTGATTCACCCTTAGTCTTCTCCCAACTTAGCAATCAGGCCATCCTTGTTAAATGTAAAGCCTATCATGTTATGTGTTCTCAAGCCCTCCCTTGGCTTTTCCTTTTGCCCCTTGGTGTGAAGTGTCAAGCTGGAGGCTAAGGAAACCTAATATCATTGAAGAGAACTTGACAACATCAGAACTTGATTCCTGCATCCTTGGGCAGAGCCTTGGGAGTCTGCAAGCCCTTCAGAGAAGCACAGTCAGCAAGAAGCTACCATCCAGTGCAGTGCAGGGGTGGTGGGGGAACAAAAAGGGAGCTGAAGCTAACTCCCACACTGCCACCTGTGCAGAGAGACCCGCAGCTTATGCATGATGACCACCAGCCCCCAGAGGGTGAAAGCTTCTGAGCCTGGAGGAGATCTGGACTCTAGAGGAGGGCCCGACAGAGTGCAGACTTCAAGACGGGAGGCCACAGCGGCACCTGACGTTGGCAGATGAGGCTGGCAGGGTGGCTGGGGATGAACGAGGGCATCTCCTCGGCCAGGGAGGCCTGCAGGAGAAGACAGCTCAGGAGCCAGATGGTCCTCCCCAATAACCCTCAGCCACACAGACTTCTTTCTCTATACAAGAGTCCTCTTGGGCATAGAAGAAGAGCACAGGAGAAACCCCCAAAGATGTGTGTATCTCAACAAGCCCAAGGTTACCTGAAGAGATTTTTCTACATCACAGGCTCATCCAGAAGCCTGCTAGCTCTTTAAGGACCAAGACTGGGTTTCACCCATTTGCGTCCCAAGCAGCTAATACAAAGCCTTGCATTGAAGAGTGTCTTGGCAGAGGACCACTGAATAATAAATGAACAGATGAGATAAAAGCATCAGTGTTTATAGCCTTGCCACTGACTGGAAAGATGGGTCTGAACTCACAGAAGAGATGACAAGAGAGAAAGGCAGATACCTGCCCTTTGGTTTCAAAGTCATTTATACAAATATGGGGGTAAGAGTCCTCTTTCCTATCATTTACCATGGATGAGAAACCAAATTCAATTGAATGCAATAAGATTTTTAAAAGATGTATAGACTTAAACACTATTATAATACTTAAAAAAGAGAAGGCACAATTTTTAATCTTTTAATGATGAAAGATTCTTTAAACTCTGTAGTATTTTTATAATTTTCAAAAGCTTCACACACATGATTTCATATAATCCCATAACACTTCTTTTTCCCCTATCCTTATTTTGCCCCTCCTTCCTTCCAAAACTCTCCCCACTGGTAACCACTAGTTTATTCTGTGTATCTATGAATTCAAAGAAGGTGAAATTTTTAAAGGTAGAGGAAATTTAAAAGATAAAGGAAAAGTAAAACAAAACAAAACAAAACAAAACAGAACCCAAATTGGGGTTTTGTTAATAAAACCAGAGCTCATAGATTAAGGGACCTGATGGTTCCAGTAGACCCCAAACGTGTGAGATGGCATTCAGAATATGGGAATGGCTCCAAGCACTCCATCAGAGAGGAACAGTAATAACCTGTGAGCATTTAAAAACAAACCTGTTCTAGCCTCCTGGAGCATGAGGCCAGCTGATGGAGAGCCCAGTTGACTCAACCAAGAGCACCATAATTTAGCCAATTGCCACTTGACCCCAAACATGTGAGTGAGTCCAAAAGGGCTCAGCAGAGCCATCTTCCATGAAGCCATCTTTAACTCATGGCTGACCACAGATGCATGAGCCAGCCTAGTTGAGGCCGAGAAAATGGCCCAGCTGCCCCATAATCTTGTGAGCCATATAAATGCTCAATGTTTTAAGCATCACCTTTAGAAGGCATTACTAATATGCCACTAGACACATGGAGAGCTGCCTCTCCTTGTTGTGTGAATTTCAGAGACTGATGCCACGCACATGTTTTCTTGAGAGGAGTCAGTGTAATAATTTGTATTGAGTTTTCATCATGCTCGGCACAGAGTTACCACTCAACAAATTCTACCTATCATTAGTATTTCATGAGTGAGTTGTGCAAAACTACCAGTGGGGAAATAACAGATATCACTTGGGAATAAGTTCCAAATGACATGCATTCTTTCACACATCAAAAAAGATGAAATAGTTATCTTCTTTATCTTTTTTTGATTGATAAGTTTATTTTGAAAGAAATCACTTCCTTTACATTTCTGTGTCCTGGGCGTATGTCCAAAAGAACTCAAAGAACTTAAGTTGATGACACACTCTCACCTACTTCTCTGTGGCAGCTGCATGCGTCCTTTGTTTTAGAAAATCTTTTCTGAAGGCTCATTCTCTGCCTGGATGATGGTGGGTGTCAAATTTTAAAACTAGTCAGGACCAAGGAAATGACATATTCTAGTAACCTTGAGCACTTCCTAAGCTGAAGAAGAGCTGAGCAAACAAAGAAGGTCATTTTGTAAGAATGTGCCACAACAAAAGAGGCTGAATATCGTCCTTTCCAACAACCTCTAGAAAAAAGTCCTCCCCAGAGAACTCTTCTAACTCATTCATAAACTTCAGAATCCAAAGCATGAATTAAAGTCTTTTTTCCTGTAAGAGTGAAGTCAAATAAATAATGATTCAACTTAGCATTAGAAAGGACAGCAAGATCTAAATGTGGGTCCTTCAGTTTATCACCCCTTTTATTCCCGAGTCTCTGCAAATGTCTTCTTATATTCATGAATGCTTTGACTGCTGTGAAGTTCACTACCACATGAAACAGCCTATCACCTTATTTTTGACTTGTGAGATAGGACTTAAAGTGCAATTAGTTTATTTGTGAGGTTATCTTGGTATCCTTATGTAGTAGGGATGTGCAGAATTTCCATGGGGGATTGACAGGGAAATAAACAAAGAGTGTATTTTAAATCAAGTTATTGCTTTAGATCATTAGGGCTTAATCTTGCAGAGGAGGTCTAGGAACCTCAGAATTACCTAACCTAAGAGGTAAGGTTTCTGGGGTATTTATTCGCAAGATTGCACAATTACTGGTTATATTAATATCTGCTATGGAGAGGAGTTAATTCCCAAAGTGTAAGTGAGAGGCCAGAATTGCAGAACAATCTTTAGTCTTTAGCAAAGGAGCAGAGGAGTAGCAATTGGCTGGGGCTGGTGTGTACAGACATTGTAAGAGCCAGGGAGATATGAATAGGTCTCCAACAAAGTGTATTATGAGATGTCAAAATCTATTCTTCACTGTAGATGGCCTCTGACATTTTTGTCTTCTGAGGATCTCTCACTCTCTGTCAATCTCTCATTTGGAAAATCTCTCCTCCCCTTGTCTCAGCCCACATACTTTGGAAGGAGTTTCCAGCACCTCCAAGCTGACCTCCTAGATCCAGAGTCAACATAGTCCCCAGTTATGGTCCTGGTGGGGACTATGTTGACTCTGGATCTAGGAGGTCAGCTTGGAGGATCAGTTCTGAGGAGTGTATCTGATGAAAGTCAGCTTATTTAGAACCAATCTTAGGATTTTTATAGCACAGTTAGGAAAGGGCAAACATTCTCTATGGTAGAGTTGCTAAAGTGATAGTTTGTGAGCCTCAATGTTCTTGTGGCCATCTTTGTCTAACCCTGAGAATGAAGCCAACAGAGGAAACCTGTTCTTGCCCGAGAGTTGTTTGAGTATCTATATTCAGCTGTGTCTGACTGTCCCTAGAGTTTGGACTTTGATCTGTTTGAAAGAGAAAGATCGAAGACAAAAGGAGAAGAGGGCAACAGAGGATAAAACAGTTGGAGGGCATCACTGATTTGATGGACAGGAACTTGGGCAAACTCCAGGAGATAATGAGGGGTAGGAAGGCATGGCTTGCTGCAGTCCTTGGGGTTGCAAAAAGTCGGACACGAAGTAGCGACTGAACAACAGTTTGAACTGGGTCGTTTGATACACTTATGTTAAGTCTCTGTCTGCTTTGTAATTTCTTCTCATTTGTCTTACTACTACTCAATAGGACCATATGGATTGACTACTCTTTCTCTCTTCCAAATGCCATTCCATCAGAGAGACTGGTTATGTAGGCAAAATGTACATGTGCATTGCATTGATTAAAACCAAGGGTTTTGGATTCTGCAGACCTGGATTTGAAACTTGGCTTAGGCCCACAGTGAGATATTTAAACATTGTAAGCTTTATTTTTATCACCCATAAAATGGAAGAGGGAGGGGGTGCCTATTCTGCAGAGCTTTTGAGAGATAAAGCGTGGGATCTGCTTAGCGATATGATTCCAGAATAGTAAACGCCCAATAAATTAGGTGGTATTTGAAGAAAAAAAATTGCTGAATGATAACAGTAGTTGTTTTATAACAATAGCAATCTAACAATATATGTATTTGTCTAGGCTAGAGTAAGAACGCCATAAAGGTAGCTATGATGATCATATGTCACATAGAATCTTCTCTAGGGTGAAACTCTCTGCCATTTCTAGGCAATATTGTTCATATTTTCCAAATATAATCTCATGAAAGCTATGACAATGAGACAAGATGTTTTAAACTGTGAGTGTTGATTCTAACGAATAAGTAATGTATGATGGCTGAATGGGTATATAGCATGATTTTGGGCTCCCAGTTACATCATTTGCTACTTTTATCTGAGCACTATCCAAGTTAAAAATACATCTATGTAAAACCTTGCCTGGCAAGCATAGCAGTGACTGGCTGCACTGAAAAAGTGGCCTTCATTTTTCTGAAAGCAGAAACTGCCACTACCTTCTCAGTGACAGGACTAGTTTGATTGTGTTGAGCTGTTGGTGCTCATGGGCTCTGCCTCCCTAACCATAGGGCACACCTGAAAGGCTAGCCTAATACTATGGTGGTAAAGAGGCATGCAAAAGGGACTTGGGAATTTTACATCTGGATCAAGTGATAACATTCAGGGGATATATTTTACCCCCAAATAGTGATGCTTTTCCAATTTTATGCTCTGTGAGCCAGAGACTCTGCTCTGAAAGACTTGCATCCTTTCTGAACCAGGCATTGTGTCCCTAAACCACTGCTAGAAGGTTGCTTGAAAGTCTTACTCTGATTAGTAATTTGTAATTAGGGACTTTCTATCATCTTCTCTGTGGTTGGATTCCTGAGAGACAGAGATGGAGGTGGAGATGTGTCTGCAGGAAGTTTACTAGGTAGTGTCCTCTGGAGCAACATTTGTAAGAGATTGAGGGAAGCAGGAAGGGGCAGAGGGAGAGACTGAACTGCAACACACGTGCAGCTGAAGCCTCGGCAAATCCCAGGGGCTCTGGAGCTGGCATGACCCTGCAGTCTTCCTGAATTGAAACAGAGACCTTGCCTATGATACAGACCATACCTCTGTATCGACCAGTCACTGGATTAGGCTGAACCCAGGAGGGGGCATATAAAAAAACTGTCAAGGACTTCCCTGGTGGTCCAGTGGTTAAGAATCTGCCTGCCCATGCAGGAGACATGGGTTCGATCCCTGGTATGGGAAGATCCCTCCATGCCACAGGGCAACAAAACCTGTGCGCCGCAACTACTAAACCCACACACTGCAACTACTGACGGCTGTCCTCCTAGAGCCTGTGCTCCACAAGAGAAGCCAGTGCATGAGGAGCCTGTGCACTGAGACTAGGGGAGGCCTATGGGCAGCAGTGAAGGTCCATGCAGCTGTAAACAAATAAATCAATCATCAAAAAGGCAAAGGAGCTGCCTTCCAAAAGGGCAATTCCCATCAGCAACCAGCATTCCCAGAAGCTGGAGAAATGAGCACCTTGTTTCTAGCTGATTCAACATAGTACCCACGGGGCACTGTCTGAGGAAATCTGAAAGTACAGTTGGCATTTGGCTAGATTCAAACCAAAAATATAAATCCTTAGGAGTAAAGGAAGCAGCGCAGTGACAGAACTGGTTTGAGCTCTGGACACAGACAGATCTGAATACCCTGCTCTTGGTGTGACCTTGGGGCAGTTTCTCTAAAATTACATAGCTTCTCTGAGAGGAAGCTTTTTTACTTGTAAAATGATGATATTGGTAATAATATCAGTTTCAGGGTATATTTGGGATGGTATGATGAGATAAGTCACCTGGAGTACCAAGCAAGGCTTATTGAAAGTGTGCAATAATCAGCAGTTTTCTTCCACCTTGAAGATGCCATGATCTGTCTGCATGTCATGCTTTTTTTTTTTTTTTTTTAAATAAAGGTTTAGTGTGTATTTATTTATTTATTTTTGGCTGCACTGGGTGTTCATTGCTCTGGTTGGGTTTCTCTATTTGTGCTGAGTAGGGGCTGTTCTCTAGTTGTAAGCACTTGGGCTTCTTGCAGCGGCTTCTCCTGTTGTGAAGCACAGTCTCTAGGGCACATGGGCTCAGTAGTTGTGGCTCATAGGCTAAGTTGCTCTGTGGTGTGTGGAATCTTTTTGACCAGGGATTGAATCCATGTCTTCTGCATTGGCAGGCAGATTTTTAACACACAAGGGAAGTCCTGCATGTCATTCTTTATCCCACGTTTGTAGAGAAGAATATATTAAAATGTTAGACGCTTTCACAGTGGGTTGAGTACAAGGCAACAAAGGCAAGAAATGGAAAGATAAATACTTAGATGGAAGCAAACACAGAGAACGCTGGGAGTAGAGGCCAGGAGCCCCCATGTACTGTCTGAGGAATCATGGAGAACTTTCTGGAAGAAAAATCTGACCCACATTCAGAATCATAAAGAGGGATGAAGGTGGGTTGGAGCCTTGAGGATGAGAATTCAGGTAGCAGCTATAAGGTCCAAAAGCATGGAGGCAACCAAGACCAGGGCCCACTTGGACACGTGAAGGTGTCACAGTATGGCTTCCCAGGTAACTCAGTGGTGAAGAATCTGCCGGCCAATGCAGGAGATGCACGTTCGATCCCTGGGTTGAGAAGATCTCCTTGGAGGAGGAAATAACAACCCACACTCCAATATCTTTGCCTGGGACATCCCATGGACAGAGAAGCTTGGTGAGTTACAGTCCATGCTCAGCTCTGAGCATGAGTAGGTGTCACCAGATTTGGGCATAATCTGGGAAGGGATGGGCAACAGGAAGGGAAGGCTTCATTTCTCTTATTTTACCTTAATACATATTTTATTTCATCCAAATCATCATTCTTCAGCTCTGAAGACCCTGGTGTCCTATGTGATGTGGGGCCTAGCTTGCATAACAATGGGGCACAGTGGCACTGTAGAAGGTTCTTACTAAAGCAGGTGAGAACTGGGTACAGGTGACCCAGGGCTGAGGCCTCCATCTTGCATCTTGAGGCTCTGCCCTTCTCCATGTGTATCATCTGATTTCAGGGACAGCAAGCTTGCCCCAGGACTGGGTGGGGGATGGTGATCCTCTTGCACTCATGTGCAAGGATCCTCTTGCATCCTTTGTCCATCCTAGGTGTGTCACCACTGGATTGTAGCTGTCATATGGCTGGATAACCTTCTCTAGCCCATCTGGGGGGAAGGCTTTATTTCTGTATGCTCGGTAATAGCAGCTCTTAATTCATTACTTGTTTCAAATTCGCTGCTACTGCTGCTGCTGCTAAGTTGCTTCAGTCGTGTCTGACTCTGTGCGACCCCGCAGACAGCAGCCCACCAGGCTCCACCGTCCCTGGGATTCTCCAGGCAAGAACACTGGAGTGGGTTGCCATTTCCTTCTCCAATGCATGAAAGTGAAAAGAGAAAGTGAAGTCGCTCAGTCGTGTCCAACTCTTAGCGACCCCATGGACTGCAGCCTACCAGGCTCCTCTGTCCACAGGATTTTCCAGGCAAGGGTACTGGAGTAGGTTGCCAGTGCCTTCTCCATCAAATTCGCTAAGAAGCATTAAAGAAAGGAGGTAGCTGAAAGAGTTTGTGGCCTTGTTTAAGTAAAGTCTACCCGAGGCTGAAAGGCAATTGGCATGGGGCCCACCTGCCCTACCTCGTTAATAGCCTTGGATTTCAGGTTTAATGATCCAGCCGGTTTAGACCAATCCTGATCCGTAGCCCGTGTTTCTTTTGGATGATTGGAGAAGTTACTCTCCCAAACTATACGGTTCATGGAAGCAACCTCCAGCGTCATAAGTTCATTGCAAGCCCAGGACATTCACAAAGTTCTTCACAGGAGGAGCTGGGTGAAATGACGTTGAGTCTGACCTCTGAAGCCAGACTCCCCGCTCCACTCGCTCAGCTCTGGATGATTGGCTGAGAAGCAAAGAGGCCCCTGGCCTGTCGACAACATCACTTCCACTGTAAACCTTGTTTTTATTCTCTGTGAAAGAGGACTTTATACTCTGAACTGTATGGGAGTTGAAAAAAAAAATGTTTTTCAGATGAAATTGTTTCAAGTTTGGACTCAGCCCAAGTGGGATTAACAAAAATTGGCAAGTGAAAGTAAAATATTCCAGGAGGCTTTTAGAAATGCAGAGTGTTAACTAAAAAATAATGAAAACTTCAGGGTGCCTCGCTCACAGACTTCAGTGAGGGTGGTGGGTCTACTGACATGCATGCCTTGTTCTGCTTCACTGCCACACTTCTTGAACCATCCGAGTAACACTCTAGGCTTCCACAGGACTTTGTACTTTCAAACCTTTTTTCCATTATTAACTCATATTTTTATCATGTTATCACTGTGAAGTAAGTAGGTCCCAGATATGAAGAAATTGAAGCACAGACAGTAAAGTAACTGCCTGATATTGATTATGGCTGACTTTTAGTGGGAAGAGTGAAGTCTTTGGAAATGAGATGCAGCTGGGGTTCATAGTTGGTGCTGCTGTGGACTAGCCTAGTATCTAAGACTTGATCATTTATAAACCCCAAGCCTTGACTTACTCATTTGTGAAATAGGGATAGTTATATTACAAAGAAGGGTATAAGAATCAAATGAGATGGTAGTGGGATTCATTGTAAATTACAGTGTCACTTAAATGTTGAATGATATTTAACACATCTAGTTAGCAATGTGAGTGGGAATTTAACCCATGTCTCCTAAGTCCTGGCTCAGCAATTCTATTTCCAATGGATCATCATTATCAGCCTCAAGTCACCATCACCGGTTTATCTGGGAAATATCAGGTTTAAGACTTCTTCCAAGTCCTAAGTAAATTACAGGATTCATTTCAAATTTCTCTGTTAACTCACTAATCATGTTGGCCTCTTGTCAAGCTGAACAAGATTCATGTGGAATATGCTGGTTTTCTTTAGTTTTTTCACACTAAGTCACTCTGCTTCCTGAAGAATAGCCTCTTATGTAATCTGGAGGAGCATTTTTTAATGCTCAGGAACTATTATCACTGTTAGAAAATACAATCTATAGAAAGACATTGCTCCAGTCCTCAAGGACTCTGTGTTCTCAAAGACATCAAAAGTAAGGCACACCTATTACTCTAAACATCTGCCAAATCATGTCTGCTTTCAAAACTATAGTAAAATGAAACCAACCAAACCCCACAAACCAAAAACCAAAACAGTGACCAACCGCAGAAAAACCTGAAGTTCCCCAGATGTACCCTGTCAAGCAACAGAGCACATAAACATGATGAACTTCCTATAAATAGACGTTGGCTTTTTCTCATTGTATGTCTCTAATATACTGATTACAAGGAAGAAGCAATAGCAACATGTATGTCTCTGTTTCCTGTCTTCTCAGGTAGACTGTGAAAACTGGGGTGGTGTCTTATTAATTCTTGTACCCCAAACCATTCAGGTGGCAAGGGGAAATATAACTTATTAAGCTCCTATTCAGTGCTAGGTGCGGTGCCAGCTTCTTCACATCGATCAGTTCAGTTCAGTCACTCAGTCGCGTCCAACTCTTTGCAGTCCCATGAACCGCAGCACACCAGGCTTCCCTGTTCATCACCAACTCCCGGAGCTTACTCAAACTCATGTCCATCGAGTCTGTGATGCCATCCAACCATCTCATCCTCTGTTGTCCTCTTCTCCTCCCACTTTCAATCTTTCCCAGTATCAGGGTCTTTTCACGTGAGTCAGTTCTTTGCATCAGGTGGTCAAAGTATTGGAGTTTCAGCTTCAGCATCAGTCCTTCCAATGAGTATTCAGGGTTGATTTCCTTCAGGATTGACTGATTTGATCTCCTTGCAGTCCAGAAAACTCTCAAGAATCTTCTCCAGAATCACAATTTGAAAGCATCAGTTCTTTGGCACTCAGCCTTCTTTATGGTCCAACTCTCACATCTGTACATGACTACTGGAAAAACCATGACTTTGACTATAAAGACCTTTAGCAAGTTACTTTACCCATCTCCAGCTTATTTTCCTATCTGTCCATGAGTATGATGCTAATACCTCTCGCTTAAGGATTATTTCAAAGAATGAATGAGATTATCAATGTGAAAGACAAGAAGCAATAATTAGAACCAGACATGAAACAGCAGACTGGTTCCAAATCAGGAAAGGAATATGTCAAGGCTGTATATTGTCATCCTGCTTATTTAACTTATATGCAGAGTACATCATGCGAAATTCCAGGCTGCATGAAACACAAGCTGGAATCAAGATTGCTGGGAGAAAAATCAATAACCTCAGGTTATTGACAATGACATCTCCCTTATGGCAGAAAGAAAGAAGAGCTAAAGAGCCTCTTAATGAAAGTGGAAGAGGAGAGTGAAAAAGTTGGTTTAAAACCCAACACTCTGTGGGAGAGGGAGAGGGTGGGATGATTTGGGAGAATGGCACTGAAACATGTATACTATCATGTAAGAAACGAATTGCCAGTCTATGTTTGATACAGGATACAGGATGCTTGGGGTTGGTGCACTGGGATGACCCAGAGAGATGATATGGGGAGAGTGGTGGGAGGGGGGTTCAGGATTGGGAACTCATGTACACCCGTGGCAGATTCATGTCAATGTATGGCAGAACCAATATAGTATTGTAAAGTAAAAAAATAAATTAAAAAATAAAGAGCAAAAAAATAAATAAATAAAATTTAAAAAAGAAATAAAGGAAGTTCCTCAAACTGAAGAAAAATTATTCTAGATGAAAGCCTGAAGCTGTAAAAAAGAATAAAAGTTCTAGAAAGGTAAATATGTATACAAATAAAATAATACTTTTAACAACAACAATAACAAAAAACCTCAACATTCAGAAAACTAAGGTCATGGTCCCATCACTTCATGGAAAATAGATGGGGAGACAATGAAAACAGTGGAAGACTATTTTTTTGGCTCCAAAATCACTGCAGATGGTGACTGCAGCCATGAAATTAAAAGATGCTTGCTCCTTGAAAGAAAAGTTATGACCAACCCAGACAGCATGTTAAAAAGCAGAGACATTACTTTGCCAACAAAGATCTGTCTAGTCAAAGCTATGATTTTTCTGGTAGTCATGTATGGATGTGAGAGTTGGACTATAAAGAAAGCTGAGCACCAAAGAATTGATGTTTTTGAACTGGGGTGTTGGAGAAGATTCTTGAGAGCCTCTTGGATTACAAGGAGATCCAAACAGTCAATCCTAAAGAAACTGGACTGACTACTGGAAAAAATCATAGCTTTGACTAGACAAATCTTTATTGGCAAAGGGAGGTGTCATCTATGTATCTGAGGTTATTGATTTTTCTCCCAGCAATCTTGATTCCAGCTTGTGTTTCATGCAGCCTGGCATTTTGCATGATGTACTCAGCATATAAGTTAAATAAGCAGGGTGACAATATACAGCCTTGACGTATTCCTTTCCCAATTTGGAACCAGTCTGCTGTTCCATGTCCAGTTCTAATTGTTGCTTCTTGACTTTCACATTGGTAATCTCATTCATTCTTTGAAATAATCCTTAAGTGAGAGGTATTAGCATCGTACTTGTGGACAGATAGGGAAATAAGCTGGAGATGGGTAAAGTAACTTGCTAAAGGTCTTTATAGTCAAAGTCATGGTTTTTCCAGTAGTCATGTACAGATGTGAGAGTTGGACCATAAAGAAGGCTGAGTGCCAAAGAACTGATGCTTTCAAATTGTGATTCTGGAGAAGATTCTTGAGAATTTCCTGGACTGCAAGGAGATCAAATCAGTCAATCCTGAAGGAAATCAACCCTGAATACTCATTGGAAGGACTGATGCTGGAGCTGAAGCTCCAGTACTTTGGTGACCTGAGACAAAGAGCAAACTCATTGGAAAAGACCCTTCCAATCCCCTTCTACCAAATAGAAATTTGCATTTCACAAGATCTCAAGGTGATTCCAATTTGAGAAGCTCTGATCTAGAGCCACATCTTGAGCAAATTCTGTGTTTTAATTGAACCAAGGATGAACAAGAAGGGGTCTTTGATAAAAATGCTGAGTCTTCCTGGGCAGAAGATGGACTGGGGCCATGTGAATCAGTCTTTGATATTTAAGCTTCACAAACCTACACACAGGACACTAGAGAGACTATGTGATGGGTTTGTAGTTTAATTACTGGTTCCTTGCTTGACAATTAATGATGTGTTTAAAAAACATAGCTAAGAGGACCATCTCATTTTGGTCCTGGAAGCTTCTGTGAACTTCTTTTGATTTACAGCATCTATAAGGCCTTCATGCTTCTATCTCTCAAGTCTTGTGTCACTGACAATGAAGACCCTCTATCTTTGCTTGTTATAGGATGGCTGCAAGATGCTGCAGCTGGGGAAGCCAGCTGTCCTGGTTTACCCAGACTGAAGGGTTTCTGGAAACTTTGGACTTCCAGTGTTAAAGCCTGTACAGTCCTGGGAAAGTGGAACAGTTGGTCATCTTAGCTTTAACTCTGTCTCTCTCATGCCTGTAGAGTCTGTGTTTTCTGTTTGGTGCAGGCATGCTAATTATTCTGTTAGAGCCATCCTCTGTTCTCTCCAGCAGCAGGTTATTATTTTCAGCTTGTTTTTCTTACTGAAAAACATTACTTCAAATGTATAGTCTATGCTAAAAATAAATACTCTGCATCTTAGAAAAATGAATGAACATTTCTGCACAATACCACTAAATGTCCCTTCCACTCATCCCACTTCCCTCAACAGCAAGAACACAGGAGTATTTGTTAACTGCTTCATGCCTAACACTATGTGGTTGAAGACTGCTTGTATCAGAACCTTATAATTCCACCTTGAGTGACCTCTGTTTTTTTTTATCTTTTTATGATCAATATTAAGATTAAGGGCCTATGTTTTAGGCTGTATCCCATGGTCACCCAGTCTTCAAGTCCAAGTAATAAGATTTATATCAGAAATGTATTTCTCTTTTTATATTATTTGATTTCCTTTGATTCTTTACCGTGGAGGCTTAGGATTCCCTTTTGACATCTTTCTTTGTAGCTGCCTGATCTTCATAAGAGGAAGTAGCAGATTAGAATTTCAGCCACAAAGGTAAAGAATTGCCTTTAAAAAAGGTCTAAGGTTTTTTTTTAAATCAATGATTTAAATTGTACATTTTAGATTATTGCCTTGGGCATTTTCATATTAACCCACCCAGCTTTTTGGATACTTAGTTAAATAGATCATATTGAAAATAAGAAGACAGATTCTAAAAACATGTATATCTGACTTTCCTGTGACTGGGAGAAATCAACACTGGCCAATTATAGATGTATTAATGTGTTGATTTAATTACTCTAAATTATATGGAATGTGGTTCAGTAACGTTCAAGATGGAAAATAAACATGTTTTCTCTCCATTCTCTCACTCTGAGGGAACATTAAGATAACGATCTAATAG
Source organism: Oryx dammah (assembly GCF_014754425.2). Taxonomy (NCBI): domain Eukaryota; kingdom Metazoa; phylum Chordata; class Mammalia; order Artiodactyla; family Bovidae; genus Oryx; species Oryx dammah. Next base: position 25,819,468 of record NW_024070203.1, read on the forward strand.
CTTGGGTGTGTGTGTGTCAGAAAAACTTAATTTATTATTTATCATTAACTGATGCTACTTATATTGACCATTTGTCATATCTGCTATGGATATGGGAAGAATGAATGATAATTAAACTACATTTTCTAATAAAGTCACACTGTACAGGGAGTTGACAGAGATATGAGTTGGACTTCTAGAACTGCATGTAAGATGCTAGCATCTTCAAGATGAAAGGAACTCAGACACAATTTGCAGCAACTTCTCCTACTTTCCAGATTAGGAAACTGACACGTTCCAAGTTGAAGTGACTTGACCAGGCTCACACAAGATCAGCAGGTGGCAGGACAATGTCCGCTGACTCCTAATCCAGTGGATTCTCCCTGGCCACCATTTTGCATTGAACTTCAATACCTCCCACCTCTTTCTTTGCATCAGGTTCTTATCGATGATCTCTCACCTCCAGTAACAGTGAAGTTGCAAGCAAGCACAAGCTGTGAAGCTTTGCTTTGTTGCTGTTTTTTACAACTGAAAGGAAGCTTATGTGATTCTTGATTATCGTTACTTCTATCTCTTTCTGAAAAGCTATAGACAGGGACCTCTCTCCAAAGATTTGCCATTGTTTTATAACAAACTCACCTGTGTGTGTGTGTGTGTGTGTGTGTGTGTACATACTTCACTTTTTTGTTTATCACAAATGGTCATGTAATGATATGTTGTGGTGGTTTAGTCGCTAAGTTGTATCTGACTCTGAGACTCCATGGACTGTAGACTGCCAGCTCCTCTGTCTATGGAATTCTCCAGGCAAGCATACTTGAGTGGGTTGCCATTTCCTTCTCCAGGGGATCTTCCCAGCCCAGGGATAAAACCCAGGTCTCCTGCATTGCAGGTGGATTCTTTACTAACTGAGCTAAGAGGGAAGCCCCAGTGATAAGCTACTATTGTGTAACTCCAACAGTTCCTAACTGTCAGACATCCATGTTACCCAATCTTCTTTCCTTAGTTTTTAATAAACTTGGGTAACTATTTTACAGTGTTTTGAGCTTGCTGCTGCTGCTGCTAAGTCGCTTCAGTCGTGTCCGACTCTGTGCAACCCCATAAACGGCAGCCCATGATGCTCCCCCGTCCGTGGGATTCTCCCGGCAAGAACACTGGAGTGGGTTGCCATTTCCTTCTCCAATGCATGAAAGTGAAAAGTCAAAGTTAAGTTGCTCAGTTGTGTCCTACTTCTAGCGACCCCATGAACTGCGGCCCACCAGTCTCCTCCGTCAATGGGATTATGTTGATACATATAGGACTAGCTCATTGTGGGAAATCTAGTTTGCAGTTCTTCACACTTCAGTGAAAAAATATTTCTAATTTGGATTTATCTCCTCAGCACAAAGGATTCTAACCACTAAACTGTATGCTGTCTATCACATATGATGGGCTTCCCTATGGCTCAGCTGGTAAAGAATCTGCCTGCAATGCGAGAGACCTGGGTTCCATCCCTGGGTTGGAAAGATCCCCTGGAGAAGGGAAAGGCTACCCACTCCAGTATCCTGGCCGGGAGAATTCCATGGGGGACTGTATAGTCCATGGGGTCGCAAAGAGTCAGACATGACTGAGCAATGACTGAACGACTTCCATTTCACTTCACTATCACATATGACATCAAGGCAGGGGGTAGGCATCTTAGGAATGTGGTGACTTTAACATTTCTAAAATTCTATGGATTCCATGAGGTCTGAATTGTTCTTGCTTCCTTGTTTCTCTTGATGCCTATATATATACACATAAAAACATATCACAGCAGAAAGGATATGAAATTATCTCTGTTCAATAAATTTGTTTATTGAGAATTATTCAGAACTTCTGGTTAAATGAAGGATTTATACTTTGATAGTATCTGTTCTTTTTAATTGCTCAGTCATGTCTGATTCTTTTGTGACCCCCATGGACTGTAGCCCACCAGGCCCCTCTGTCCATGGGATTTCCCAGGCAAGACTACTGGAGTGGGTAGCCATTTCCTTCTCCAGGGTGTCTTCTCTACCCAGAGATCAAAACCGCATGTCCTCCATTGGCAGGTGGATTCTTTACCAGCTGAGCCACCTGGGCAGCCCTCTGATAGTATAAAAGATCTTAAATATTTTTAATGATAGTTCTAATTATAATGGTGGACTCCTTGTAGGCAATGAATATTTGTCTGTTTATTGAATAAAGAATATCAACATGTTGATTTTCTGTCAACGTAATTTTAGTGCTAAGTATATTGTATTCTCTTACATCAAGCCATATATCTCTTTTAGGCAGTCTCACTTGTGCTAGGCTTCAGATGGTGAGTTTCTTTGCTCTTGGTAGACATGATCCTTAGTAGCTCAGATGGTAAAGCATCTGCCTGCTATGTGGGAGACCCAGGTTCGATCCCTGGGTCAGGAAGATCCTCTGGAAAAGTAAATGACAACCCACACCAATACTCTTGTCTGGAAAATTCCATGGATAGAGGAGCCTGGTAGGCCACAGTCCATGGGGTTGCAAAGAGTCAGACACGACTAAGCGATTTCACTTTGCTCTTGGTGCTCCCTTCCATGGGGGATAAGTTGTCCCATGCTAATACACCAGTGCTATCTCTCTCAGAGGGGCAACTGTCACTCCCCAGAGGAGGAATACTTCATATAATTCATGCTTTGGGAGGAGAACCCAGGCACATGTAATCCAGTTCCTTGAGTCCTACCCCCCACTGCCCAGAAATGGACTGCTCAGAAAGCATACATATTTGCCATTGTTCTTGTCCATGCAAGGAATTTTATGAAACACTTACTGTTGAAATCTGAGCTATTCCAGCATTCTGTATGTCTCAGATCTATCAGGTAGGTGCATCTTTGCCTAAAAGCCAGATACTTCTGGGGTTTAGATGAGGAAGTCCACTTGCCTGCAGGTATAAGACCATTTTCCAATGTGGTGTTTGTATAATAAAGGTAATATTTTCATGCTACATTCATTCAGAGGCAGAAAGACCTTGTAGGTAAGGGCATTGGTCATGGCCTCAAAGAGCTGAGATTTAAATTCCTGCTCTGTTACCTGCTCAGAGTTGTAAGGATTTAATGAGTTAAGATGCATGAAACATTTAGAACAGTGTCTGGCACAAGGTCCATCTCTACAGCTGTTTGATATGAATATTACCTTTTGCTCCATTGTTGATTTGGTTCAGAGAACAGACCTGGCAAAAGGGGTAATATGTCAGCTCCCTGTATTCACCACAGTAACAAAGTTTTCGAATAACTTGGAAACCCATTCCAATGTCAGATCACTCAGTGATGAAGCTAATCCTACACCATTATGGGTTTCATCCCTGGAATTATCTTTCCAATCTTAGAGCTAACATGTCTACTCTAAAATTCTTTAATGAATGCAGATACCTCCAGTAGAGTTTCAAACCCTCCAAAATCCAACCTTAAGTCTACATTTCCAACCTCATCTTTCTAATGCAATCACTGAATTGTTGTTTAGTCGATAAGTCATGTCCAACCCTTTTGTGACCCCATACACTGTAGCTCGCCAGGCTCCTCTGTCCATGGGATTTCCCAGGCAAGAATACTGGAGTGGGTTGCCATTTCCTTCTCCAAGGGTTGTTCTTGACCCAGGGATAGAACCTGGGTCCCCTACATTGGCAGGCGGATTCTTTACCACTGAGCCACCAGGCCAACTTACTCATAGAATTGGCCCCAATCTAACACCATTCACTGTTTCTGAATCACAGCCTGTGTTTTCACACCACACTGGCTCTGCTCTTGTGCTTTCTAGTGTTTTTTCTCCCTTCTCTGCTTGCTAAACCAGAACCTGTCATTCATGGCCCAGCTCACAGGCCTACTCCTTTTTGAAACCTCTTCTTCCTCCTCTGTTACAGATGTCTCTCTCCTCCATGTTGTGAAAATAAAAGAACATGTCGATTGCAACTCTATTGTACAACAGATTGCTATTGAAACTAATGTAACTCACCTGCTTCTGTGAGAGTTGTGTGAACTGTGAGCTCCTAAAGGTCTGGACATAAGACCACACCCTCTTCATCTTGTACTCACTGCACCTAGCCCTAATTCAGTAGCACTCCCACTGCCCAAATGATTATCCAAATACTAGTCCATCAAGAGGTCCTGTGTTGACCAAATACAAGAGGTCCAAATATTCATCAAACTCATCTACCTCTTTCCACCTGAACTTGACCACAGTCATTTCTTCCCAAGCCTCCTGAAATAGCTCTCAATTCCTATGTTGGCTCCAATTCAGGTTATTCCCCAAATAGCCGTCAGAGTCAAAATGTAAACCAAACTGTGTTACCTTCTCACTTAATGAACCCCCTTGCTGTGATATTGAAACCAACATTTTGACTTTTCCATGCCTGCCTCCCCTTCTTACTTCATTCTTTACAATCCCCTTCCATTCCCTACTTCACTGTTCAAAAGTCACAAGTGTCTTCTTTCAGTTTCTCCAACAGGCCAAACTTCCTCCCCTCTTAGCTTCTTGTACATTCTATTCTCTCTGCCTTGAAAGTTCCAGACTTTTTTTTTTTTAATTGCTAGTGGGTTTTTTTTTTTTTTTTTGGTACTTTAAGTCTCAGCTTAGAAGCCCCCTCCTAAGAGAAGACATTCCTGACCTTCCATCTAAAATGAATGTCACCTCCACCCCCAGGTGATTCCTTATGTTCTGGAACCGAATACCTCAGGTCCTCATTATTTCTTTCATTATGATTGGTGAAGTGAAGTGAAGTGAAGTGAAGTCGCTCAGTCGTGTCTGACTCTTTGCGATCCCATGGACTGTAGCCTACCAGGCTCCTCTGTCCATGGGATTTTCCAGGCAATAGTACTGGAGTGGATTGCCATTTCCTTCTCCAGGGGATCTTCCCGACCCAGGGATCGAACCCAGGTCTCCTGCATTGTAGACAGATGCTTTACCGTCTGAGCCATGGATGTTCTCCAGTGGTTTATTGCCTGTCTCCACCTGGAGTTCCATGATGGCGGGACTGATTGGATCTTGGTGTCATTCCCTTCTCAGGGCCAACCACAGAGCCCAACACACGAGGCAAGAGAGGTGTTAAGTGAATGACCATTCACGAGTAGCCTCAGAGACCCGAAGGATTCCCAGAGCAGGAGGGAGACTCAGAGTGTTCCTGGTCAAAGTCCTTTGTTTCACAAGTCAGGAAATCAGGATCCAGGATTTGTCATGAGTTCTCCTGAGGCCCCCTGCTTAGCACCTGTCGGACCTTTCCTGGTGTTTGGAAAGGTCCTGGTGTTCCCTTCATTATCATGTTCTCTTGCTCTAGGCGTCTGGAAATTATTCAACAACTATGGATCATTCATGAGATAATCTGAAAAGAAGACCGAGTCCTCCATTCATTTCAAACTTTCTCTGAGAAATGAAAGCAAAGCCTAAGGAAATGCCATATGACTAATTTCTAACCAAGGCAAATCATCTCTCTTAGTCACCCTCAACAAAAATGTCAGTGTTCCCCAATCCCAGTGAGAGGTACCAAGGTCCATGTCAGCCTCCCAAGTTTGCTCCGCTTTACACGGGGATCTGGGATCCAGTGCAGAGCTGGGTAGCTCAGAGCTGTGCCAGAATGTTTCTTAGGTAAGCACAGAAAAGCTAACATTTTAAATATGTACCCCCTTTCATCTATTAGGGAATGTTTTCTACTATAGTCCAGGGCACACTTGTGATTTTATTGTTTATATTCATGTTCCTGTTTATTTTCCTCTCTGAGTCTCAGTGTTCTCATCTCTACAAAAATAGTGGTTAATATCAAGGTCTCTTTGGCCTTGGCATTCTATAATTTTGCTTTATGGAGTCAGTGCTCAAGCTTTAACAAGTATGTGCAATTTGCAGAGCATTTTATTCAGCCTTATCATGTTCAGGAAAATAGATGATGATTGCAGCACCCCTTAGCATCCCGTTAGCATCCTCTACTGTTCTGAGCAGGTGTGAGGTACTAGTGAAGCCTGAAGCTGGTTCCTTCTGTTTCCTGCTCCCTGGGACTTTGCCATCTTTGCTAGACCAAGATATTCAGAGGCAAAGGAGGACATTCTCAAAGGTGATGATAAGGCTTGCGGCAATGCAGGGGAACCTGCCTATTTGATCACATGGGGAGTTTCTGGGAATGCCAACATCATTATCGTATGCCAAGTCACCCAATGCACTTATCATTTATTCTACAAATAGCTACTAAATAACTTTTACATGATATGCATTATGTTAGGTGCTGGGGAATCTAAAAAATAGAAAATGATCCACCTTCTAGAAATACACAGATTAATGGGGAGATAGGGAGACAGACTTAGGTAAGCTATTTCAGTGGAGTAGTGAGATATGTGCAGGAAGAAAGCTGCTTTTTCTTGCTGTACTCACAGGGAAAGATATAACTAACTCCATCTGGGGCTACTCAGAGGAGGCTACAAGAACTAGCTCATCAAGGGTGAGATGTTTTCTCAGTAGAGATAGAAGAGACAACAACACCAAGTGGAGAAGCAGAAGTGCACAAAGCTATTGAACTTGGGATTGGTATCCTCTGGAAACGGTGAGAAATGAAAGATGATTTTTGTGGTGACATCAGGGAATGGAGAGGATGAAGAAGAGGATAGTGGAGATGAAGCTGGAGGAGCAGGTTGCAGCTGGACTGAGGAGGGTCTTTTATTCCTTTTTAATGAGCATGGATTCCATTCTACATGCAAAGGTAAGTAAGTAAGTAAAGTCACTCAGTTATGTCTGACTCTTTGTGACCCCGTGGACTGCAGCCCACCAGACTCCTCAGTCCGTGGGATTCTCCAGGCAAGAATACTGGAGTGGGTTGCCATTTCCTTCTCCAGGGGATCTTCCCGACCCAGGGATCAAACCTGGGTCTCTGGCATTGGAGGCTGACGCTTTAACCTCTGAGCCACCAGGGAAGCCTACATGCAAAGGTAGAGATCCCAATTACAGTAGAGAGGGTGCAAATGTGCACACAATATAATCAGATTGAATTTTTTAGGAAGATAATGGTATCCAGGGAAGAGTAGAGAATGTAAATGAGACAAGCCTGAGAGGATACAGCTTCTGGGGAACTGTGAACATTTTGACAGCTACTCTGCCAATGAGTAAAGGTGAAGCAACCTTTAGAAAAGTATTTTGGAGCTGATCAGTGGAAGGTCATATGTTTATACTAAGTAGTTTGTGTCATTAGATACAAGCCTGGGAATACTACTCATGGCTTTTTCCTGTGGTTTATATGACAGTGATTAATGGAGCACCTACTGGGAACATTGCTTGGCATGGAGTAGTGAGGATTGAAGTTATCTATGCTGAAGATGTGACTTTTCTGGAAGAGGCAAACTTCCCACCTCCTGTACACGCTCATTTCATGTATCATGTGCTGTTGGTTTTCTCAGATTCTGTGACTTTGACAAACTTCTGGCCTCTAGCTACAGAGAACAGGAGAGCTGGCCTCATGTCTGGCTCCATCACTGCTGGAGACAAATTCAAGGCCATTTTCAAACTGCAGGCTCAATACAACTGTGCTCTTGAATGTAATAAGGACAAGAGGACCATTGTAAATCCAGGTCTTCAGGGGGAAGAAGACATACATGAATCAGTGAAGAAACAGAATTTTTCTCTTTTCTTCCCACTGGAAATGTATTGGAAGGCCTTGACTCAGCATTAGTTGGTCTTAATACTCATGCTTATCTGTCCTTCTTGGCAATCTCATTGCTGGCTTGTTTTCAGGACATGAATGTAGAATCTTTGCAGTGCCTAATTCCTTGCAAGTTCCATTTGAGGGTGGAAGAGTTAGAACAAGCTCTAACCAGTAGACGGCCAGTGACTCAGGAGCTTAAGCATTTAACTAATTAGTAAAGAAAAATGTGGCAAAGATTTGCAGTTAATAAGAGTGAAAGAAGAATCACTGGAGCCTGAATTATGCAAGTTTCTATTTCCTTTTGGGACCATATCAGAACTTTGGGAGAAGAAAGGCTACCTTTTACCTTTGAGGAATTTTCAGAGCATTTTTTTTTCATTGGTGACAAACAGAATACTTTCAACATCTCAGAAAAATGCCTCATCATTTCCTCTTGTGAAATCTGGGTGCTTTTCAATAAATCCATGATAGGAATGTGGATCTCCATCTGTGACGGTCCATGTCCATTCTCATTTTTGAACAAAAGGTGGTACCAGGTGGTAGTCCTGGCTAGAAATAACAAGAAAAAAAAATAGAATGAAGAAAAAAGAAATAACAGAGCCCTTGCTTTCCCCAGGCATGCTGGAACCTATATTTATCTTTGTAAATCAGGAAAATGCAATCATTGAGAGCACATTCTTTTGTTGGAGGAGTTCAGATCTCAGCTTGATCTTTCTGGTCACAGGACTGTCCTCTCTGAGCCCCAGTTTTCTCATCTCTAAAATGGGGTCAACTATATCCACTTTCCAGGGAATTCTTGGAATTAAACAGCAACACACGAAAAATATTTAACTTAGTGTCAGGCACACAATAATCATTCCAGGTAGTGTCAATTGCTATTAACAAAAATAAAAGAAAGTTACAGAAAGTACACATTTGTGTTGTTTGTTGACATTTATAGCAGGGTCTACTTAGTCTGTAAATGGGACTTCTCTAAGTAAAGAGAAAAATGTGATTTCTCTGTGTAGTATGTGACAATGGGAGGTTAAAAAGGTGGGAGAGGACGAGGGTGGGATGATTTGGGAGAATGGCATTGAAGGATGTATAATATCATGTAAGAAATGAATCACCAGTCTAGGTTCGATGCAGGATACAGGATGCTTGGGGCTGGTGCACTGGGATGACCCAGAGGAATGGTACAGGGAGGGAGGTGGGAGGGGGGTTCAGGATGGGGAATACGTGTACACCCATGGAAGATTCATGTTGATATATGGCAAAACCAATACAATATTGTAAAGTAAAAAAAATAACAATAATAATTATAAATGATAAATGGTTAAAAAAATTAAAAAAAGGTTACCTTTATGAATGATGTTTTCTAATTTGTAGAAAGATGATATTTCAACACTTGATTTTTAAACTTGTTTTATTTAGCTTATTTATTTGTTCTTTCCTTATTTCAGAAAAGAATTTCAAAATAATGTATAAGTCTATGAACAAAACAATATAAACTAAATTAAAATTATTTTTCACCTATAATCTTTTTTTCCTGATACAATCTTAGCAACGTTTTACAAAGCTGTATAATTCCCAGATTGATGTGTAGGAGTTGCTCAATAAGTGTTTATTGACTTTAATTGACATGATAGGGAGAGAGGGAAGAAAATTCAATGTGTTTCTCCTTAAGGCTTTTTTTCTTTGTCATCATATGTTTCTTAGATTTGACCATTATATGGATTTAAACCATAAATAACCAGATTTATATTTTTTAACTTAATGTTCATGTTAATCTACTTTAAAGTTAACTTTGACAATTTGTTTTGAATAGGTACTAAATTCATGTTTCAAAATTAGAAAGATACAAGGGCATTGATGGAAATTCTCCCATTCCTGTTTTTACTTCTTCTACCAGAAGACAACCTATGTTGATAATTTCTGTTAATAATTTTTAATCCACAGTTGAAGTCTGTAAAAGAAAATCAGGTCAAGATCAGCATGTAGAACAGTGACCACTGCTTGGCCTTTGAGGTTAGAGATGTGTGAGTTCCATCATAAATTCTTCTCAGTAGCTCAACAGTTTTGGGGCAAGTTGCTTAGTTTCTCAAAGATCCAGTTTCTAACTCTAAGCTGCTGCTGCTAAGTCACTTCAGTCGTGTCCGACTCTGTGTGACCCCATAGACAGCCGCCTACCAGGCTCCCCCGTCCCTGGGATTCTCCAGGCAAGAACACTGAAGTGGGTTGCCATTTCTTTCTCCAATGCACGAAAGTGAAAAGTGAAAGTGAAGATGCTCAGTCGTGTCCAACTCTTAGCGACCCCACGGACTGCAGCCTACCAGGCTCCTTCCATGGGATTTTCTAGGCAAGAGTACTGGAGTGGGTAGCCATTGCCTTCTCCATCTAACTCTATAAATGGATAGAACTCTTTGCAGTCAAGTTTATGAGGTTTGTTGTTGCTTTTGTTTCGTTGCTAAGTTGTGTCCAACTCTTCTGCAACCTCATCAACTGTAGCCCGGGGTTTCCCAGGTGGCACAGTGGTAAAGAATCTGCCTGCCAGTGAAGAAGATGCAGGAAACATGGGTTCAGTCCCTGGGTTGGGAAGACCCTCTGGAGTAGGAAATGGTAACCCACTCCAGTATTCTTACCTGGGTAATCCTGTGGACAGGGGAGACTGGTGGGTTACAGTCCCTGGGATTGGAGAAAGTTGGACACGACTGAGTGACCGCTCATGGACTGTGGCTCACCAGTCTCCTCTGCCCATGGGATTTCCCAGGCAAGAATACTGGAGAAGGTTGCCATTTCTTTCTCCAAGGGATCTTCTCAACCCAGGGATCGAACCTGTGTCTTCTACACTGCAAGCAGATTCTTTACTGCAGGAAGCAGGGAAGCAGGTTATGAGGTTTAGATGAGAAGATGTATGCCTCAATGTGGCACTAGCAGGTGTTCAGTAAACACTGCCTTCTGTCATCTTATGTATATTTTGGATCAAAAATTTGATTTTTATGTGTATTACTGACTAGCATGAAAATGTAAAATTTCACTCTGTGCATTTGAAAAATGAAGGAAAATACTGAAACATTTCTTCCTCCTCCCATCTCCATGGATGTTTCATGGATGCTGATGCAGTCATTCCTTTAAGAACCAAGGATTGGGGGCCTTCTGTGTGTTCCTCACTGCCATGGCTTTCTTCCCCATACCATCCCACCCTGCCTGTGCTCCCACACCATGTCTTTCTGATTCTTATCCAATGCCACTGACTTAAAAAAATAATTCACTTACCAAATGGAGCAGAGATTGTTCAAGCCCACTTTTTTCCTACAAATGTGATGGACTCCAGAGTGTGGTCCGTGAGTGTGGAAATGAGTGTTAGCTGTGCAGATACATAAACTTCATTTGCAATCTGAATTTTGTTACTTTCTAAACTAACTAACCTCGGGCACTTAACTTACTATTTCTCAACCTTAATCTTCTCACCTGGAAAATTACACTAGAAATACCTCTTTCACTGAGATGTTTTAGGATGAAAAAAATGTAATAAAAATACCTGATATGTGGCAAGTGACCAATAAACTATGACTTTTTAATTAATATTTTGAGACACAGGGGGAGGCCTAGATAGTTTCCAAATGTTCTGCTTTCTCTGCCAAGGAAAATGAAACCAGACTTACAGATAGGCAAATCAGCCACTGTTTCATAGTGGTGTTTGATCATTAATGGTATGTATGTGTGCACGTGCGTGTGTGTTTAGTCGCTTAGTTGTGTCCAGCTCTTTGTGACCCCATAGACTGTAGCCCACCAGGCTCCTCTGTTCTTCCCAAGCAAGAATACTGGTGTGGGTTGCCATTCTCTTCTCCAGGGAATCTTCCCAACTCAGGTCTCCTGCATTACAGGCAGATCCTTTACCATCTGAACCACAAGGGAAGCCAGATAAATGGTGTATCTACTTGTTATCTGTATTTTATTCTACTTGATCTTAAATGCCTCATTGGTAAGTGTTGACTATTTCCCTTCATGATGATTGGACTGGAAACTAGACATCGTGGACTGTTCCTATATTAAAGAAGAGTGGATCAAATCTATCTGCAAACTTTGTTTCTTGGTCATGCTATGCTTTTCTCTTCTTTTTTCAATTTCCCTTTCTCACTCCCTCTCTTGTTTCTTTCATAATTCCCACTTTAAACATATTACCTGGATGAGCAAAAGTAGCTCTAGACTGTTTTATACATTCTGGCTGCCAAGGGAAGAAACCAATGAATGTGGTACTTAACCTATTTTGAGGGCAGCTACAAGCCATAGGCATTGGTGTTCTTGCAGACTATGAGATATTTTATGTTCTGATAAGGGGTAAAAATTCCTGTCTCAAATGGCTCCCCATCAGCACTGAGGTCCTGCAACAATAACACTGCTGATTCAGACATTAATCTTAAATATCCAGGGAGCCTTAAAACATTGTAACCCACCAGCAAGGACCATGGTAATTGCTGTGTAAATCCCCTCCATAACATGGCTCCTATTATGACCAGCCAGCTAAAGCTTGCCCTTAAATCATCTCTATTGAACAAAGCCTTATAGAAACACCATAATCTACACACACCTCTGCTTCTTTTCATGAATCTGTTATCCTTTTTGCAAATCAGGTTCTTCACCTATTCCCTAACTCCAGATTAGTAATGCCCTGTTTAGTAAAGAAACATGGAATTTCAAAGGGAAACAGAAGCAACAATCATTACCAGCTGCTGTGCTAAGCATTGCAAAAATGCTCACGCTTCCGTAGAGAAAGATCCATGCTGCGCTTTGCAGGCCTTCAGGTCTTTAGGCCCAGATACATGTACAACTTCTAGGCCAGGCTCCATTCTGTTCCAACAATAAGTTCTGCACTTTGGAAAAGGTACTGAGAAATGAACTTTAGACCCAATGATCCATCTGGAACATTCAGTGATGACAATGACTTTGAAGTTACACTGACCTGGCCACCCCTGCCACTTATTGGCTTGGGTAAGTTATTCTTTTTTTTTTTAAATCCATTCATTCAGACCACCAATACTTTGTGTCATATACTTGCCAGGCACTACTTATTATCCATCCTCTCCCCAGGCCCTCCCACACCAAAAAAATAAAATAAAATAAAGATCAGAAAGACAATGGAAATTCAGAGAAAGAATGATTTAATTAGACTTTGGAGGTCAAGGAGGGCTTCTTAGAATAATAGCTAAGATTAGACATGGAGAATGAAGAGTATCAGGCCTAGTTTTCTCATCTGTGAAATGAGCCTGATGGTACCCTTAAAAATAGTTGCAACATTAAATAAGATGATATTCCTTAAATTCATAACTGCATTGGACTCAGATCTGGCCTTTTCTAAATCTTACCAGTGTTTTTATATGATTATAATAATTGTATTTCCCATTTTACATAATTTGAAAAAGGCAAAAACATATTTAAAAAGAACAAAATAAAAGCCACTCATATCTCATACCCCAAAAATGTTTATCTTCTGTTAACATTTTAAGATACTTTCTGCCAAACATTTTTGGGCCTTTGTATACTTGTATATTTGGCTGGCCCAAAAATTCATTCGGTTTTAAGTAAAAATAGAAGACATTTTTCATTTTCATGAAGAACTTTATTGAATAACATATTTACTAACCAAATGAACTTTTTGGCCAACCCAATATTTGGGGTTACCCTTTTTATGTATTTTGGACCCTTATTATTTCCAATGATTATGTAATATATCATATGGTTTTATGATAATTTAGCTAAGCATTCATCTATTTCTGTTCTTTTAAGCTGTTTTCAATTTGTAGCCATTATAAATTGAATTTCTGACTAGTGTAAATTGTGCTTAAATGAACATCTTTGTGGATAAATCTTTGTGCCTATTTTTGATTATTTCCTTAGGCTAGCTTCCCAGAATTAGAATGACTGGGTCATAGGCTACAAATATTTTTAAGGCTATGCAATCATATTGCCAGATTGTCTTCCAAAGGGGGTTATAACAATTTACATTCTAACGGGGAGTGAATGAGCTGGCCTGTCTCCACATAAGCTTGCCTCTAATTTGAAGTCACTGTTACTGTTACTCTTATTACCATGTGCTGTTAGGTCCTTAGGGCCATATCAGGTTTTCAAAGTTCAACCTAGATTTTTTTTCTCTTTTTTTGTGTCTAAATTTAAAAGCCGTAGCTGGTAAAACAGAGAAAACAATCAACTAAACAAAAGAGAACAAAAATGTGAATCCCACTAATCAGAGACAACTACTCTCAAGGCAGTATCTTCTCTTTTTATTTCCAATGTAGAAATGTGTTCTTTTCATTAATTTAGTGCTGGATGTTCCTTTTTTCACTTACATTTCTGCATGTTTTAACATTCTTTTTTAAAAATGGGGATATTAGGAAGCAAATATCTCTATCAACCTGATGGGTCAGATGGTAAAGAATCTGCGTGCAATACAGGAGACCTGGGTTCGATCACTGGGTCAGGTAGAGCCCCTGGAGAAGGGAATGCCTACCCACTCCAGTGTTCTTGTCTGGAGAACTCCACGGACAGAGGAGCCTAGTGGGCTGCAGTCCATGGTGTCCCGAAGAATCGGACACAACTGAAGGACTAACACTTTTGCTTTTTCTTATCGTTATTAAAATCTTTACCCTAGGGATTCTCAATCTTTGCACATTTTAGACCAGATAGGTCTTTCCTGGTGGAGGGCTGTCCTGTGGATTATAGGATGTTTAATAACATGCCCACTAGTTTCCATCCACTAGAGGCCAGCAGTACCCTCCTACCCATCCTCAGACTCGTGACAACCGAAAGTATCTCCCGATCTTGTCAAATGTTCCCTGGGTGGCAAACTTACCCCAGATAAGAGCCACGAACTGTACCCACTACTCTGTACTGCTGAAGTCCCCAAGGATAACCTGGGCTTAAATATTCCCGGCAAAGGCACATTCACAGCAAACTGACATGTGCATTCAAACTATGGACAGCTCTGTCCCCAAAGTTCTTCCTTACAGGAGTCTAAGTTTTTCCAAACTACATAGTCACGACCTCAACTTTTCCTTCAGAAAAAATGTATGTAGATATATTTTGTCTTTTGCCCTTCTCTTTCAACTATTAGAAGACTTACATCTCTAAGGAACACATTTATTTTCTTCCCTATTAATTGAACATCCTTTTAGTCCCCTCTCGATATCACCGCCACTCACTGAATGCATTTCTATCTTTGCCCATTACTCTCTTTTTTGTATGGCATCAAATATGAGCTATGCTGATGGGAATGTAGAAAAGTAGATTTTTTTCTGTCTCACTTGAGAGATCATGAACTTTAGGAAACTGCCTTTATTCAATCATTTTTGACCTACCAAAATGGAAATTTGATATTTAAAAACTTAATATATTTCTGTGTATTCAAACATCAAATTTACCTTTTTTGGAGAATGTATCACATCAGTGACTCATATTTCATTTACTGTCATCTAAAGACTAAAACTTGGTTCACAAATACCTCAACTTGGCTTGTCTGACGAAGCTGAAGAGAGTCACCTGGTGTATTACTAATGACCATGTGCCTCATAGAAACTAGATACAAAATTATAGAAATATAGAGTGATAGAGAATGAAAGGACCAAAGAAACCATTTAATTTCACATCCTCTTTTCACAGACGAGGGAACTGAGACTCAGAGACATACTGCTTGCCTGGGTTTCACAGCTACTAACTCCTAGCTGGGCTTCCCTGGTGGCTCAGTGGTAAAGATTTCACTGCCAATGCAGGAGAAGGGGGTTCGATCCCTGGGTCGGGAAGATCCCCTGGAGAAGGAAACGGCAACCCACTTCAGTATCCTTGCCTGGGAAATACCATGGACAGAGGAGCCTAGCAGGCTACAGTCCACGGGGTCCCAAAGGGGTGGACATGACTTAACGAATAAACAGCTCCGAGTCAGACTTCATCAAGAAGCCGATTCCCAGAATGCTGATCTGTCCAAGGACACCAAGGAGAACAATGTAATGGCTTAAGAAAAACTATCTATGCATATAATCTGCTAGTGGAGATGGAGAAGTAGACCAGGCAAATAAAGATGGAATGACAGGCACAACCTATAACAGTGATGTCTGCAAGGACAAGGAATTGATGAAAAGCTCAGGGAGAAAATTATATTTGACTGATGAATCTGAATGGGGAAAGGAAAGGGTCAATTGCATGTTGCAATTTCTAAGTGTCTGAATTCTCCCTTTCAATATGGCCACTTCAAATTAATCTTATTAATTGACCACATGGGTCTTAGACAGACACCAGTTATTGCTACCCCAGATCTCTGAGTAAATTATTCCCAGTTACATGAGCCTCCTTTATTGTTCCATCATTTTCCTATGTCTCTCTTCATCTTCAACTAGTCAAGCCTCTGTTCCATTAGAAAGAGAAAATTTCTAAAATGAGTACTTGATAAATTTCATCAAAAAGTTACCACCACCACCAAGTTGCAAACAATAATAATAATAAACCCCTCACTAGTTTGTTTCTAACTAGTTTCAGTTTTGCAAGTGCCTTTTGAGTTCAATAAAGGAACAGTATAAATAAACAATGTGGATATTTCGTAAGACGCTTGTGATCAGTCGAGCCGCTTATCTCTCTACCTCCTTACAGGCTTTTCCCTGTCAGCTCATAAACTTCATATGTGTTGTGTGACTCAGCATACCTGCAGCAATAACTGAATGGCTCCTTACGATATCAACAGGATGTTTGATTTAGGCTAGCCATGAACAAATACTGATATTTCTAACCCTGAGAATCGCAAGTGAACAAATACTGATATTTCTAACCCTGAGAATCGCAAGTACGATGAAAATAAACATCTGATCTCGTGGCAAGTGAGTAATTGGATGTGAATTACATTTGTCTTTCTGATAATGATGCAAAGCAGAATGGCTGAGTAAGGGGACATCCTGTATTTATGTGCTTCCACCACAATGGGTAATTAAGTGGAGTTGAATAGCTTAAGGTCAAACTGTGGTCCTGCTCTTGATTTGCTGCTTTCAATAGCACAGCTGAAACCAAAAGGGTAAAGAGCAATGCCCTCCAATGGTGAGGATGTTTAGGATCATGGGTTTCAGAGCCAGTGAAAAAAAGTATACTCAAGTCTTTGTTCTGTCTGCCTAGCCCAGTGGGTTGTCCAGGGCTTGTGTGTGTGCTAAGTCTCTTCAGTCGTGCCTGACTCTCTGCGACCCTATGGACTGTATCCCACCAGGCTAATCTATCCATGGGATTCTCCAGGTAAGAATACTGGAATGGGTTGCCATGCCCTGCTCCAGGGGATCTTCTTGATCCAGGGATTGAATCCACGTCTCTTATGTCTCCTGTAACGTCATGTGGGTTCTTTACCACTAACACCACCTGGAAAGCTCTGTCCAGTTCTTAAATGAGGTGAAATATGAACACATCATAATGTGAGAAAGATGCACATATTGCAGGTCTTAATATTATCACTTCCTTATAAGTAGGTGAACTTTCTGAGTCCATTTCTTTGAGTAAATGAGGACATGCACCTCTTTGACAATATGATGAGGATGATGGGCCTGCTTATCAACAGACACACACACACACACACCATATATACATCACTTACACTCCAGGAGTTGGTGATGGACAGGGAGGCCTGGCGTGCTGCGATTCATGCGGTCACAAAGAGTCGGACACGACTGAGCGACTGAACTGCACTGAACTGTCTATGTGCGTGTGAAGTCACTTCAGTTGTATCTGACTCTTTACAATCCTATGGACTATAGCCCACCAGGCTCCTCTGACTAGAGGATTCTCCAGGCAAGAATACTGGAGTGCGTTGCCATGCCCTTCTCCAGGGGGATCTTCCTGGCCAACCCAGGCATTGAACCCACATCTCTTACATCGCCTGCATTGGAAGCAGGTTCTTCACCAACTGAGCTATCAGGGAAGCCCAAGAAAACAAAGTCTGTTACTCTTTCCATTGTTTCCCCATCTATTTGCCATGAAGTGATGGGACTGGATGTCATGATCTTAGTTTTTCGAATGTTGAGTGTTAAGCCAGCTTTTTCAGTCTCCTCTTTTACTTTCACAAATACATAAATAAAACTTGAAATGGAGGAAGAATAAAGTATAACAGCTTTCCCAAAGGTCAGGGCCAGCTTGTGTGTATGTGACCTGTGTAATTGCTAGGGCCCCACACTTAGAAGGACCTACACTTTTTAACACTCTACTTGAAATTTTGCACTGACTTGAAATTTTAAACAGTGGGCCCTGCATGTTCAGTATGTACTGGGCCTCATAATTGTGAGGTTGCTCCTGTTCTGGTGACCAGCACTCATTGAGTGGGATGCAAAGCAGAGAATCAATCTCTCCTGGTGTCTCCCTCTCCCTCCCCCCAGCCTTCTCCAGTACAGACTTTCCTGTTATGTTCTGTATCTCTCCATCATACTCATCCTCATTTCTCACAAACATTTCATGCATTTATTATTTGATTCTCTGTCTTCCCCCTTGGTAGAATATCCACTCCCTGAAGGCAGAGATTTCATCTCTGCTGTACCCCATGCCTAGCACAGCAGCTGGCACTTGGCCAGAACATTGTATCTTTGTGTTGAATGAATTCAACCCAGGTGCCTTAAGAGCAGAGCACACTTAACACTTAACCAGTGAGCACCCTTAACTATCATCCCCTAGTTTCTTATGATGGCTCCACCCTGTACACTGAGCAAATTTAGTTTCCTTGGGATCAACCGATAGCCAGGACTCTCTTGAAATTAGAATCTGTGTGTTTGACTAGAGGAAAAATTAGGAAGCCTTTTTATTTTTTAAAAAAAGGCTTAAATTTTGCTGTCTCACTAGATTATTGGAATAACAGGGAGGAACAAAAAAATTCCTAACACTTCTTGAAGCCTACTCTGTGCTAGGAGATAGGTACTAAATATATTTTCCTTCATTTAATTGAATTATCTCTCCACACAGATGGGTTTGCTTTATTATCCCCATCTTACATAACTTAGCCTCAGAGGCAATCACTTCCTCATCCCAGCTTCCTCAGCCAAAAAGGGATGGCCATCAGCAATGATGATTATTGGACTTACTAGGTGGTGTTAGAGGTAAAGAACCTGCCTGCCAATGAAGGACACATTAGAGACATGGATTTAATCCCTGGGTCAGGAAGACCCCCTGGAAGAGGAAATGGCAACCCACTCCAGTATTCCTGCCTGGAAAATTCATGGACAGAAGACCCTGGCAGGTTACAGTCCATAGGGTAGCAGAGCTGGATACGACTGAAGAGACTTAGCATTCAGTGATGATTATTATTGTTAAAATAGATCAGTTTTTATGATTTATAAAGCATACATCTTCCAGGAAATAAAATAGAGAACTCATTATTCATGTGGATATTCAGGTTTGGGAGCCAGTTTTCCTCCCATCTGCTTGTTGTTCTTTTGCTGGGTTTTGTTTCCTTTGGTGAGAGTTGAGGAAAGGGGATCACTTATTCATTTCCTCCCATATTCATTTACTTAGGATTTATGGTGCCAGGCTCTGTGCTTGCTGCTTGTTGGGGCTGCAGAGGTGAATCAGACACTGTCCTGCTCTCAAGGAGGCCACTGCTTTCTGTTGGCAACAAAACATCAGTCATTCCATAAACACCCCCTTAGCTCCTGCCCTGTGCCTGGTGCAAGGCTAAGTGACACATGGACCATCACCCTTTTCCTCGGGAGCTTCCAGTGTGGGAGGAGGGTCCCTGGCTTCTAATTAATGCAATGGTCAAAATGCAAAAGGTATTGTAAGGGTTGTGAGAAGCAAGACAGGTTTGTCTTGTCCCAGCTGTGTTCCCAGTGCCTCACACAGTTCTGGGCCCACATTTGTCGACTGAAAAAAAAAAAAAAAAGTGCAATCTAAAAGTTAAAAAATATCTCCTATTTGGTGGATTTTCTGAGACTTAAGCCCAGAAGAAAGTTGCTCAGATCTCTCAGTGGGGCTCCTCAAAGAGGTAAGGAAGACAGTAGAATATATAGGAGTTTTGCAACAACCAGGTAGCCAGAACAATGTTAATTAGAGATAACTGGATATGAATTTAGTGGTTTTGTATGTCTGGGAAGATGCAAGAGTCTGGGCTCAGTGAAATCATTCCTTTGATATGCATTGTCATTCTCTAGGGCCAGGATCCTGCTCTTCTCTATTCTGCGTCCCCTCAAGTGCACAGCTGAGGGCAGCTGCAGTGGCTGGTGGCTGGATGGTCACATCTTTTGTTCACTCATATGACAGGAGACATTTTTCATCCACACGCTACATGTTCCATGTGTGAGAAGACTGAAATGCTGCAGTGTAGTCCTATGTAAAGTCAATCAGGTATGGGAGGAGATGTGACATCAAGGAGAGAGATGTGATATCAGAAAGGTGATATCCCAGCTTTCCTTAAAAAAAAAAAAACTAACAAGGAAAGGGCATTAAAGAAAAATAATGTCATCATAAGCAAAAGATGAGTGGTGTGGAGATAGTTGAGATTAGCAGGGGTATGGGATCCTGGATTGAAGGCAGGAGAAGAAGGGGATGACAGAGGATGAGATGGTTAGACGGCATCACTGACTCGACACACATGAGTTTGAGCAAGCTCCAGGAGTTGGTGATGGATAGACAGACTCTTGGAGGGCACAAACAAAAAGTTGTGTGCACCAGGACCCAGGAGAAATGAACAATGACCCCGCAAGAGACTGACCCAGATTTGCCTGCAAGGATCCAGAAGTTTCTGGCAGAGATGTGGGATGGTGGTAGCCTGCTGCAGATTTGGGGGCACTGTGTGGTTTTCTGGACCTTTGGAAGGAGGTCGCCATTATCTTCATTACCTCCACCATAGTTTGGCCTCAGGTCAAACAACAGGAAAGGAACACAGCCCCGCCCAGCAATAGAAAGTTGGATTAAAGATTTAGTGAGCATGGCCCATCAGAACAAAACCCAGTTTCCCCTGAAGTCAGTCTCTCCCATCAGGAAACTTCCATAAGCTTCTTATCCTGCTCCATCAGAGAGCAGACAGACTGAAAACCACAGAAAACTGACCAATCTGATCACATGGACCACACCCTTGTCTAACTCAATGAAACTATGAGCCATGGTGTAGGGCCACTCAAGATGGATGGGTCATCATAGAGAGTTCTGACAAAACGTGGTCCACTGGAGAAGGGAATGGCAAACCACTTCAGTATTCTTGCCTTGAGAATCCCATGAACAGTATGAAAAGGCGAAAAGACAGGACGCTGAAAGCTGAACTCCCCAGGTCGGTAGGTGTCCAATATGCTACTGGAGATGAGTGGAGAAATAACTCCAGAAAGAATGAAAGGATGGAGCTAAAGCAAAAACAACATTCAGCTGTGGCTGTGACTGGTGATGGAAGTAAAGTCCAGTGCTGTAAAGAGCAATATTGCATAGGAACCTGGAGTGTTAGGTCCATGAATCAAGATGACCATTATATCTACTACTTCGGGCAGGAATCCCTTAGAAGAAATGGAGTAGCCATCAGTCAAAAGAGTCCAAACTGCATTCAATTGGGTATATCTGCAGTCTCCAAAATGACAGAATGATTCCTATTTGTTTCCAAGGCAAACCATTCAATATCACAGTAATCTAAGTCTATGCCTTGACCAGTAATGCTGAAGAAGTTGAATGGTTCTATGAAGACTTATAAGACCTTCTAGAACTAACACTCAAAAAAGGTGTCCTTTTCATTATAGGGGACTGGAATGCAAAAGTAGGAAGTCAAGGAAAACCAGGAGTCATAGGCAAATTTGGCCTTGGAGTACAGAATGAAGCAGGGCAAAGGCTAATAGAGTTTTGCCGAGAGAACACACAGGTCATAGCAAACACCCTCTTACAACAACACAGGAGAAGACTCTACACATGGACATCACCAGATGGTCAACACCGAAATCAGATTGATTATATTCTTTGCAGCCAAAGAAGAAGAAACTCTATACAGTCAGCAAAGACCAGACACTGACTGTGGCTCAGATCATGAACTCCTTATTGCCAAATGCAGACTTAAGTTGAAGAAAGTAGGGAAAACCACTAGACCATCCAGGTATGACCTAAATCAAATCCTTTATGATTATACAGTGGAAGTGATGAACAGATTCAAGGTATTAGATCTGATAGACAGAGTGCCTGAAGAACTATGACAGAGGTTCGTGACATTATATAGGAGACAGTGATCAAAACCATCCTCAAGAAAAAGAAATGCAAAAAGGCAAAATGATTGTCTTAGAAGGTCTTACAAACAGCTATGAAAAGAAGAGAAGTGAACAGCAAAGGAGAAAAGGAAAGATATACCCAATTGAATGCAGAGTTCCAAAGAATAGCAAGGAGAGATTAAGAGCCTTCCTCAGTGATTAATACAAAGAAATAGAGGAAAACATTAGAATGGGAAAGACTAGAGATGTCTTCAAGAAAATTAGAGACACCAAGGGAACATTTCATGCAAAGATGGGCAAAATAAAGGACATAAATGGTATAGACCTAATGGAAGCAGAAGATATTAAGACGAGGTGGCAAGAATACACAGAAGAACTATATAAAAAAGATCTTCATGGCCCAAATAACCATGATGGTGTGATCACTCAACTAGAGCCAGACATCCTGAAATGCAAAGTCAAGTGGGCCTTAGAAGCATCACTATGAACAAAGCTAGTGGAAGTGATGGAATTCCAGTTGAGCTTTTTCAAATCCTAAAAGATGATGCTGTGAAAGTGTTGCACTCAGTATGCCAGCAAATTTGGAGAACTCAGAAGTGGCCACAGGACTGGAAAAGGTCAATTTTCACTCCAATCCACTCTAATCTTTGGCAATGCCAAAGAATGCTCAAACTACTGCACAACTGTACTCATCTCACACACTAGCAAAGTAATGCTCAAAATTCTCCAAGCCATGCATCAACGGTATGTGAACCATGAACTTCCAGATGCTTGAGCTGGATTTAGAAAAGGCAGAGGAGCCAGAGATCATATTGCCAACATCCACCGGATCATCGAAAAAGTGAGAGAGTTCCAGAAAAACATAGACAATGCCAAAGCCTTTCACCATGCGGATCACAACAAACTGTGGGAAAGTTTTCAAGAGATGGGAATACCGGACCACCTGACCTGCCCCTTGAGAAATCTGTATGCAGGTCAGAAAGCAACAGTTAGAACTGGACATGGAACAACAGACTGGTTCCAAATCAGGAAAGGAGTACATCAAGGCTGTACTTTGTCACCCTACTTATTTAACTTATATGCAGAGTACATCATGAGAAATGCTGGACTGGATGAAGCACAAGCTGGGATCAAGATTGCCGGGAGAAATATCAATAACCTCAGATATGTAGATGATACCAGCCTCATGGCAAAAACTGAAGAAGAACTAAAGAGCCTCCTGGTGAAGGTGAAAGAAGATA